>NC_061804.1:9951239-10288739 GCF_021462225.1 Girardinichthys multiradiatus | reverse complement strand
AGCGAAGGTCGGGGAGAGCGAGTACTACTCCAAGGTACATATAGCTGTAGAGAATACACCGGTACCCTTGATTTCATTTAAAGAGCTTAGATCATACAAGTGCTATGAGGGAACATTTGGGTGGTTTTAAAAGAGTGACATATCTTAACATCGGAAGCTGGCCCATGTGTGTCATTAGTTGTAAACAAATGCAGTTTTTCTGCTGATTTTCAGATTGAGGCGGGACTGTAACCAATAACATAGCCCTTTTCCACAGTACTGGTACTAAATAGGCAGTTGGAGGCTGCTCTGGGAAAAGTCCAAGGGTGGGTGGACAATTCCCAGAGTAGCTTCCAACTACCTAAAAACATAAATGATTTTAAAACCGCAAGGGTGCTTTGAGGGACAATTTCTGTGGTTTGGAATGTGATTTTTTTATTTATTTATTTTTTTAATCCTATGGTATAATAGTGCAATAGTATAGAATCATGCAAGTTACATTTTGAAGAATTCAAATAGGTAAGATTCAGATATCAATAGGGCTGGGTTTTTACCTGCAGCATAGCACTTTAAAAAAATAATATTGCTAAAGAATGTGAAAAAACACCCTCCACTGCATTGTCCATTTAATTGCATTAAAAGGGTCATGATATGCAAGCACCATGCATATATCCTTTGGCGAAGCAGCTTTTTAATTGCATGCCTTTTTTAAATGTAATTAACTGGCAGTATCCCCTGTATGAGCATGGAAGTGAAGGGTGTGCATCTTAAATTTTAAAATGAGCTGAAATTAGTTCTGTACTTTGGGACTTCTCCACATGTAAGGCCGTAGCCCGTAATTATGTCCAAAAATGGTTGAAATAATTTTTTTAAACAATAACTATGTTTGTTTCATGCATGTCCTGATATCATCCATAAATTGGGAAATGTGTTCACATTGTTCTTTGCATTTAACCTAAAAGTAAAATATTGTGTTTTTTAAATGTTACTCATTCAAAGATGAGTTACTCCTGATTCTTTGAGCAGTTACTAATGATGGATGTGATTGTCTAATCACTGTTAAAAAAGCCCCCAGACCTGAACTTGTGGCTGCTGCCATGCCACTCAGTGAGCGCCGTGGCAGCAGCACAATGAATGTCAAAGCGACTTGCGGCTCTAACGCTGACCGACACGTTTTAAGCTCCGCTGTAATCCAGGAGGGATCAGTTGGGTAAATCATGGCATAAAGCTTAAAACCATAATTGATTTATGTATTTGCTGACCGAAGACGCCTAGAGAGATTACCGGAGGGAGAGAACTGATAATGGATGTGGACAATACCCCCGCCCCGCTTGCTCAGGCAGGCAGGCTGCTTACGAAGTGGGGGATGAATTCAGTTACAGGGAGATTTTCCTTCTTAGAGAAGAAGAATGTCTGAGAATAAAAGGATGCTTCATTAGTTGTGTATTTTCAGCAGCATTCCTGAGTGTGTTGCATGCTTTAAACAGTTTCTGCTTTTTTTTTGGGGCTGTTGGTGAAGCACAATTGATGAGGTCACTAATATTTGACTGACACGGCGTGGGTGTTTTTAGCTGTCTCTAGTTATTGTTAAACTGTAAACAAATGTACTTCATTTGTTTTATCTGTATCTTTAAAATCCATGTCTCCTGTAATCCTATTCTGGAATATAAAGTAGTCTTTGTCATAATCCCGTCATTATGTTTTAATTTTAGACAATACGTTGTTTTTTTTGTGTATATGATATTGTATTCAGTAATTGGATATTGTTCATAATGAGACGTCTTTAGTTAAATGTCATATTTTAACCAACTAAATTCACTGCTAAACTGATGCTTGTTCGGCTGTGATCCACTTTTGCATCTCTTTCCTGATGCACTATGAATCCTCTTTGTCGTGTTACTGCTGACAGTCAGGCATCTCCAAGGTCTTTCCTGACCGTTTCCAGATTGTTTCGTGTTTGGCTGTTTGTCTCTTGGCTTTGAAAGGGCAAAGTAGGATTGGTGAAAAAAAAAAAAAAAAGAAGGGACGGGGGGAAAAAGCCATTCCATTTCCTGGACTGATCGCTGAGGCGGGCGGCTCTGACATGTCATGACTCAAACGGCATCATTTCTGCCACTGCTGTCTCGCCACTGACCTTACAAATGATGCTGTAGGCTCCTGCCACATGACATTAAGCATGCCGCGTGAAGCAGGATGGGGCTTCATCCCAGCTTCATACATGCAGAAGTGTCCAGACAATGTCTGCGGCTTTCGGTCTCTTTGCTCACCTTTCTAAAAAAGAAAAGCCGATTACTACAGCAGTTTCCCCTCCTCTTCCTGCCCTGCCTGTGTTTTATTGCCTCCTGTAAGAGTTGGTCTGAGGCAAGGAGCTGAAGCTTCCCTAACAGGTGTTTGGGTGCTTATCACAGACGCCTGTGCCCTTATCTCTGGCCCTCAGCTTCCTGCATCCTCTCTGTTGCATGCCTCAGAGTGGGGATATATTTCACTTAGCCTCTGACCCAAAACCTTCCTCTCTATCTCGTTTGGTCTCCTTCCCTCCTCGTGCCAGCTCACAAACTCTCGCACAGAAGAAGTAGCTTGCTGTTTGACAGGATGTGGCGTTTCATCATCTCCACCTAAGCTGCGTTTTATTGTTATCTTTATCTGTGTGTTGCACAAAGTCAGGAAGACGTGACAAAATCGGCAATGGTTTAGACCCAGAAAGCAGTGATTAAAAATTAATTGCGGGATTACTATGTTGGTACATTTTGTGATTGTTAACCGTTTAGGTTGTTTATATACTTTTATTAAATAAAATGAAAATTGTTCATTTTAGTTTGGCATGAAATCATGAATTTTTTAGCTCAAAATATTTCTTATAACTAAAAGAAATGAACCCTCAACCAGCATCTCTTTACACAGAAAGCAATATACAATAGATTTTTAGTCGAAATGTATTAGTGGCTTCAGCGCTGGGTTAGCTTTTATGGTCTTTAGAATCTAAGAGTTTGATCCAACATTTTGTCAGAGTGATTGGTCTCAGCCTTTCGCCCCACCTCCACATTCCCCCTATCCTTCCCTGCTCCGAAGTCTCACAGCGGGACAAAGACTAAAGTGTCTGTTGGATGGGGTTGTAGTGGTATTGCGGGGGGGTTGACCCCTTCAAGGACCTGATAGGAGCCTTTTTTCCCCTTAATCCCTATTTGGAGTGGGCACAGAAGAAGAGAGAAGCCCACAGTCTTAACACCCATGAGAGAGTCCATTGTGAGCGGCAGGCTCTGTTACAGTAGGATGGATGCAGGGGTCTTGGGCGCAGATAAACTAGGGCGAGGCAGGTCCCCGTTATTTACAGTAGGCTCTTTCATTGGCCGAGTGAAACAGGAGCCCCCAACGGAGGTGGAGGAGGTGGTGGGGCTTCGGGGACGGCCACTGTTTGTGCTCAGCCAGGCCTCCACTACAGGTCAAAGAGCATGGGGGTGGGGCTGGAGGGGTGACAGACCTGACTTTTGTCTGTATGTTGGGGGAGAAGAAAGGTTAGGGAACAGCTGACTATAATAACTTCCATGCACAACCGGCTGTAATGGAACAGATTGAAAAGGATCTGGAGCGAACATTTTATCTGTGTGTGTTTTCTGATATTGCATTGACATTGCAGTAGAGTTACCATATGTCAGGATTATAAATCATCACACCGCTTGTACAGTTTAAAGTTCTTATAATGAAAAACCAAAGAAATGTCTTTATTGTCATTTTGTTATTTTAAACATTTGCCATGTTGTTTATTTTCTTTAATAAAATAGAATTTGGCCCATATGAATGTAAATATGACTTTTGCAGAAACTTTAGTCTAGGAAATGTTGTCCTACAGTAATTGTAGCTTAAAGAGACATGAATTTTAAGCTTAATGCATATGTTCCCTTAAGAGTGTGTTCTGGTTTAGAAAGGTGGAATTGGTAATTTCTTTGTCTTATTTCACTCCACTACATATTTGAACTAATCAGGCCTTTTACAGGCCAATATCAATTTCCCATATTCCTCAGAGGTCTGATCCACAGATTGGGATTTTCTTTCCACAGATTAACACACATACAAACTGATTTGTTTTTTTTGTTGTTTTTTTTTTTAGATATTTTTTCGGCACTAGTGGCCTTTATTTTTCCATTTTTTGACAGTAGGTAGACAGGAAAGAAGGGTAGAGAGAGGGGGAGACATTCAGTAAATGTCGCCGGGTCCAGGACTCGAACCCAGCACTGCCGCCATTCAAGGACTGTAGCCTTTGTATATGATCGCGCGCTTTCGCCGCTACACCACCAGCGCCGCCAAACTGATTTGTTTAAGCTGTGTTTCAATTACTAATGAATGTATTTACATTTGTGTTATTCAAAATGTGCACTAAGTGCTTCATGAACAAATTAAAGGAATAATTGCATTTAACAACTAAATATAACTAACATTAATACTTTTTGCACTAACTTTAAGACAGTGCATTAAAGGACACCTGTTAGCGAATGCATTTAAAGACAGGGAAAATAGTATTAGTATAGTAATAGTATTTTCTGTCCTATTTTGCAATATTTGATCACATGGATCACTGGCCAGTTTTCAGCTCAGGCATTATTACTGCTTTTTAAAGTTAACTAAGTTTCATGGTAACGTTTGTTGACCGCTTAATTTTATATTTTAATTTTATTAACAGAAAAGTCATATTTAATTTAAAAAAGAAAAGCATCTGAAGCCAGAAACTATATGTTTTTTTTTTGTTTTTTTTTACTGAGTCTAAGCCACCAACTCACAACAAATCTGAACACAGACAGGTCCACTGAATTATATCCAGTTATATAGAATACACTTCTGTCCTAAATAAATTCAAATCAATCCAGTTCATGTGAATACAATCAAGTCATGTTGTCCAGTTCAGATCCCATTATGAACAGTTCAATTCAATCCAAATTAAATACAATTCAATGAAATTTAGTCAAACCTTTAATGCCAGATAATGTAATGTTATCTATAGAAGCTCAGCTGTCTGTCATACTAAGTAAACTTCTGCTCTGAATCAGCTGGATGAACTTCATCATTTGTTTTCTGTCACTTTGGAAAAGTGATCACGATTGCAGACCTGCCTCAATTATCCTGCCTTTACTCAGACCTCTTTAAGCACAGAATGTGACCTGCCGTGGAAGCTAAACAAATACGAGCACTAAAAGTAAAAAAAAATCAACTTGCTGTAACCTGATGCTACAGCTGTGTTCACATCTCTGCAGTAATCCCCATTTTGTGACAAATCCAAAACCCAAATGGTCCAATCGAGCAGACTCTTAATTAACGCAGTCGCTGCCAAGTTCAATTATTAACCTTAATCTCACAGGTCATTTCAGCACAGTTTTCTGTTTGCTGTCTTTCATTAAGAAGTGAGAAGTTACCCCGGGGCCGGTGCAGAGCAGGGAAGAGCTGCCACCATCTGCCAGAAGACTCAAATTTAATCTGACTATAATCTTTAAGTCAACCGTCCATATTAACAGGCACGGACGGAGGGGAAAAAGCCCCACAGAGATGTACAAGAACAGCAGCCTCAAAGGCATTCATTTGGCAGAACAGATTTTGTTATTTTTACTTGGACAAAGGCAGGAGAGGTTAAGGGTCAGCGAGGGAGAACTTTACAGATGAAGTGGGGTGTGTTTGTGGATGGAGGGGTGTATGAGTTTCATCTAACCCCCACACCACCGCGAACACCACCATCTTTCACCCCCTTTGTCCTGAGGGTACACAAAGGATTCCGTCAAACTGTAGTGGTCAGCAAACCGCAGCCAAAGATTTGAATCTGGCTGGAGCCGCTGCCGACCAATCAGGAGACGAAGGCGGTAGTTTGACCTCCAAAAAATACTTTATGAAACAAATTTAAGTAAGATTCTTGCTCATTATTATAGGACTTTTTGGAGATGGACTTTGTAAGGTTGATAAATAAAGATTGATTAATGGTATACTTTTAAAGCATAGGTAATTAGAATTCAATATATTTGACTGGGATTAATTAATCAACATTTATTTATGTTGATTAATTGATGACAAAAATAAATCAAATTATAGACACAAAAATAATATGATGTATGTCTGAAAATGTACCTGGAAGTTAGTCCTACTTTTTTTTTTTTTTTATAATTTAAGAAAAAAAGCCTAAAGTGGAAAAAAAATCAAATGAAAAATTACTACAACTGATAATGATAACAAAAACTATAATATTAATAATAACAATAAATGATTAGAAATATGATGGAAATAAAAGTCAATTAATTTATCCAGACAGGGATAATCATCCATAAATGTAATATTTACAGTATGGTCCTCCAGACTAACAGTTTAAGGAAAAATGTATTCTGCTCATTCATGACAAAAGAGCGTTGGTTAATATTCTGAATGGCAGTTAAGGAGACACATTTTTAATACACAGCTTCGCAGCAGGCGAGCTATAAGTCAGCAGCTACTGCTGTCATCCATCCATCCTGAAGCACAGCTAATGTGGCGGCAACGGACAACAGAGTAAGTAGACATTTTTCAGCTCCAGAGGAAAAACATGCAGGAAGTAAAGGAAATACATCGCCCTTTCTCTGCCTCCATCATGCCTTATGTCCTCTAAACGCCCTTGACACGTTGCGGAGGTGATCAAAAGCAAGAGAGTGATGTGGGTTTGCACAGGAATGTTAAAATACAATATAGGCCGGAGCAGAACCCAGCAGAGAGAATATCCAGAATGGCATTTGAGGGGCCTCTGTTTTGACCTGCATTTTGTCCATGGTTGTTGCTTGTGTGAGTTCGGGTCAGATATTCTTACTTTGAGCACAAGAAAAATACGGTCATAATAATTACATAGCATTTGAATTTTTTTATTGCCATTTGATGCAGGAATCCATTGTTTTACTCTTGATATATCCTTCACTTGTGTTTCCTGTAAAGGGAAAAATTCAACCCATGATTTAGTTTCTTTGCATTTTCTTAGTTAAAATAAAATAAAACACATGCCATTAGAAATTTTGTTAGTTGCAAAGGTGACACTAGCATTCGTTTTGCCCGTATTCCTATTCTTATTAAGCAGAATAAATAGTTTATCAGTGCAATAAGATGCAAGTTGAACATCCAGTAAAGTTTTGTCAGGGCGCTTTTCAGTAATTGGTCCAATCCTGAGCTCTACTGGATACTTCAGCATTTAAAAATTTGACCTTAGTCTCTTTGGGTTACCAAATTTAGCCAGGCTTTTCTTTTCAGATATTAGGGCGGACATTGTTTTTATCACAACAGAGAAAAATAATTGTAACGGTTGGCTGCCTCTTTGTGACAGTCTGCAATATGGCGGCCGGGCCTGTACCAGCGCTCAGAGGTCAGTGGATATGGTGCAGTTTTCACATGGCCCTGAGGTCCCGACCCCCACCTTTGCTGGTCATATTCACCCCCATCTTCCCAGCAAGTGCCGCAGCCCTTTGAGCCCAGCTCTCAACCCCCTGCGGAGCGTGCCCCTTCACCACATTAATAGTGGCACTGGAACTAATTGCCCAACCTTAGATGTGCTTGAGACCCAGATTGCCTCCGCACTACTAACCCCCTCAACACTCCATCCAAACAGAAGAAAACCCTCAAAAGAAGAATTGCAAAATTGCTGGTTTCCATGCCGGTCCTATGGTAAATCGCTCTTGGTTTCAAAGGGCTTGGAATCTTTGTGTTACTGTATATGTGGATCTATTCAAGCTTGTTTTCAAAACATCGCTCTCCCTTCTTCTGCCTCGATTTTCATCTCACCATTCAGCGATTGCTCTGTTTCAGTTTTATTTCTGTAAGAATACTGACACATACTCACTATTAACTCACGCTTTGGCGAAGACCTTCCCACACATCCCATCCACCGCCATTTTGTCACCAACCGCATCAGCCACGAAAAAAGGCGCCAGATAGACCTATAGTACTTTGTGGGAGTATCGGTTTTCCTTCCTATGATTCTGAAATTTTTTTTTCAGCCGTGCGCTTTGAACCTAAAACTGCAGCCATGGTGTAAACTGGTGTCTAGCACCAGACTGTTGCTGTTCACACTGTCATGTCTGCCGTCTCTGCTCTGCTGCAGTGAGCGTCACCAGAGTTCAAAGAGACACTGAAAGAGAGGGAAGCAGCCTGAGAGGCATTTTATGATTTTATTGGTCCAGAGGAAGCGTCGCAGGGAAGGTGTTGTCTGCCCTAATGTCTAGTAATGTCACTACAGAGTGCAGCAGCCAGCTTGCTCCTTGATGGATGTGTCTTCTGAATATTTTTGCACAGCATTTAGCTCATGATTGCCTCCTCAGAAAGGTGTCCATCTTTGTGATCCACTCTTAGTTATTTTTCCCTTTTCAGCCATGGGTGACAGAACACCATAAGAAGTCCTGTCAGTCTACAATCACAAACTTGAATTTGTTTAAATCCAGTGCAACTAACTATCTTCAGAAGTTACCTATTTTTAAAATAGTCAACCTGAGTTTAATTTAAGAAGAATAAAGCCATGGATGAAAGAAAAGCTATAAGAAGTTCGGTTTACAGTTCCCCACAAGCCATGTAGGGAACATGTGGAAGAAGGTGCTTTGCACATCACCATAAACACATCCCCATAGTGAAACATGGGGGCAGCAGCATCATATTGTGGGGTTACTTTTCTTCACCAGGGACATGAAATCTCGCCAGAGTTATTGGAAGATGGATGGGGCAAAAAAAACAGGACAATCTTGGAAGAAAACCTTCAGACTACTTGAAATGGGATGGGGGTTCAAGCAGGACAATGACCCTAAACATGCAGCCAGAGATACAATGAAATTATTTAGATCAAAGCATGTGCATGTGTTAGAATGGCCTAGTAAAGATTCTGACCTAAATCCAGAGTTAATCTGTAGCAAGACATGAAAACTGATGCTCAGAAACTCTACATCCAATCTGACTGAACTTTTAAGACTTTTTAAGTTATGCTTTACTTTGTTGTATAAAATTCCAATAAATGCATAGAAGTTTGAGGTTGTAATGTGACAAAATGGGAAAAGGTTTAAGGGGTATGAATACTTTCATGCCAGGCACTGCACTATCTGCGTAGCCGTTAGTTTTCCCAGCATCCATTTTAACTTGTTCATTTGTTAGGGTTTGGTTTGAAAGCTTGACATAAAAATAGTCACTTCTTTAATTAGATAAATTAATCGGGTCACTTTATTAATAATCATGTGACTTTTAAAATTTACTTGTTACTATGCTGCATAACAGAATCATTTGTAGTAAGTTGGCCTCTTTGGATTCTGACTTAATGTTCTGACAGTTATGCACGGAGACGGCTCTGTTGTTGTTCAGTGATTGGTTTGTTTCCCTCGGCCCTAAATGAGTTGAAGTCGCATCATTCGCTTCTAAGCCAAAGCGCTGTTTAATAAACTTCCCCTGTCTAATATATCTTTAGGGAAACAAGCAGAAGTAGGATTTAATTTTTACTAACACAGCCTCTTATTACACATGTGGTCTTCATGAAGCTTATCAGAAGCATTAGAAACAGGTTGGCAGTGTTGAAGCAGAGGGTTTTCATTGCCTCCTTAATTATTTCACCCAGACTTTGAACAGACCCAGGACTGTGGTGGAATTAATTGGATCTGGGCTACATTAGATGTTATGTAATTTGATATTAATAAGAGTGGTTTGTCTTTTAAAGTACCTTTCTACTAAATACATGAAGTCATTATTTGTAAACTGCAAATTGTTATTACTCAGGTTGCTTTTGAATTGCAGCAGGTAGACTCTGTCCCAGAAAACCAGAGTTAGTTCAGGAGGTTCAGTAGGAAATGTTGGGCTGGGTATAGTTGTTAAAGCATCAGTAAACTCCTGTCTGGCCCAGAACCACATCTGGCTCGATTGATGTGCTAAATGTTCTCGATTTTAAAATGTTACCAAAATTTCCAACAGCGGGATTCAAATTTATTAAGAGAAATCTGAAAATTCAGAAATGTATTACTTTTTATTTGTTTTAAATCCATCGATGCTTTTTTATATCTACAGTATGTCATGTTATTGCAAAAGGATGGTTATCTTGACTAACTAAAAGTATAACATCTAAAGAACTTTCAAAAGCAAGTAATTTGAATACTTTTTGAAGTTGCTCGTAGTTCCCGTTTTAAAAAAGAAATCAGTCGGTCCGGTTTCAGTGTATAGTTTTATCTAACACTATGGCGTGGACTTGATATTTCACATATACTCTGTTGTTATGCCTCTGAAGTAGAAACATCCTTGAGTTTGTAGTGCAATAATGTGAAGCCATTGCTCCTCTATGTATCGCCTGCAATGGCAATGCAATTTGCTGCTCTTGTAGGGGCAGACTATGCGTTCAGCTTGTGTGGATCAAAGGCATCTTTGTGGAATCTCCAAACATTGTCACAAAGACATCAGGATCAAAGGAACACCATCTAAAGCTTCAAAGTCTCTCCCAACTAAGTTACTTTTTAATTTTTTACTTAAAGCTGACATGTTGTGTTCAGTTGACTTTGATAATGTGGCTTCATATGATGTAAGCAACCCACCATGTTGGAGCAAAGATGCACAATTGACGGATTACGAGACTTTGCTAGAGTACCGACATTGTGGTTGGTGCTGTATGGCCACTGGCTGGGCAGAATTAGGATACTTTTAATATGCAGGATCTATTGAAGTCAAGGCTTCAGACAGTTTGTGCACATTTTAAATGTTCTGACTATGCATGGATGTGTGTAGGCTGGTAACTTCTGGGAAGGTTCACCCCTGTTTCATGTTTCCTCATGTGTGGATAATGTCTCTCGTTGTGGTTCACTGGAGTCCCAAAGCCATATAAATGGCTTTGTAACCCTTTCTAGAATGCTGGATCTCTTCTATTTCCCCAATTTGGGTCACAATGTGTTTGCATTTTAGGTTTTTTAGCCTACTTCATTTTGCCAGACAGCTCCTGTTTAACTGATTTGCTGATTGTACAGATCTGAAAGTAATTAGACCTGAGGTGTGGCTACTAAAAACGAGCTCAGGCTAAAAAAACACTAATGTTCTATCAAAAGTCAACACAAAAAAAGTTTTTTTCCTTAAAAAATGAAATCATCATTTGTTTTTGCTCAGGTTATCTTTGATTGACATAAATACGTTTACTGGTCTGAAACATTTGACAAAATATAAAAACAAAGGAAATATGATACAGCAGTGTATATGTTTTTAAATGTTTTACTGTGGTGTTATAATAATCCATCGCACGACAAATCTTCTTCCTCCTTTAAAATGAAGTCAACTAAAGCAGCGGCAGCCGCGTGCCCGTCGACCAGTTTTATAATCCTCAGAGGAAATGTAGCACCTGACAGACGTGTCCAACGTACTCTCTCATCCAAACAGCAAAGATGATCTGGGCTGTTAATACATCATACATATGATGTCCTTGATGTCCCAGTTCTATAGTATATATAGTATAGTAGATTCTGTTCAGATCTGTATGTAAAACATGACACATGGCATGTCTGGTCCTCCTGTTGGTCTTTGATGATGTTGGCAGTTTGGACCTTTGTCCAGCAGAACTGTCTCTGCGAGGGAGCATCAGTAATAGAGCATGTTGGACTCTGACTTAAGGACTGGCATTCACCACATGAAGAGATGTTTTTGGGGAAAACACAGAATGTGTCAGAGCATGTCTGTTTGCCTAGCTAGTAATGAAAAATAGAACTACAGTTCAAATATTCGGTTATTCCATATATTTTTTCAGTAATAATACTTTTGGAGATACTTTCTTGTGTGCTTAGTTGACATTTGTCATATAGAGTCAACTCATTCAATTAGAATATTATCAAAAAGTTGCTGCTTTTCAAATTTTCTGAGAAAGTGAATTTCGGGTGTTCATTAGCTGTAAGCCAGAATCAATAAACCTAACAAGAAGAAATGCTGAATTACATAAATACATTTTTGATTACCAACTTTAAACCCCTTTTTGACAAAAAGTCGCAATAAATTCAAAAGCTTCTCTTTGTCCGTTTAAAACAATTGGGTCTTTTCTCAAAGTTCTTGAAAATCATGGTTGTGCACCTTCTGTGGTCCTTGTTGAGATTTCATTTAAATCCCAGAGAAAAGGTGCCCATAGCAGGGGAGGCATCCATGAAGACAGTGATGTAAATAGAGGCAAAGTAGTGATTGAATGGAGAACAGGGAACAATATCATGTTTGTGTGGTTCTGTTGAATGGAAAATCTATGAACATGTTTTAAAACCAGAGAGATTGTAAGTAGGTCCAACTTTGAGACTAGCAGAGAGTTCCTTTAAATACATACCTACTTACACCTGTTGATCAGAAAAAAATTAGCACCACTGTTTGTCGTCATGGAAACCATGCAGTCTTCTTGTAGCGATGTCATGAGAGTGCAACTGGCCTAGCGCAATAATTTCAGCTCTGTTTGTGCAAAAAGTAGTTTGTCTGCAAACAGTAATGCTCTAGTTGGTTGGTACAGCATACCATTGGGATCTAATACAGCGTACGCAGCAATCTAAGTAGCAACACACGGTGCTTTCCCAAGTGTTTTTGCTTGTGAGCGAAATACTCCATATTGTCAGTCAAATCATCCCTAAAATAAGAATTTATAGAAAATCATATATATCGCAAACTTAATGTCTGTGATTTTATGTTTTGCCATTTTAGCAAGAAGTTTAACCTTAAATTTGACCTTAGCATGGTAGTCTCAGAATAGAACCACAGTATAACTTTGATAAAAGGATGATGTTGAGCCTCCACCTCAAACACACAATGTAGAGACTGATGTGTGGAAATTTACCACCTCATAAGAAATATGTTTGCTTGTTTTAACACATGAATGACACCATCACTGGGAATGTGTGATTGTAGCATGTTGTACTTCAGCGACGGTACTAACAGACGTGCTTATGTTTCCATTTGTAAAGTTTGAACTTTCAACATCTGCTAGTCGTAGAGAGTGAAGAAATTTTAAATATAATGAGTAGAAAAACATTACTTCTGTAGTATTGCACATAAAACATTTTTAGAAAATGTTTGAAATCTTTTGAAGGGCTCTTGAATTTCTAAGGCAAGCTTATGACCTTGTACAAATTAGTTTCTTTCAGAGCGAGGTGGTGTTGGAGGGAGCATAGCCACTATAAGGGAGATGAAGTCTTGAGTGTTTAACATTGAAAGTGTCTCACTTGTTTTACTTCAAACTCCGTTTCATAACTAAATGAACTCCTTCACAGACCTTTCATTCTACCAGTAAAATGTGACCTCCAGGGTGGCAATAAAATAGACATTATTTCACAGAGCGTGCTTCAGTACTAGATCCCCATTTCACTGAAAGTCCATACTTACTGGCACACCTGCTAAAGATGTTTGAAAAAGCCTAAAACTAAAATGATACTAAAATGATCTTTAATAATAGCAGCGTAATCTAACACTGAAGTGTTTGAAAAATCCGACTTATTTTGTGGCGAAAAATATGTTAACATTTGTTTTCAACAGACTTATTGGCACCAATCAGTGTGGCACCCCTGCTGTAAAGAATTTGTTAAACCCCCTTTTACCTATAGGACAGCACTTACTCTTCTGCTATAATATTTCACATGGTTAGAGCAAACTGAGAGCGGATTATTTGACCATTCCTATTAGCAGAATCTCTGTAGAACATCCAGAGTCCTGGGTCCTCTCTTATGCTCTCTTCCTTTCAGGTTTTCTAGGATTTGGGTCTAAAGACTGAGATGGCCATGGCAGAAGATGATAATTGTGTGTTCAAGTTGAAGTCCGAGTGGAGTTTAGTAATCTCGACAGGTTTACATTTGTGATGGTAGGACATGGGAAGCCTCTCAAACAAACAGTTGGCTTGTAGATCGTCTAATGGTTGGAATCGAGACTTGGTGACACCAAGAGGCCGCTCTTTGCTGCAGTTTTCTAACATTGAGCTTTATAGATTGTGTACCTCCGTCATTATCCTCTTCACTGTGTGGCAAACAAGGATGGACTGGAGCTGGAGTTTATGCTGCCGCCACACAGTTCCACCTGTTTTAAGCTTTTAAATTATTGCCCTGACTTTAGATATGAGTAGGTTTAGGCAATAGTTGCGTTTTTGTTGTCAGATCAGCATACATCTACCTTACTTGCATGTTTTCTTGTCTTTCCAATGTTGAAGAGTGATTCTCTTTAAAATAATTTCTTGATACTGGATTTTTTTTCATCTTACTAAACGTGACCATTTTAAAGTCTAAATATGTCTAAATTATTTAGTGATGGGTTATGCTGTCACAGTAAATGATGAATTAAGTGTAGTGCTTCTTTTACATCTTTACTATGGTTGCCTATAAGTTTGGAGGGGGCTGTGCATTGGTAAGTGGTCACATTGGGGCATGGAGCAAATAGTCTTGCCAGATTAGCCGCATACATTACATGCTGCCCAACAGCCACTCAGAAAATGGCTGTCTAACATAAAAGATGTAGCACCCTCTGACATATTAAACACTATTCTTGTTAATTATTCAGAACTATAAAAGCTATGTAAAGCAAATCCAAACATTCAGCTACACATACCTGCAATAAAAATCTAACCCAAGACAAATATGATAGAAGAGCTGCTCAGGAGAGCATAGAGCTTCAGTGACTGATGTCTCTGACTGAGAACATCCTGTATTTTTCAGCCCCCGCCTTTGGTTTTGGAGATCATTTGGCCATGCCACCATGTCACTGTCACCGTCTAATCTCATTGTTAAGCCCCAGGCATTGCACACTGTCCTGGCTGCCCACATCTGAACAAACACCCTCAGCAAGAGAAATGCACCAACCTTTCAGCGAAGTTGACAGAGGAATGATGAGCGAGGGATGGAAAGCATTAGCGAGATTGAGAAAATATACAGTGCAGTCACCAGCACCTGTCTTGATATTCATCTCAGGAGTATATGAACAGATTCCTCTGCCGCCTACAAGTGATACAGCTGTGTGGCTTTAGGCAAGAGCAGCAACATTGAAATAGTCTGGGTTTATACAGCACACACTTTATTTTATCTGCTTCAGCTTCTGAATCCTTGGATGAATTGGGTTCCTACAGTCTGGCAAGGCTTGAAAAGTATGAAATTTAAGTAATTTACAAGTCTAGAATAGTAAATTAAGAACGAAAATAAAGCATGGAAAAATATTTATAGTTCCACACTGTATTCCTCATACCATTTTCAAGAGGTTGCATCTGCCCATCCGTCCATAAATTAAATCTGAAGTCTTGTTTTTGTACTAAAATGGGGAAAAATGGGCAGTGAACTCTGTAGTTTTGATATTTGTCATGAAACGTAGGATTCCTGATTATATGAAGGGATGCAGTTGCATTTGATAAAAATTTTAGAGGCTTTCTTTGTATGAAAAACATGCATGGGAAAAAAAGTACCCGTTACCCAGGTCTTAAATAATCATCATCGAAGCGTCATGTTTCAGCCAGTTATAGCATGTCAGGTGTGTTCTCTTGTTCTGCTTCCACCTTCACCAAATTTCTATCAAAGCTAATTAAAAATTGTGTTTTGTCTAATGCACCCAGTGCCAGTCACAGGGCACACTTTGTTTGGAGGACTGGGATTTTGCCAACAGGAAGGGCTCCAATGGAGACTATTAAAAAGGGTCTCGTTTTCATGCTTCAAAATAACACCAGGGAACAATCACAGTCATGTTTAATAAAACACATCAGAGAGGTGGACTACCCGCCAAACGACTGCCCGTCTCCGCCAAGTGCAACACCTGTTCTGTGATCAGGGGGAGAGGAAGCATACAGCATAATTTTAATAAAAAGATACGAAGTCAATTCACTTCTGCTGTCAATTTTATTTTAGTCCCGGTTTCAAAAGTTTAGCAAACTGGATGGAAAATGCCACAGAAAAAACATTTGACCACAAAGAAGAAGAAAAAAGTTTTGAATTTGCACACGTCCAAGGTTTTGTGCATCAGCAGCTGCTTTCTTCAATAATAACACAGGCTTGTGGTTTTTCCACACTTATTCAGCATCTGGAAAAATAAATCCAGACTTCAAAATGAGGAAGTGATAGTGGCACGAAGGAAGAAGAGTTCCCTCCAGCTCTGCTTTATGGGCTGTTTGGGATCACTCACATGGGCCCGCCGTTATTCTTAGTGCAGGCTTTTTTGTGCATCATTGAGTTTACTAGGGTACACCGAGAAGCTTTTAAATAGACTCTGATGGAAAAACAAAGACTCTGATTCACTGTAAATGAAAGCCAGACTTTTATGAAAAAGCAAATATACTTTAGGCACAGTTAGTCAACTATAGAACAACCTGTCATGGGTATTTTATACTATTTTGTTGTGAAATGGTAATTTCAGAGTCAACTCTCCTCTTTGCCCATTCACATTCCCATTTTGTACCTTAGCGGTATATTTTTGTTCCTTCCTACTTCCATTTCATACCTAGAAACCATTTTGTACTCTTGTTCTTAAGCTATGATCTATGAGTCTACTGTTCATTGTAGTGGACTATAAACTATATAAACTATATGCTGCATGTAGAAAACTCTGCTACAGGTACCAAATGTGCCCCCCCCCCCCCCCCCAGATACCAAGCAACTCACGGTCGCTGTGAAACATTCCACAGTTGATGGCACCATTTCGTACCCAATAAAGTCGGGTGTGAGATGACCAAAGTTATGAAGTGGCGACGGGGCAGATCTTACCCTCCTAAAAACAAGCTTCAATGCACACATGCAACTGATGACATCACAAAAGGCATCTGATCTAATTTATTTTGAATGCAGCTAATCAAATTCTGCTTATTTGTAACCAGATTTGTTCTTAAAAGGTGTTTAAAACGCTTTTAAAAACAAATCATTTATTTGAGGAAAATTTGGGAAGAAAAACTGACATTAAAGTGGCTTGTGAAGAGACTGGCTGAATGGAATGGCCAGGTTTCATTATCAAAGATCTTCAGCGATTATTTTGAACCAAGTTATAAAAACCTTGCGGTCCTGTTAGTGCCTTGCATTAAGATGACATTCAAGTCCCAAAAATGTCCTGCAGAACTGCTGCATCATGTCTTACTTTTGCAGATGAGACCTCAGCCTGACTAGTTAGCCCCACCATGCTTTTCACCTGCAGCCCATCCTATACCATCACCTCCATTTCAGTCAACATCAGGGCGGAAGAGGTAGGAAAAAATTTGGGAGTTGAGAATTCTTGCAGTGCCCCTATCCTGGCAAACCAACAGCAGGTTTCAGCTTTTATTTGTTTTACAAGTGGCGAATATTCAGAGAAACCTATCAGATAGGAAAATTCAAAGAAATATAAACAGAAACAAATCACAACTTGATCATAGTCATCATTACCATTTGCTTCAGCTTCACCATCCATGGCTGTACTCATTGTTTGGGGATCATCTGAGTCAAATTGGCTCAAAGACGGAAGCGTAAAGCCCCCTTTGAACTCTAGTACTAGAAATCTGTTGCACGTTGTTTCTCTCCAAGTCTTTACTAATGCCAGATGATCATCTCCATTCTTCTGTCTTTTGTGATTTTTGTTTTATTTTAGAATTGGAACTATATGAATCAAATGCATCTCAGACTCAAAAAACAGCCAACAGGAAGCTCAGAAGCAAATAAAAATCTGTGTGTAGTTAATGATTAATGGTTAGCCAAATTTTGCAATTCTCACAATACTTACAAATGCTTTCAAATGCAGTTTGGGCATTTAGAAATGGCAGATGCTGCTATAGTGCAAATGTAACCAAGTGTTACTACCCAACTCTGTCATTTAACTGGGCAACAACTCAAGAACTTATGCTTATCTAATGCTCTTATCCCAGAACAGTAGATAGTGTATTGAAACACATAATAATATAAAATAATAAATAAATTAGCATGTTATCATTCAGGATGGTGCCTTAAGTAGACTCTTGGATTATTTGATAATCAAATTAATACATTTCCTCTTATAAAACTGTTGTTTTTAAACATTTTGCTGGCTTACAGAGAGCCAAAAGTGACATAAATCCAAAAAAATAAAAGGTGTTAAATAAATACTAAAATTAGTTACTTCTACCCAAAGTGTGATATAACATATGATTGGTTAACCTACTCAGCATGCAGACCTACGTCTATAAGAGTGTGACCCCGACCAAATCACTCCCCAAACCCCCTTCCACTGACTTTGATGTGTGAGGCTGACAGATATTCATAATGTTATGCAGTACATGACCATGAAATAATCATAAGCAATTTTATGATTTTCACACACTATCGGAAATTGATATTCTTTCTATTCAAATTTTAATGAATGCTTTCTCTGTTTTATTATTTAGTTGTGCATTTAAAATAAATATAGATAAGTGTTTTTGATGCATATAACTTTAATTTGATAAAATTACAACATGAATTTTATTCATTGACTTTATTTATTCATGAGATTGTTGCAGTTTTGCCCTCCCATACACTTTTTTTTGTTGTTTGTTTTTGGTGTAAACCCATACTGACCCAACAGTGTTGAGATCTGTTCTGTGTGGGGGCCAGACCATCTGTTGCAGGACTTTTTATCCTTCTTGTTGCTGAAGATAGCACTTCATGACCCCGGCTGTGCACTCAGGGTCATCATATGCAGCAGAATCAGTTTTGGACAGAGCAGATGCTCCTATGATATGAAAAAATAAAAATGTTCGTTCTGTATATATCTAACGTCTGCAGCATACTATATTAGCTGGTATTCATGCCTGTGTTGATGGTGACAACGGAGTTTCAGAGGAAACAGGAAATGTTGGGACACAGTGATAAGATGATGTGTAACAAAGATCCTGACTTGTTTGGGATAAACTGTGGATTATGCTTTTGAACTCACTTTAACCTTTCAAGGAACACCAGCTCTCCGGCTTAAGAGAATAGTTTTGGTTTTATATGAATTATTGAAACCCCTCATGAATTTATGTTTATTTGAACCCTAAAATTAATCTGAATGTATTTCCTTAAGCTCAGGAAGAAATGTCATCTCTGGCATTTAAGCTTGAAACTGGATTCTGGAAAACAGATTTTGTAGAGGAGCCTCGGTCTGAGGCAGTTTTCCTAAACTTTTTTTTCCACAATTATGATATTTCTACCACACTGCAACCTTTAGGATCTGGGTAACTAAATTATATCTCAATTTATTTTCATAAGTCCATCTAACTCGTTGATTATGTTATTGCTATTAATGCATGGCACTAAAATAAATATCATTATCTAACAGATAATGCAGCAAGCACTCCATTGTGATTGCGATATTGCACACAATGAAATTGCTATGACGATTGTATGTGTGTGTGTGTATATATATATATATATATATATATATATATATATATATATATAGGGGTTGGACAATGAAACTGAAACACCTGGTTTTAGACCACAATAATTTATTAGTATGGTGTAGGGCCTCCTTTTGCGGCCAATACAGCGTCAATTGGTTTTGGGAATGACATATACAAGTCCTGCACAGTGGTTAGAGGGATTTTAAGCCATTCTTCTTGCAGGATAGTGGCCAGGTCACTACGTGATACTGGTGGAGGAAAACGTTTCCTGACTCGCTCCTCCAAAACACCCCAAAGTGGCTCAATAATATTTAGATCTGGTGACTGTGCAGGCCATGGGAGATGTTCAACTTCACTTTCATGTTCATCAAACCAATCTTTCACCAGTCTTGCTGTGTGTATTGGTGCATTATCATCCTGATACATGGCACCGCCTTCAGGATACAATGTTTAAACCATTGGTTGCACATGGTCCTCAAGAATGGTTCGGTAGTCCTTGGCAGTGACGCGTCCATCTAGCACAAGTATTGGGCCAAGGGAATACCATGATATGGCAGCCCAAACCATCACTGATCCACCCCCATGCTTCACTCTGGGCATGCAACAGTCTGGGTGGTACGCTTCTTTGGGGCTTCTCCACACCGTAACTCTCCCAGATGTGGGGAAAACAGTACAGATGGTCTCATCAGAGAACAATACATGTTTCACATTGTCCACAGCCCATGATTTGCGCTCATTGCACCATTGAAACCGACGTTTGGCATTGACATGAGTGACCAAAGGTTTGGCTATAGCAGCCCGGCCGTGTATATTGACCCTGTGGAGCTCCCGACGGACAGTTCTGGTGGAAACAAGAGAGTTGAGGTGCACATTTAATTCTGCCGTGATTTGGGCAGCCGTGGTTTTATGTGTTTTGGATACAATCCGGGTTAGCACCCAAACATCCCTTTCAGACAGCTTCCTCTTGCGTCCACAGTTAATCCTGTTGGATGTGGTTCATCCTTCTTGGTGGTATGCTGACATTACCCTGGATACCGTGGCTCTTGATACATCACAAAGACTTGCTGTCTTGGTCACAGATGCGCCAGCAAGACGTGCACCAACAATTTGCCCTCTTTTGAACTCTGGTATGTCACCCATAATGTTGTGTGCATTTCAATATTTTGAGCAAAACTGTGCTCTTACCCTGCTAATTGAACCTTCACACTCTGCTCTGACTGGTGCAATGTGCAATCAATGAAGACTGGCTACCAGGCCGGTCCAGTTTAGCCATGAAACCTCCCACACTAAAATGACAGATGTTTCAATTTCATTGTCCAACACCTGTATATACATAAGTCAGAGTTGTACCATTTATTGGACCTATTATTGGGTAAGACAAATGCAACTGTGGCTAGGACCGAATGGTAAAGAAATCAATACAGGCCTAAACAAGATGTCACCACCTGTAACTGCTCCTTTTGTCTGTGCATGTCATTTAAGAGGCAGAAATAAGCTATCGCCCTGAACTAACACACAAACATTTTACGACACTGCTCGTCAAACCCCTATACACACACACACACACACACACACCGACTAAGGCCACCTTCCTTCAGACTTTGATTGACAAGTGCAGAATGGATGCCTCCGCTGATGCCATTGTCTCGCAGTTAAGCTTTGTGTCGTTTCCCTCTTGCTCAAAGGTCATTCATCATGACAGCATAAAGCTTGGGCCATTAGTGGTTGATGAATGACCTGGCCTACCGGTCAAGCCTTGACCTCCCTCCTCTTTCATGGGCCTGGTTGGGTAATCTACTCATTTTCTCAGCACTTGGGTTAGAGTTAGAGCAGTAGATGGTGGAGTCGTGAGATTAAAGTCGTTCAGACTTACTGTATCTTATTTGCCCAGTGGCAGGTATTAGTCAGACACCACATACATACACACATTTATAGACATACACACAACCACACACACAGGATGCTTTTAGTCCTTATCTCTGCCGCTTTTAGGACAGCTGTTGAGTGCAAGAAGCTGACCTCTGACCTCCGGCACCGCTAGGCTCCTTCCCTCCCACCAACACCAGTATGACCAGCATGGCAACCCCCACCCCTCTATAAATTCCTTCTACTTCCAGCTCTGCAGCATTTTGTTGTCCGTCTGGTGTTTGTCCAAATGAGGCTTTTGAAATACCCTGACTTGACTCAGAAATGCTGATCTGCCCTGCAGGCCTTTTAGATGGTTTTGTTTTTCTTTCCCCATTATGTTTCTCTACGTTCAACTTTTCGAACTCACCTCATGTAGGTAGGTGATGTCAGTCAACCACGTCTCATGTAAATTCTTTAAATGTCAGCGACATATCTGAAGGACTTAGGTTTTTTAAGGTCATGGACTAAACAAAAACAAAAAAACAACCAAGAGAGCATATTTATTTATATGTCCATTGTGTCTGTCTTCTGATGACCACATTAAAACCTTTTTCTCTCTATGCAAAACATGGGGGAGGTTTTGGTTTCCATCTAGTGGGCTGTCCTGCATTCAACATACACAACTTTTGCAGCAATTTGAACTCAAATACGCAAATATACAGAAAGTGTAAGAATCCAGCAACTTAAAAAATGGCAAAAAAAACTCAAGCTTACATCATGTTTTGTAATGTATCATGTTTTAAAAGCACAACATATGTTTTACAACTTAATTTGTCTGTAAAAAGATGTGTTTCTTTACAATAGATGCCAGGTTTATGTAGTGTTGTAAAAAGTAAAGCAATTCCCATGTTTAAATGTATTTAAATGTAACTCTGGCTTATTTGCTGTTTCAAACACATGCTTTAGTGATGGCTGGAGGTGGTAAGTATGTTGTCAATTATTGCTTCAAGATGGCTTGGAAAGCTGGTCTCTGTGAAACCACAAGCTAAGCTCATTTATATCACATCTTTGATTGTTTAAGTACTGAAATTGAAATGATGGAGCAGCGTTTGGCCTGGAATCTTCACAGTAAATGCATACGATCTGTTTAATTTATATTGCTTTTAGTCCTTGTGAGTTAACCCTGTCAAATGCTGTTACAGCTCACTTCAGAAATATATGGGGAAAAAGGCTTTAGACCACATTATCAGTTTTATATATGCCATCAAATGTGTCCAAGCTAAAAGCTAAGAATGTGTTATTTAACAATTTACAAAACGTGTTTTAAATAACAGTTATTTAAATAAATACCAACTTTTAAAAGTGTTTTCCTCAAAGCACAGTTTAACATTTTGAAAAAACTAAGAGTACATTTCTGTGTACATGGCTTTTGTTTAAGCTGCATTTTAAGGATTAATCATAGGATTTTTTTTGTTTCAAGACATGTATCATGGTTGTGTTGTATTTGGGGGGTTTTATTCCTGCTAATTCAGTGCCAGAGACTGTTCAGAGTTTTGTTGAAAGGAGACAATTTCCATAAATTCCCAACTTCCCACATTTTTTATTTCTAAGTCAAAGTTAATTGTTTAAAAATGTATCTGCCAGTATTATCAGCATCAAGCTAAGGTTATCATATCTATCTGTAACATAAACCGCTTCAAGCAGCTAGCTAGTGGGCAGCTAACTTGGCAAATAAACAAGCTAAAATACATTTTCTAAGCTTTCAATGTTCCCTTAAAATGCAAAAAAAGACAACTTTCTGTTCACATAAGCACCTTTTTAATAATTACTATTAGATTTAGCTGGGGTTTATGTATCAATAAAAATCCAAATAAAAAATCTTAAAATTATATTTAGGTTCTTTATCTGTAAGATGTTTAAAGGTTATATTTTAGTTTATTTCCTAAAAATCCCATGCCAGAGACAGTTCATGGTTCTCTACAGTTTAGCTGCAGTGTTTGTGCGCCTCATGCTAAGGGGCCTTTCATTCTAGTTTCATTTTTAAGACAAACGTCATGATGTTAAAATTTATCTAGTTGCAAAAAAAGTTTTGCAACAAGCTCTGTGATTTACCAAATCTACAGGTTAAATAAAACAGCCCCCCATAAGATGGCTAGCACCTGCTAACTCTGCTAATAAGCTAGCTAATATCAAATTTGAGCCTCTTCATGTTACATTAACAAGGTGAAGAATGGAAGATAACACCACTTGTTGTGTCATAAGGCTTTTTTAGTTGGTGTTACATTTTCTTTCAGTTTTCCACTGCTCTGTACATTAAAAAGAAACAAACATAATCACAATTACCGCTAAAATAATCGTTTGGCTCTTTGGTGTTTCAACTGCTATTGATGTTAAATCTTAATTTAATACTTGAATCACAGTTTCTGCCTTGATCTCTCGAGTAATTGTAGCTCACTTGTAGTATTGAGAGTACATCAGATTGTTTTCTCAGGTTGTAAACTGGGAGACTGCCAACACCTTATTCTTGATACCTCAATTGGCATAAACATCATCTGACTTTCCTGAATTAAAACTAAAATCAAATAAGATTATAGATCACTGCATTTCAATGATTCAGATTAGATATTTCTCTGTGTGAACTGGATCGGTTTGTCTTGTCAAGTGCCTTGAGATGACAGTTTTTCTACGTCTGAATAAAGTGAACTGTACTGAATGTTATAGTCAAGTCAAGTTTATTTATAAAGTGCTTTTCAGCAACAAGGCACTCAAGGCACTGTACATACGGAAAAACATTACAATGATACAGAAAATCAAGCAACAGAGGTAATAAAAAAATAAATAAAATAAAATAAAGAGAATAGAATGATGGATAAGAAAATGAAAGGAAAATTGGACTGAAAACGTAACTAATAATGTTTAGATGGCTCAGTCAAAGGCCACTCTAAACAAATAGGTTTTTAATCTTGATTTAAAGACACTTAGGGTTTTGGCGCTTTTACAGTTTTCTGGGAGTTTATTCCAGATTAGTGGAGCATAAGAACTAAAAGCTGCTTCTCCATGTTTGGTTCTGGTTCTGCAGAGTAGATTTGAGCCAGAAGACCTGAGAGGTCTGGGTGGTTGATACACTGACAACAAGTCTGTAATGTATTTTGGTGCTAAGCCATTCAGTGATTTATAGACTAACAGAAGTATTTTAAACTCTATTCTCTGAGCTACAGGGAGCCAGTGTAGGGACTTTAGAACCGGGCTGATGTGCTCCACTTTCTTAGTTCTAGTGAGGACGCTGGCAGCAGCGTTCTGGATCAACTGCAGCTGTCTGATCGACTTTTTAGGCAGACCTGTGAAGACACCGTTGCAGTAATCAATTCTACTAAAGATGAACGCATTAATTAGTTTTTCAAGGTCCTGCTGAGACATTAGTCCTTTAATCCTGGAGATGTTCTTTAGGTGATAGAAGGCCGACCTTGTTACTGTCTTTATGTTCCTCTGAAGGTTCAGGTCTGAGTCCATCACTACATCCAGGTTTCGAGCCTGACTGGTGGTTTCTAGCTGTACTAACTGAAGCTGTGTGCTAACTTTTAAACGCTCTTCCTTTGGTCCAAAGATTATTACTTCAGTTTTGTTTTGATTCAGCTGAAGAAAATTTGGGCCCATCCATGGCCCATCCATTATAATACCCTCAGAATCTTCTGTTATTCTGAATGAAGATCAGCGCCTGTATGTTCCCATGCACACATCCACTCTTGTCTTCGCTTTCTCAGACCGGATCGCCTAACCCGAACCCCCCACCCCACCCCCACAACTCGCAGCCCCACACACACACACACACCACCACCCCTCTCCTTTTGCTGTGAGAAAATTTGCTAAGTGCCAGATGAAATAGACATCAACTTAAGTGTAAAGCACAGAGCAGGGCAGGGAGAAACAGAGAGAGGCACAGCAAACTACACTTGACTGCTCTTGACAATAGCGCCTGCTCCTACCAAATTCACATTGATTAATTAATTAGAATGCCTTATTAGCAAATTGGCTGTCTCGGCTTATTATCAAATTCAGTTTCTTTATTAGATACAGCTGCAGCATCGCCGCCCTGATGCTGGGTGTGTGCTCTCCAGCTGAGGCTGGTCACTCAGCTCGAGAGCTGCACTCATCCAACCAGCTGAAGGAGTCCTCTGTGAACAAACAGTCAGACAGAACAGATGATGATGAGTCCCCAGCTAGTGTATAAAAGTGTGTTCTTGGTCTGAATTGTGACTGTGTTTTTGAAGTATTATGCTGCATAGAGGTTAAACGTTCATGCTAGTGTAATGTAGCTGTATGGATTATGTGCACTCATATGCTTCTGGTTATTTGACTTTGTGGGTTTTAAAAGAAAGTATTACAGACTTCTTATCATTTGTGAGATTGGTATTGATTTTTTATTTTACTAAAAAAGCCTTTATATGTAAGAGTTATACATATTTGCAATGGACCAGCACATTCTTGTTGTGGGCTAAAACTCGTTTAAATCAACTTTTTGTCCTGCAAGGACATGTTGAGCAAGCATTTCATTTGTCTGTTGTGCATTCATTGCTGGTATGCGCAAGCAGGAGTCATATGATGATTTGAAATGGCGATAAAATGGACAAATGAGGAAACAATCGTCTCATTTACCTCTTGACTGACGGTATGTTGACCTTAGCAGCATTCTCTACCTCCACGCAGTTATGCTGGCATCACAGATGACCCTGTATACCATGGCTGAGCCAGAAGGATGAAACCAAGCAGCACATACGCAAACACAGTATGTAAAATGGTTGCCCCATGGTGGAGTCGATGGATATCTAGCTTCATGCCCAGGGTGCGAAGAGAGTGAAAATAGTATGCGTCATGGAAGTGCTGGCTCCCCGTCAGACCAAATTAATGGGACTGTGTTGGGCCATTGTGACCAATTTCTTTGTCCAGATGGTTCACATACCTTTAGTTGTGCTTTGGGTGAGGAATGCACTCCCTCAGGACAGTTCCCGACCCTGGAAAAAAGGGCCAACATAAACACCCAGGCCCAACCCCCACTGTGGCCCTCACCTACAATCTCTCCAATCCCGGTTAGAGCTGATAATGAGGTCGCAGCAGGATGAGGGCTTATTGGAACCCTATAGAAAAGTGGATGAACGCCTTCAACTTTTGGTAGTAGTTGTAATTTTCAACTCAAAGTACTTCCATCTTTCCCAGAGGTTTACAGATGACACATTTCAACGAGAATTGTGGGTGACAGAAACAGTTTGTCACTTGATGGTGTGAGGAAGCAACATATTGGGCAAAATGTGTTTAAATGCCAGTGAGAGAAGTAATTATTCAGGCCACTTCCACTTAAAGTACAGCAAAATACCACAGTTTCAATAAAAACAGGGATTTTGTTCCATTTGTATTTGCAAGTATTTAAAATAAAGTTTATTGTTTCTTTCGGTTTTTGTTCAGATTATCAAACAAATTTCAATCTCAAATAAGATGACCTGAGCAAATACAACATGCAGTGTTCACTTGATGATTTTATTAATAAAAAACTTACCAAACAAACCTGGCCTTATAGGAAAAAGTGATTACACCCTAAACCTAAATATAAATTGTGCCACCCTTGGCGGGTGCCATTGAACATATGTGATAATTGGCAATGAGTCTTTTCTATCACTATAAAGGTATTTTGGCCAACTTTTTGTTTTGGCAAAATTGTTCTAATTGATTAGTTCTGGAGACTATAGAGTTCAACCAGTCCAGTTACAGTTTAACTGGCTAGCCCAGTTTATTTGGGGCCTGTCCCCTAAACTTTACAGTGGAGGGGAAGGAGAGGAGGATGTTGGCCAAACTGACATCCATCATGAACGCCTCCTCGACATTGTAGGTGCTCTGAACAGGTCCTTCTGGCTGCTGCTGCCACAGTGCAGAAGGACCTTCGTACCATCAGCAATAATACTCAAATGTATAAAAATCTATGTATGTACAAATGTGTAAACTGCCAAAACATGTATGTTTTACCTCAATTATCTCTTCTTGTATATAGCATACATATTTGTTGTAACGTTATTTCGGATAAAGCATTTATTTTTCACAGTCAGTCATTTTCTATACCGCTTCTTCCATATTGAGTCGCGGCGAAGCTGGTGCCTATCTCCAGCAGTCTATGGGTGGGAAGCAGGGTACACCCTGGACAGGTCGCCAGTCCATCACATTAACCTAACAGGGATGTTTTTAGACTGTAGGAGGAAGCTGGAGTATCCAGAGAGAACCCGTGCATGCACGGGGAGAACATGGAAACTCCATGCAGAAAGATCACCAGCCGGAAGTTGAACCAAGGACCTTGGTATAAAAATGTACATATGTACAAATGTATAAAACTGCCAATACATGTATGTTTCACCTCAATTATCTCTTCTTTCTATGTATATAGCATACATATTTGTTGTAAAGGTATTTCGGATAAAGCATTTATTTTTTACATTTAGCATTTATGTTTTTTGGTTGCTTTGCTTGCACTTGTTGTTTTTACTAATACTTTAAATTATCTTCCTAGATATTCACCTTTTACTATGTCTTTCTGCTGTGACATTTCAGTTTTCTTCTTGGGATATGAATAAAGTTTTATCACATCTTATTTTCTGTCACAGTGCAGCATCTCAGACTAAAGTCTGGACTTTAACTCACACACTCTGAAACCTTTCTGCTTGTTGATTGGTTCACAGGTGGAATTGATAGAATGCTTTGATCCATTGTCCTGCTGCATAATCCCAGAGTGCTTGAGCTTAAGGTCACAAAGCATTCATGGTTCCACCAATTACATGTCATCAGCAAAGCAGCATCAGACCATCATACTACCACCACCATCGTTGAATATCAGTATGATGTTCTTTTTCTGAATTGCTGTTAGTTTTGCACCAGATGTAACGGGATGCACACCTTCCAAAAAGTTCCCCTTTTGTCTTGTCTCGTGTCTTGGGAATTGTTGATATGTTTCTGGGAAATGTGAGATGGGTCTTTGGATTCTTTTAGGTCAGCAGTGGTTCTGACCTCGGAACTCTTCAATGGAGGCTAATTTTGCCCAGTTGAATCATGAACTCTGACCTAAATTGAGGCATGTGAGCCCCTGAGTTATTTAGATGTTCTTCTGGGTTATGTTGTGACCCCCTGGATGAGTTGTCAGTGCTCTCTTGGAGTAATTTTGGTTGGATGGCCACATCTGGGAAAGTTCCCCTCTGTTCCATGTTTTCTCCATTTGTGGATCATTCCAAATCCTTAAAACTGAGTCTTTTAGGACTGATAGATGTCAGTGACTTAGTTTCTCATTTGTTCTTGAATTGTTTAAAATAGGGACATGACGTTTTTTTTTGCTTTTTAAGATCTTTTTGCATACATCATGTTGTCAGACAGTCTGTTTACAGTTAGGCCAAAATTATTCATACCCCAATCATATAGATTAGGGTGATGACATGGAGGCCTTCCAGCGTGAATAGACGTGGAGTTCATCAGCAAAGATGAATCATCGAAATACCAGTTGAAACAAGCAAAAAGCTGCTCAGCAATTATAAGAAGGTTTGGTCTGGAGTAATAACAGTAAAGCATTATGTAGTCTTGAGAAATGTCTAGATAATTTTTGATACAAAGAAAAATTGGATTGGGGAGTGGGGACGTTTTCATAGTACTTATAGTCAGATATGCCGCATGAGTTTTAGGTTAATAATGAAGGTAAAATAATCACTTATTATCTGGAACAGAAAACAAGTTATTTTTTGTTAGATTTATTTGAAACATAAACAAATAAAATTGTTAAATTGAACAAAATGTGTTATGAGAATAAAAGGGAACCTGTTGCTCTCAGCTGTAATTTGTCCCATTATAATGGTTTGAGGATCACGGAACAAATGGGATGTGATAATAAGTGTCGCTGCTGCTATGAAGTCCTTTGTTTTTGAGGATGACTTTCAGGGTTTCTCTGGACGTTTGAGGCTGCCTGATGTCTTCTCATCATACCTCTGTAGCGCTACATGGCATCAAACTCAAACAAATAGAAAGCTTTGAAAGCAAAGGTTGAATAAGTTTGAACTGTTTTGATGTAAAGTTCTCCATGATCACTGGAGAACAAGTCATCTTTTTGGAGGATTCCTACAATAAACAGTAAAATTCCTAACAGCTTTTATCCTGGCTTCATTTTTGAAGCATAACCCTGACCTGCATCAAACCAAGACCAGATGTTCAGCAGCTCCGCATCAGAGCAGTTGACAAGATTCACTTTTAAATCAGTGAAGGGTGGACGCGTTAAAATAGGCCTCAGGTTAGAAAAAGGCTTTAAGACGGTACTACAGTTTTTAGTCCCCTTCGTCGCCTTCTTTACCTTCTTCTCTGCATGTATCAAGCCCCACGGTCTCTCGAACATCTGTCGGCATGTATCCGCCGCTCAATCGCTCTCCCTGGGCCATGGCGGGTTCCCTAACAGCTCAGTGTGGCTCTTCCATTAATCAAAGACACTTCCAGTGTCCCATTACAGAAACACTGCTACTCGGCCTGTCTGAGGCTGACAGCTCACCAATTCATCTTCTCTGCGGAGGAAAAAAAAGCCATTGTGGCATGCCCGTCGCCTTTACCTGTTCAAGCGGAGGGCTGTTAAGAGTGCAGGAAGACCCCTCTGAAATTGTTTTCTCTGGGTCAGGCAAACAACAAAAAAAATGGTAAATTGCTTGTCTCAGGTAACGCGCAGGGGAGGTCAACTGGTGGCAGGCGGTGCACAAGTGGGGGATGCAGGTGGAAAGAGTCAGCAACAAAATAAGAGGATGGAGATGTGTTTGTTAAGAGGCAGAATTCAATGAGATGCAGCGATGCATTTTAGCAAAATGGTCTAAACGCAGTCCTGACACCACAGCAGACCCTCTGCAGGGGCCGCTTGCCTGCCACTAAGTACATCTCCTTATTCGTCTCCTGTCGCCTGCAGACAGCAGGTCAGGGTGTTTAGGTTCCTGGCGATTGAGAACACATTGTGGGGAAATATACACCTCCAATGTATTTTCATCAGCCAAAATATGGGGAAGCAGATATTTTGATTGTTTCTATTCAAGAATCCCTTGTCAACACCTTTGTAACATTGTGTGAGCAGTAATTAGCATTCATTAACCATGTTTATATTATAGTGGAAAGATGCATTTTCAAGAAATATAAAAAGATAAAGTAAATCGAATTGTTTTGTTCATCATATGTAGGTTAATTGGTTCAGAAAAACTTTTATGACTGTCAATACAGTCAAGGAAAACAAAGTACACACTTGCTGCTTCAATGGGTTTAAGCAGAAGTAGCAGTTAATCAAATGCACTTGATTGATCAGTCATTATAAGTGTTATAAACGCAGGGATTTTTGCCACTTTGCTGCTCTGGAGCATACAGGTGTGTGTTAACACAATGCCAAGGCAGAAAGATAACGGCAACGGACTTAGAGAAACAACTGTTAGCACCCATCAGTCTGGGAGTTGTTAACAAGCCATTTCCAAACAGACTAAAGTTCATCATTATACGAAGAGAAAAAATATTCACAAGTGGAAAATATTTAGGACGGTTACCAGTCTTCCCAGGAGTGGATGTCCAAGTGAGTCCAAGTCCAAGACTGTGCAATGATCATAGAAACGGTGAACTAAAAACAAGCGCTCTGTCTCAGAGACTATAGACCTGAGTTTGATTGATAAATGTGAAGTAGAGATGACTGGCCATATGAGAAAGGACAGCTCTTTCCCTCCCTTCTCCTTCCTCCTCATCCCTCGCTCCATTTGATTGGCCTAGTGCACAGAACAATGTTTGGAGGAAACCAAACCCAGCACATCAGCAACAATGCCTCTCACCAGCTGTTAAGCAAGGTGGTGCTACGGTAATGACTGGGGCTCGTTCTGCAGCCACAGGATCTGGGCACCTTGCAGTTAATGAACTCCTCTGTATACAAAGTATTGTAGAGTCTAACGTGAGGCCATCTGTCCGACAGCTGATGCTTGGTCCAATTCAACTCAATAACAGAACAATGATCCAAATGCAGCAGTAAATCCACAACAGAAAAAGGAAAGAATCAAGAATTTGCAGTGTCCCAGTCAAAGTCTAGATCTTAAACCAACTGAAATGCTGTGGTTGCTCCTAGCTTTGCAGAAACATGTATCTGCAAAACTCAATGAAGTGAAGCAACATTAGGAAGAAGATTGGGCCAAAACTCCTCCAATATGATGCGAGAGACTGATGGAGAAAAAACTTCCAGTCATAGCTGTGAAATGAGGTTCTGCCTTGAATTATGAGGCGTACTTGGTTATTTATTGGCTGTGTCTTTAATACTTTTTTCCTTGTTTTAAAGGATTTTTACTTTAAACCAGCTTTCTGTTGTAAATCAGTGCATTTAAATGGTCATTTTCATAAAAGAATCCAATGATTTAAAATTTCACACATTACTTTGCATTCCTAAAGCAGACGTATGACATGAAGATGCCTTGCAACTTTTGTTTCCACACGACAGACCCAAAATGTATTTTACAGGAAGGGAAGATATTGTAAAGGATAAAGTTATGATCTGGGGGTTTTGGCAGTTACAGTAAATAGTAGCTGGATGTGAGAGAATTTCCGTGGTTGAATTGTTTCCCTTTAAGTCTGTTATTCTGAAGTACTTTGCTGGTATCCTGCTGTAAATAGACTGCAGTGTGAAGATTAGAGGGAAAAGGCAAAATTAAATTTTAAAACCCGGCTGCAGCTGTGGACTGTGAGCTACTCAGTCCAGCGTTCCTAACTTTCTGGAGGAAGAGAGGTTGTGAATGGCTTATTGCCAAACTGAGGTACAATCTAAGAAGCAGAAAAAACAACTTGCCATGATTTTTCCGCTTCCTGACAGCCCCGTGTGATTACGTTGCTCTCATTAAGATCAAATCTTTCTCTTTTAATGAACACATGGACGGAGAAAGTTAGTGAGGCCAAATGAGAAAGGACAGCTCTTTCCCTCCCTTCTCCTTCGTCCTCATCCCTCGCTCCATTTGATTGGCATAATGAGGTGAAGGCTAGTTGGCACAAAGCTGCTCCAGGGGGCAAATGGAGACATTATTATTGTGTGTGTGTGTGTGTGTGTGTGTCTTGGCGATCACACACCAGCTCCACTGGGCTATTAATTACCCTTTCTATAACATGGCATCTGCTGAGACGGGGCAATTGAGCGAGCACCACCGACGATGGGGAGAGCTGCTCTCTCTCCGGCTCTCATCTCCACGGACCCCAGCTGCAGTTTTGCTCTGTTCTTATTGGATTCCATCTACATGTATGATTGATTCAGCACCTGAACTGTGCTTTTCATGACAAGCACACCAAACAAACACATGCACACAAATGCAGAAAGAAAAAAACACCCCAGCTGGCAAACATTTAACTAAGCAGGAGACTCGCTAAGATGCCCGCTCTGTTCAGTAGAATGGGACATTTCAGTGGCAGCTGTTTGATTTGCTGCTCTGCAAGAAAAAAAACTAGGTATTTCTATCAAAGGGATGTGTGATCATCTGTATTTGACTGTGTTCGAGTTTACAGTTAATTTTCAATACAATGGAATGTCAATGGAAAATTTATTACTGGTAATTTAATAAAAAATGATTCCTTACACACACAGTTATTGGTTTTAAACATTTACTTTACTGAAAATCTTAAATTAATTTTCTCCTGAAATTAGAAGAAAATCCAAGAAAAAATGAATACGGTACCCAAGCTTATTAAAGGAATGTTCAGTGGGAGGAAACACTGTGGTTGCTCAGTGGTCCAAAGTCCTCATTTTAGATTAAATTAAATTTTCCATTAAAACTCAGAAATACAGAACAGAGTAAAATATTTTACTATAGTGGTTACTTCTGTTCTTTTTAATATTTATGGAAAACCTAAAAAAAAAATTGTCAGATTTGAGGAAAATGAGGAGAAAGATAGTGGTGTATTCAAGCATATTACAGTGCAGTTCAGTGGAAGGAAAAACTTTGGTAAAAATACCATGCATTTCTTGTGGTAAGCCATTGCTGATGTCAAAACATCTTACTTGGTCTAAGAAGAAAAAGGACTGCAATGTTTCTAATTGATCCAAAGTCGTCCTTTTAGATTAAAGTACATTTTCCATTAAAACATTACAAAAATTCATTACACATTGATTGATTTTACTACAGGTGGTCATTTCTGTTCATTTTGAGGATTATGGCTTTAAGACGACCTAAAATCCAATTTCTCAGAAAATGTTAACATTCCTCCTACAAGGAGGGTAACCTACAAAAGCTGTTCTGAATGCCGTATATAAGCAAATGTTTTGGAAAATTCAGTGGAAAGAAATTGTGTGATAGAAAATGGTGCACCAACAACAGAGATAGATACAGGCCTGTGAGGATTGTACAGCAAAACCCACTCAATAGTGAATTGACTGAGTTCTTAATTTTCATTGGATGAGAACCATTATCCTTTAAATCAACAGATATGAACACTTGAAATATGTATTTTGACTTTGGACTTTTGTTCCATGATGCAGGCTGAAACACAGCCATCAGTTGGTTTCTCTCAGGTCAGTAGGTGCAATTGTTGTGCTTTGAAAGGCTTCAGTAAAAGGGGCTTTCAGTTGGTTAGATGTGGATAATAATACTGCCAATCCCAGCAGAGTGTACTGCTAATTTATCCAACTTTGATCTGCAATGATGCTTCCTAAGAGAAAAAAGAGAAGTGTTTCTGTTTATTATGCATATTTGCAAAAATGTTTACTCTTCAGAACGAACACAAAGCTCAAGGCAGATTTCTTGAACAAACACCCCATAATAAATGAAGGATTATGGAGAAATATACATGACTTTATTCAGGGACAGCCTTAAGAGCATCTGTAATTTCACCACCACTGATCAAATCTAATGTTTGCTGGATGCATCTAATGTTTTTCCCTCATGGCAGGACCATTTTTTCAGGTTGCTCTATCCTTTTACATCAACATTTATAAATGAAAAAAAACAACTTTATAGTGTTGTGCAACATGTGTATTCTAAGAACTGATCGAATAAGAACAATTTAAATAGCTCAACGCAACTGATATTACAGGTGGTCTCTCCTAATTCAACACAAAATGCCGCTATAAATGATCACTGAAGTCTTAAAATGATTTAATCCCTTCTTTAGTACTTAAAGCATCCTTTTTTGCTGTTGTGACCTGATTCGGACTTGATGCATAGCCAGATACCAGCTCCTGGCAGCATTTCTGATGAATCCTAGCCCACTCCTCGTGACCAAAGGCCTGCAGTTTATTCATGTTATTGGGTTTGTGTGCTGCAGGTGGAGATGGACTCGCTAGTATCTTACAGAACTCTAAAACCATCATTGACTGGTTTAAAGGTCCAATGGCACCAAAGCAAAGCTGCCCCAGAGCATCACTGAGCCACAACCATGCTTCTCCGTAAGCATGGTGTTCATTTCAGCATGTAGTTCATTTTTCTTCCTTCTTGTACTTTTGTTGTCAGTTGTGGTGTTTGGTTGGAGTTTAGGCTGGAGCCCTTCAGTCTTCAGTATGTGTTTTGCTGTGGAAACAGACTGTGCTGCAGATCTTTTGCAGTCAGACGATCAGTTTCTGACCACCTGCCTCTTTAGGAATCTGGTGGCAGCAATTAATGGCTTCCTCTTCTGCCACTAGGTGGCGTAGACACTGTTCCTTTAACTTTAAACCTGCAAACTATGTATCGAACTCTATCCCCAGAAACATTCCAGGCCTCTGTTAGCTTTTTGCATCCTTCTCCTTGTTTGTGCAAGACAATAAGGTTTTTAGACTATTTTCTTGACTTATGCCTGGTATACACAGCAAGATTTTACAATTGTCAGCTAATTTTCAAAACTGCAGTGGTCATTGATTGTTTAAGTCATTGTTTAAGTGTAGGAAGAAGTATCCTCATCATCTGTCCATGATTTTCCAACATCTACAGGTTCATCATGGAGCAGATTTAACAGTCCTGTTTGTTGTTTACATTGTCATCCTGCGCCCTGTCTTCTCCACTACCGCACACACACACACACACACACACACACTGGTCTGGTGAGTCACAGCATTAGCAGTCATATCGATTTCTTCCTCTGTGCTCTTCCTAACCTGTTGAAAGGGAAAAAGTTCACCCACAGCTATCTCAGTGCTGGTCCAAACCACCACAGGAGATTAATAATCTCACAGAGCCGTTATTTAATAATATGTGTTGTTGTGATCAGTTTCATACTGTTTCTCCCTAGTTAATGTCATTAATTCAATTTCAACATTCAGTCATCATCAACATGAATGTCATTAAGTTTGTCTTTCAGTGATGTAATTGAATCATTTTTTGGTGCGCTAGTGGCCTTTTTTTTGTTTACTTTTTCAAAGTATGCAGACATTAAGTGGGGTGGAGACAGAGGGAAAAGAGAGGCAGCATTGGTCTCTGGGGTTGGGACTCGAACCCAGGACCGCTGTGTCGAGGACTGAGGCCTCCGTATATGGGCTCTACGCGCTCTACCGCTACGCCATGCGTAGCCTCATTATAGAGAATCTTTCTCTTTAATGAGGCTTATCATTATATAGGAGGAGCGACCCCCTCTGCCCCCCCAGACGGTCAAGTTAATAATTATATCAAATTTATTTTCTAACGTAGATTACTACAGAAGTCATTTTAGGTTCCATTTTCTATCGAAAACTAGTCTATACATTTTTAGTAATTATTTCAATTAAACATAAAAATCTAAATATTAGGTATTTTCCGTCGCTGATTTACAGTTCAAAGACATCCTTTTCTTAATTTGCTCCTTAAAATGTAACATTTTAGCCATCAGTATTTTGGTTTTGACTTTGTGGTGAAGAATTCACACATAAATCCACATTTATTCCAAAATTAAGAAGGATAATTTCACAGCTTTTATACCTATAGACCACTTTAAACCAGGGTTTTAAACTGAACTTGTGGTAAACTGAGGAAGTTCTGAACCCACACAGAACATTTAAACAGCTGTTTATTTTGTTTTCATGTTTATTAACATAGTAGCATGATACTGATTCAGGAAATCAGTATCAGAGATTTTTAATCAGAACTTGTTCAAGTTCGCTCCGATGCCTAGAAAAGCAGTGAAACAGCCCTTCAACAAACTGCCACCTGCAGCGTTAAGTCAGTAAAACCTATCTGAACATTTTCAATATAAACATGTTTTTTGCTCACATGTCCAAAATTATCTCTACATTCTACTTAGTGCAATGCACCATCAACCCTTGGAAAAAATCCTAGAACATCATGGTACTACCACCAAGCTTTACAGTTGGTACAGTGTTGAAGCTACAGTTTAATCACATCTGAACCAGTGGGTAGATTATCTGTGGGATAGCACATTATCAGGTGACTGTTCCGCCGTGTGATGTTTTCCCTCACCAGGGTCGTGGCGAGTTGCTCTCCATTGAAGGGAACGACCCCAGCCTGACATCCAGACGCTACTATTTCAGTGTTCTGGCCCCGAGGCCAAAAAGCTGTCAGCACATATTTTATCCTTTCGCTCTCAAAGTATATTTCTGCTTTTCCCTGTTTTTGTTCCGGAACGCTTGTCTTATGGCCACAGCGTCTCCCCTCTGTGTACATCGGAGTGGAATAGACCCTGGTAATCAAAAATATGTGCGTCTTGTGAGACATTTATAAAAATCATGCTTTTTAAATCATTTTATTCGTCTTTTCAACATCACATCAATCTCTATGATCTTTTTTCTTTTACAGTTCAAGAACCTGATTGATTTTAACATCTCTGTTTTTAGCTGGTCTGAAATTTCCCACTTGGCAGATTTCAGGACAGTTCCTTCATAATTTCTACAAGATTTTTTTCCCTTTACTATATTGCACCAATATCATTGGTTGAACTGACTCCCTTGTAGGTGTGTGCTTCTGGACCATACACTTTGGTTCCTAATAACCTGAGCAGCAAGCTCTCCCGCTCCAATCCACGACCAGTCGGACCACTTCCTGCATGTCTGCTATTTCTTGCTTTCCCTCTGGATCTGAGTCTTTAAAGACCCAAACTAGATTATTTTTAAGAAGCCGCTCACACATCGCTCTGTTATTAGATAGATTTCACACACACAAACTCAAAAGTCTCACATGACCCTCCGCTGCACAGGCTCTGATTCAACCCGACAGGAATTCTTGGCACAGTCCGCCCACTGGCTGCTGTTCAGCTGTCATACTTACTCACTGAAGTTTTCTCTGCTTAATCGTTGTGCACAGATGACAGCGCTAATGTGAGCTGCAGCAATCACACACATAGACAAACTGCATGTAAAAGGTCAGACATGAGGCTGTGCAGAAGGCTGCTGTGAGGAGAGACGTCGGGATAAAGCCTCTGCAACGTAATCAGCTGTGATGATTCCCGAAGTCAGGTTTGAGAACCTGCAGGGAGCATCAGTTTGGCTGCTGGAAATGGGAGCGTTTGTCATGGTTCATTATGTTTGGGTTTCCTTGTAGCAAGTTTAGTCTCCAGTCAGTCATATCTAATACAGTTCTAATCCTGTAAGGGTATCACTTTATTTGGTTTTGCAAACATGCAGATAACAGAATTAGTGTTGCAGGTGAGTTATGGATTATGCAGCGCTGCTCATTAATTAAACAAAAGTCTGACCTCTGCTGTGCAAATCAAAATTAAATATAGAATATTGTTGTTTGAGAGGCACGAATCAGGCTTTTACTGGTCGATACCGATTTTCTGTTCTTTAAGACCTGATTATTCTGATATTGGCCAGATTCGGGTTTTCATTACATGGGCTGTATCAATCAAAAACTCATTGGTGTAAACTTTGTTTTAACTCAACAGTTAAATATAAAAATACATTGATTATGACAGAAAAGTTGCTGCAGGAAGTGCATCAAAAAACACGTCGATGCATTTAAACACAAATAGGTGTGAATTTGATGTATTTACGGAAAAAGAATTCAGACCAGCCAATCACCAATCAGAGCAGGGTTGCATTGATTAATGCACGGCTAATATTTTTGCTACCATCGTTAAGTTGGTCCTAATAAAAATGTACAGGATGTGCATTCAGTGCGTCCTGGAGTTACCAGTTTGTGGTATGAACTGGATGTTGTTAAGTTCATAAATTCAGTCAAGATATGCTGAAATGTTCATTTTGTTTGCAAGTACAAAAAAAGTTTCCAGCACAATATTATCGTGCTTTTTATTCATTACAACTTTAACACAGCTCTAAAACAGCCATGATTCTTGTGCCATGGTGGTGAAAACATCACAGTTTCACTTAACTAACAAAAAACACAAACAGTGTAACATGGACTAATTGTCCAGCTGTCTGCTTTGGTAGATCCTGCAGTTAGCATCTAACACTCATACTGCTTGTAGTTTTAAAACAGCATTACCTGAATAACAGTGATAGGCGGGTGCGCTTTTAGTTTCCATTCTTTGAATGTTTGTGTTTTTGGTGATATTTTCAAATGGCTGAATTTGTCTTTCTTGTTAGCAACACAAACGTTTAATAGGCTGATTTTGCCCAGCTGACTGGAAGTGCGTAGCAACATTCAGAGGAGGGGCAACATTTTATCTACCAGGACCGCATGACTGAAAAGTTTTTTGAGGGGATAGCTTCCATAAGATAACGGTGTATGTAGAAAGCAGGATCATCAGAGTCTGTCTGCAAGGGAAACAAACACTAGTACATCACTGATGTGTCCTGAAATACAGCAGCCCCCCCCCCCAACTCACACTCTGCTGAGATGAGAGCGTCTTGTTTACTGCAGCGCCACAGAGCTCCGGCTGGGGCTGTTTGGGTTGCCCGTGGGTGCTGTGCTGCTGCTCCTGGAAGGCGGACGTGCGGTGAATGACATTGCACATGGCTCAGTGCCACTACTGCCACCTGAACCTCCCTGTGCCTGTACACACACACACACTCACACACCCACACATGAAAACAGGAGTTTGTGAGGTCAGACACATCAAAACAACCTGCCTGCAGCCATATCCAGAGTCAAAATAGGCTCCTGGAAGCCCACCTGTTTTTTTCTTCTGCTAAATTCTTTTATTTCCCTCTGCATAGAAACACATAAACCCACCGCTGGCCTGCTGTTTCCCCAGAATGTTGTTTTTCCCCATATTTTCTGCATTAGGAGTGCTGTACAGTAAATCAGTTCCAGCGGCGTTGCATAATAGTGAGGGCTGTGTCCAGAACACCAAAATAATCACCTTGTCAGCTGGTCCCCTCTGGCTCTCGCTGGCTCCAAAAACTAAAAATCACAAGGTCCTTCTCTTGTTTCCAGACAAAAAGCCCTGTTTACATTGAGCTGTTCTATGAAGCACGCTCTGTGCTGTCAACAAAATGCATGTCAGCGTTTCCCCAGATGAGGAACATCTGGACAACAGTAGTAGTAATAATGTTGGAGAAGGAGCATACTATGTACATACACACAGGAGTATGGATACAGCGCACTCCACACCGCTGATAATGATGTGTAATATGCCTTGAATTGCATTCATTGTAGCAGCATAACCTCAGATACTTAATACTTAAAGCTTATATGATAAGCATCAGTGTACTCATTTTAAGTTGCCTGCCTTTATTTGTGTAGTTTTATGGGGGGAAAGTAGTAAAAGGCGGGATTTCTAAAGGTTAAAATGTGCAGAATTCCTGGGATCCATCCTGGTTAGGAAATGGTTTACACTTGTTGAAATCCATGGCTGTGGGTCCCAACACAATGTTAATATAAATCTACCTTTACATATCCTAATGCTGACTTGTCATATTGACCTAGAACCATTAGCCAGGCCAGCCGTGGAACTGAACCTCTGTGTAACTCTGAACACATGCTTGTTTTGTTTTTTTCACTTTCATCCTGCTCAGGTTTGTTGCTGAGCTCTGTCTCCACTCTCTGCGTTTAAGTGCTTCTGTTTTTTCGTCTGCCATCGCACATGTTGCCATCATCTTGTTGCGAAATGCAGCTTTTATTGATGTAACAGGTGCTTAGCTTGACTGTGGCAGTCAAAATACCACATCTTCTCCTCTGTTTGGCTTTCAGAATGGAAGCTAAAGTTAGACATTTTTGAGGTTTTTCTGCCAATTGATGGAAGGTGATGCTGATGCATAATGCATGAAGAGAGAGGGAAGACTTTGTCTGGGTGCTTTTTATAGACCACCAAAGCTTTTTTACAGCACACACACACACACGCCTGAGACTCTCGGCACGCTGTAACCTCTCTGAGATCAAGAAGGCAGGCGGCATGAGAAGAAACAGGAGTCTAGCAAACTGGCAACATTGTTGAGAATAAAAAGGAGGAAAAAAGGAAGCGACAAGACGAAACAGAAATGTTGAAGCGCTATTTTCAGACGGCAGGGTCGTTTGATGCTCAAACTGAAAGAAAAGCATGAGGGAGGGAGGGTGGGTGGTCGTGGGGGGTTGAGCGGGAGCATCAGGGCTCATGTTTGTCTCAGAGATGGGCTTTAACAGAAATACTTTCTTCATGTGATCCTACAAGCCCTTCTTCGTCTTTGTTCCAACATTTGAGTGAAGGTGTCTTCAGGTCTGGTTCAAACGAGGAAGAGAAAAGTGAAACGAGGGAAACTGTGTACTTTGGGTTATTTGCAGGCAAAGCCCAGCTCTCTCTGCCTCCCTCTGCTTTCAGCTCCACTCTTTGCAAACATCATTTGCTGCCCTCAAAAGTGTGAAGTTATTTTCTACCCATCCTTCTAATCCTTATTTAACCAGGCTGCTTGACTAGGTGCACGCTGTCATTTATAGTAATGACCGAGGGGAGAAGCTGCAGGGAGCCGCACTCAGACGCATTCACACCTGTGTGCTGTCCTGAACCAACACACAGCCACGGCCCGTAACCTCTGCACGCCCTCAGATCCCTCATAGGTCCTTTCATTGCAAACCTGTCCACAGGAGTGGTTCTTAAACTTTTTATAGAAAGGACCACCCCAATAAATCCTAAATTCTTCCTGTTAACCACATTAACAGCCATTTTGAAAACATTAAAGTCGGACACATGTTTTTGGTTAGCCCCTTTCTGCCTGAATCTGTATAATTGTATTTTTTAAATTTATTTGCATTTTTGCTGTTAAGTAAGGCTGCAGCATTTCAGGAAAATGCAACATTGCAATATTATTGTTGAAAATTAGGATGGAGATATTGATCCTTTCCTCACTACTTTTGTAGCATCTTGTTCACTTAGCTCTAGATCAGGTGTGGACAGTAAAAGTAATTCAGACTGGCCAAATGCAGGGCAGCACAGTCACTGCAGTATCAGTGTTTGCAGTATCCTTATCTCAGAGAACGGCAGCTTGCTGTTTATATATCCATCATGCTTTGTATGCTTGTAATATTTGTTGATTGTTGTTTAAAACAGCAGAAAATGATTTTAGAAATGTTTTTTTATAAAACCCTGTTAAAGAAAAAAACAAATTAACACTTTTTGCATTTGCAATATCAGAATTTGAATCAGTTATTGCATCCAAGTAGTCTTCTGCAATTGCAATACTGCACACAATGAAATTTAGATCATTATTGTATGTTGATATATTGTGCAGCTTTACCGTCAAGCTGATGCCATTGTAGGTTGAGATTGTTAATTTGAATGCAGGACATGCAGTAAATAAAAATGTGGATTTTTGGTTTACAAAATAGCAAAATTAGGCATGATTGCGTATAGCTCCGACTGTAACACAATGGCATTTCTAAGATGACAAAAATGATTAATTTTTTTAATATATAAGCAGCTCTAGTAGTCTGTACTGTGGCTGTAAAGATCAACATGCTGAAAGTAGCCCATCTTTATGGCTATATCTGCATATTTACCACATAACTGATACCAAAATATCTACAGACAGCCTAAGTGCCACCAGTGATGTGATCTGTGGGTCTACAGTATTATTCACATATCCATGTTAAGTAAATTGATGATGAAGAGGATTTTTGGAGCTCTTTAATGTTATGCTCATTTTTTGATTGACTGGCACTGTTAGCATTCTGTAAGGGTGTTCGCTCATAATTTCTCTCCAGTCAAATGTTCTCCTACCAGACAGAGGTATTTGTTCTATAACGCTCCGGATCACGTTCTCCTGCCGGTGTCACCTCTCAATGCATAAAATGACTTTGTTGGAGCAGGAAAGCACTTCGCTTTGAGTGGAACTGTAGAAGACTGTTTGAAATGGCCTCGTTCGTTACACTAAGGGGCGTTAAGGTGTGAAGCTTTGGGGAATCCAGGAATCTAACTGGGATTAGGTTGAAACAGTCTTAATGCTGGGAAAGCTCAATTAGAAGTGCCTTATTATTGATCTCCAGCAACTAAAAGATGGTCTTCTAACTGGTTTGGCACAAAAGTGTTAATAATTGGTGCACATTTTAATTGTTACAAAAACAAGAAAAAATCTTACGTAGAAATTCTGTGTAAATAAAATATAAGTTGTTTAGGAAACCCTTTGTCTAAATAAAATGATTCTCTAATATCAATCAAACAGTAAATTCTATACTCCATCTTCATATGTGAGAAAAATGTGAAGATTTTATAAATTTTAACATTAAAATGGATTCATTTAAATAAATTAGAATATTTTAGAAAACTTTGTTTATTTAATTGTTTCTGTTTAAAAAGCAAAACTCATATGCTACACATAAAGAGTGGTACATTTCAGTGTCTGAGACAACTGGAGTGTTCTTTTAGATCAATAAAAAAAGTAATTTTTGTGCAAAAATTGCTGTCATCTCACTAAAGGACTTCAGACCACTGATCAACCGTCTAGTCCTTATTCCTCCACAGCACGTCTAAGGTGCTTCTGACACCGTCTGGTTCAGGATTAGCTTAACACAAGGAATGCCACAGTTATAGCTCATGTCCTGCATATGTATGTTGGACCTCTGACTCCAGCTGCTGTCCAGACCTTGTATATCTCCAAACTCTGGAATTGTCTTTTCCTCAAATTTCAAACAAGGCTGAAGTTACATCTTTTGCTTGTACTATTTTTTTTTCTACCACACTTTTCCCTTCCACTAAACTTTCCATTAATAGACTTGGTTACAGTGCTTATTAAACAGCAAGTGTCATTTTGTCTTAAGTCAATATGATTGTGTAGACCATAATATTTCTTTATTAAAAGTATTTTTATAGCCCTTATATAATACTTTTATTTTCTCATGAACTGAATTTTGGGTTTTCATGATCTTTAGGCCATAATGATCACAATGAATAAATGCTTGAAATAATCACCCAGTTTATGATAAATCAATTTTAAATGACTTTAAGAAAAACTAACTTTGAAATTAGATTTTAATGTGATGAGATGTACCTGCGTATGGAGGTCTTGGCAATGATCATTAATCAAGACTCAACAATGCTGGTTCTATTTTTGAAACTATTGATTCATCAATTGTTTATCAGGGTGGCTTTTTACTTTATTTCAAACTAAACTAAAATGATAAGAAAACTGTTATTTAAAAATCATTTAACTGCCTAAAGGTTTCGGGGAAGGTATCACTTTGTTTTTAGTGTGACTTTAGAGGCCTTGAACATACGTACTGTAGAAATTCAGTTGTTTCTGCAGTATATGAACGATAAATCTTTAGCAGTCTGAGTCAGTGCCTTGAATAGTGATTTTCCTGACATATTGCATTGAAATTGTGAACAGTGATGCCGCCGCCTGTTACTTGAAACTGTGCCATGGTGCTCTGCCGCTTCACCCCCACGTGTCTGTTTCAGCTACATGGGTGTGGGGGTCAAACCAAGCTGTGGGCTCGTCTTGGTTCTGCTCTGTCCTTCTGTTGAAGAGACAGAAGGAGGAAGCATGTGGTGACAATAGAGAGAAACAACTTCCTATATAACAGGAAGAAACCTTCTGCAGAACCAGGGTCAGTATGAGCAGCCATCTGCTGTGACTGATTGTGTCTCCTTCCTATCTTGTCAACTACCAGACAAAACAGTGATCCGCCTGACAAGGAGTACTTTCTTTTGGAAGGAAAAACAAGATGTGTACACAGTTAATGACAGCAATGGCGCCATCAATGGCTTCATCCAGGAAGGAAACATGGAAAAACACAGAAGGTAAGGGGCAGGGGTACCTTCTACTCGGAACTTAGAACCTTCCATGCCGTTCCTAGTCCTATTTTTTTCAGCTGTTCTGATATGTAGAAATAAATAAAGAAAAATGCAAAAATATGTTGCATCTATTATATAATGAATTTAGGGAATAAATGACAGCAGCAGATAAGAGGCTGTTTTGATTGACCTGCACAGCCTGGTGTAAACAGTTCCATGTCCTTTCAGTCTTTAATCAGATTTGTTTTAACTTAAATGTTTAAGGTGTGCCATTATAATTTGGTTTTATACAGTTTTGCATTTATTCAGGTTTATGAAGTCTGGAACCTTTTGTCTTAGACTCACTCCTTGAAAACAAAAAGATTCATTTTTTTCCGTCTCCTGAAGGTTTGGTTTAGATAAATTGATGCTATTTTTACAATTTAGAACAGGCTGGAGGCTTAAAACAGCCAGTGGGAATTTTATGTTTCTGTATGTCAAGCATAACTGATTGGAATTGTCATGATTACATTACATTTTTAACATTGTGCTGATGTATCTCCTCACTGCTAGATGTTGACACCACGCATACATATACCACATGACGATGCAACATGTTTCCTACCGTTTCTATTATGAATAAGAGTTATAGCTGGTTTTCTCGTCAGATGGCCTTGGAGCAGATTTTGTCTGTGGCTGGTGTCTGTGATATTATAAATAACTCAATAAGGATGAAAATCTCCCTGTTCCTCTGTCTGTTTTCTTTTGCTCCTGCCCTACCACTCATCTATGCTCAACACGAGTGCTTCGACGCTTCGTGTGTGTGGCTTGAATTTATATGAACGTCTCCCCGACGAGGGACGACGGGGGTAGAGTCATTGATATGTGCAGCAGGACTCTGGATAAACAGCCCTCGCTGAGCGGCGTTACGACAGCCTTGCCTGATACATTTAGAATGAGCAAAGACAGAGAGGTGGGATGATGGGAGGGTGGCGGAATTGGATGGATGAAATGACAACAAAGGGAGCTGCTTTCTCATGCTCCTCCAGACAAAATGGATTCATGTAAATGTTAAGAACCTCACATGGTGCATCAATAGACAGGACTGTGCTTTAGAGAACAACAAATAAACAATGAGGTATATCAACTTCTGGGCTCTTATATATGTGAAGATCAAACTCCTTTTTCATTCGTCTCAATCATCCTTTTGTTTAGTTTGTGCAGAATGGACCTAAAAGTCCAGTTAATAGAAGTCCCCTGGACCTCCTCTCTTGGTGTCTCTGTCGTAAAACCAAAGTAAGAGGTGGTGAATGTACACTGGGCGGGCCACTCAGGGCTACATTAGGATCAGCCTGCCAAGTATCACTGAAATGCATGTGCATCATTACAGCTTTGTTTGCAATGACAGGGAAGTCATACAGCAACAGTTAGCTTTCATCATCAAAAGGATACTTGCTTTGTTCAGGCTCTTATTTCTGCATTGCATTATACAGCTTATGCCATGGATCCATTTTAAAGTCTTTTTACAGAGCTACATTAGTAATGCAATGCTTTTTGGCCTCCCTTTCCTTTTAATTCCATTACAATACCTTGTTACAGTTCTGCTGTTGTGTTGCTACTATTCTGTGTTCTGTGACAGGCTTAGTTACTAACCGAGATCGTGTGCCGTTAAAATGTCCGAACAGTTCAAGTTGAGAGAAAATCTGCCTTCCAAAGCAAATATCCAATTGCATTTAGCATGCAATCATCTGGCTAAGTTGGCCCTGAAGAAGCCCCCGCCATGTTGAGGCTGGTTGTGTAGGGAGCAGTTTGGAGTAGCTAGTGTCAGAGTGACACAGGATTTCAGTGCAAGACAGTTTAACTATACACTTTAGATTATTTTGTTATTTGTGCAAACAAATATCTTTTATGTCAAAAGTCTAACGTTTCTGATCTGCTTGTAAATGATGATCAGAGCTAAACTCTGTGTATTGGGCAGGATTTAGAAACACTCGTATTAGAACACAGTTTATAAAAGGTTTTGCAAATGCAATCCTGTTCCCTTTAGAAACACAGTCATGTGTTTAAACTGTTCTGTCGAGCATTAACCTACATTCACTCCAATGTTGAAGTTAACCAGCTAACATTGCAAGATGCATAATATTCTGCAGAGTAGATTGATTTAGGGGTGTTCTATATTGCTGTTGACCAAAATGACAAAACAGCGTTAAAGATAATTCCGTGTGTAAGTTTATTTTCCATCATGCCAAAAATGTTGTTTTTTGGTTGAAAGTTAGTCAGACAGGGAAGTTTTGGGATCAGTTTCAAAAACTCTCTCTCGATTGTTTTTATTTTTATTGTTTTTATTTTTTTATTGGGTTTTGCTCCACTGCCTCAACGCATATTCTAGGACATCTAAATGATTAAAGCCACCTAAAGACAAATAACTTGATTTATATCATCTTTAGTGTTTATGTCTTTGTTTATTGTTCTCCTGTTTCAGTGAGTTTTGCAGGTTACCTTAGCTTACCTTTGTAGTTCTGATATAAAAAAGATGGCAGGTGGGTGTTTCCTTTACTGAATGTAGCAGTAGTTATGATTTATATGCAGCCAAGTCCAGCAGCAATATTAGGCGGTAAAAATAAAAGAAAAAACTTGTGAATTACACGAGGCAAGCTGTTACGGCTCAATAACACGGGCCTGAAATCGGCTCACATTTCAGTCGCACACACAAGTGAAGTCAAACAGCCCTTGGTTGGAGCTGCGTTTTACGAGGAGGCACACCGCACGAGGTGATCAGCATATGTTCTGTTGACATAAATTTAAAATTTACTGCCGCTGTCAAAAGAGACTGTTGGACAAAGTTGATTATTAACTGAGTAAATGGCCTGAAAGAGCTTTATGAGAACTTCCTTAATGGCTACAGTCAGTCTGTTTCAAATCAGCCTCCATCCCTCCCACCGTGGAGACAAAGACATTCACACACACACACACACACACACACGCACACACACCTTTCACCATCTATCTCAGAAGCAGAGCATTAGTTAATTATGGTTTGATTTGGTACTCTAATGTCTTTTTGAAGATCTGTAAAATAATCCACCTGGTTGGTGGCAGCACCAATGAGTCCTTTTCGTTTTTTGGGATCCTACTCAGTCTTGAAAAATCTCGACTTTAATTTAATAATGTCGCACAACTGGAAAAGAATCCCTGTACAAAATACACTTTGGAAAACTATTTTTCTTCCTAATTCCATTGTTTGAAATTTGGATCCATCCGTCGGTCTGTTTGTTCATCCATCCTGTGTTCCATTCGTTTGTCCTTCTGTCCGTCCATCCATCTGTTGATCTATCCAACTATTTGTTCTGCTGTCTTTCCATTAGGGCTGCACAATATTAGAAAATCTTGGGATGCCAATAATATCGGTGAATACTATAATCAATATGTGATGCGATGAATGACTATTTTCTTCTTTCCTGTCTTTCTCAACTGGCTTCCATCACTCTGTGTCTGGTGTGAGCATCTGCTGCTGTGAGACTGTGTCCAACTGGCTAAATATTACATTAGCATGAAAAACCAAGTTCATAACACTTGGAATATATCAGCCAAGCGTCATTGCACTCCAAGCAGTCCTTTGCAATATGAATATTGCACACATTGATATTGTGATGAGGATATATTAGCTACATATTGTACACCTCTACTGTCCATCCATCCATCCTGTGGTTTTGAAGCTTGAACACAGTAATAAACAGCTATAAATTTACTGTTTAGTTTTGTTTTTTAACGTTTTCCAAAAACTCAGTAAATTTGAGACTGGAAAAAAATAGGACTTTGACTTGGAAAAAATGGAAGCCTGTGCTTTACATCCTTAAAGTAACTTTATTCTGGAGCATAAGTCAGGGCAGGCTTCTAATAGTAATGCTTTGCAAAGACTGGAATATTTTAACAGGCGCTGTTTTCATTCTGTTCAACATCAAGCATTGTGCTGTTTCACTGAGCAGGGCTGGGTGTTGCAGTTAAATTTAACACTCTGTGCTCATCAGCTCTACATTTAGAGAGTGAAAAAAGCAAAATGTGGCGGTTCGACTTTGAGTGCCCTTAATAAGTCTGTCCATGCCTTATCGGTGCTCTGTCGGGTTGGACACAATGGTCAGATTGAGGCAGGGCACAAAAGGCTTTAGAAAGTCTTTGTGTTCTGTGTGTGTTGCAGCTTGCTGCTTACGTGTGTTTCCCCCCTTATCGGTGTAAAAATGAGTACCTCACGTATGACCCCTTCTGTAGCTTTGCTCAGGTTGCTGTATCATTCGTGGAGATGACCTACCATTTATAACACAAACATAGGAGATAATTACAAGTCAGTTAACCAGAGAAAATATGCAGTTGATTTCACCCATGGTGAGGTAAGCAGTCTTTAGTACAAGTGTTAGTTGGCTTTTCAAGTGGAATTCAATGTGGCTGTGAGACAGTTGCTATTAAATCATGGTACTATGTTAGTAACTGCAGCTGTTAGACATGTAAAATATCTGTATGCCCACTTTCTTGGTGTCCAGTTCCTCTGCTGTTTCTATGATATTCTACTCATGGAAAGGAGGTATTTGAGGTGGTTCAGGTATCTGATCGGGTTGCTTCCTTTATACCTTCCTTTGGAGGTTTATTGGACTTCTCCATTTGGAAGTAGACCCAGGGCTGACCCAGACACGCCTTAGATCCCAAGAATGAGCTGGAATCAGTGAGTCTTGCTATTATCCAAGATCATGCAACAGGTGCAAGAGGAAAACGTGGACAATCTTTTCCCTAGCAATCCACACTAGCTCCTTGTGGGATATCACAAGGCAACCCTGGGCCAGAAATAAATTATAGTCTGTCCAACAAGTTCTGGATCTGCCCTAGATTCTGCTTCCAGTGGTATGAGCCCGAAAAACCTTCAAAGGTACATGCTCAGGAGACCTGACCAGATGCCAGGACCGCCTTAACTACTACCTTTGTTGAGAACTGCAACCTTACCACGTTCAAGGGGTTTGAGTACACCTACAATCCTGGGGAGATGTTGGCCGTTCTTAAGCGTCTGGTAGGGTCTCCTATGGCAGATTGGTTTGAGTGGGGGGGTCAGACCAAGAGCGATCTCAATGAAGTAAGAGGATTATTGGTTTCCTTAATGCAGAATAAGGCAACCTCCTGGAGCCTGGAGACCTAGTGGTTGAGCCCAAAATGATAATAGGAGGCCTCCTCCACCTGAAACCTCAAGAATACAAGTTGAGTATGGGTGCCCTGTGAACTTAGTGGCGTGACGTGATATTGCATAAATGTTAGAAAATGGTGGTTGAGTAGGATTATTTTCTTTGCCAGGTGTGTCCCTATATCCTGTCTATGTAAATGTTTCTCCTTTTTTTTTTCTCTTCCCGTTTTGGGGGCAAATTTAGCATTTATAGGAACTTTTATATGCTTGCATCCTCCAAACAGCAGTCACTCTTTCTTTGATTTCCAGTGTCTTTAAGTTTAAACCACAAAACAGTTATCATGACTTATGTGTCCTCTTAACATTGTCTGATCCAGTTTCAAGGCTTTTATGCAGCAATTAATTGTGAGTACTCTTCTTGACTGCTTAAACTGCTGCAGCCGTCGCAGGAGAAAGGGTTGGAATTCTTTTCTGTGTCTCGTCATTGCACGTGTCATTGCAACCCCCCTCTTCTGATTTGAGGGGCACAAGAAAGCTGTAAATCAACTTGCATTCGACATCTGACATCAATCAGTCATGTTTTGGGAGAGCAGCACCACCTCCTCCTCCGAGACTTTGAGAGCCGCCGTGATGGATGGCTGTCATCTCTCCCAAGTTGAGCGGATCTCTTATCAAGGGCATTGTTTCCCCAAGAACTTGCTTGGCTGATCAGTCTGTGACACCTGACTTCACGGTGGGATGTTGAAATCTGTTTGACATTGTCTTTTCTTTCACCCTGATGTTGAACCATACGCTTTTCTTTCTGTGCTACGATTTTGGTATGATCAAGCTGTGTGAAATGATGAGCTGTGGAAGATTCAACCCTGAAACAGCGACGACTTGACAAACAACCATCATATTTGTGGGTGTGTGAGAGCTGCCTCTCTCAAGATGAAGTATTTGAAGTATTTAGGAGGCTTAAGGCTCTGTGGCAGTTGTGTGGCAATTCTTGTCACCTTAATTGCTTTAGAGTGCTGTTTCAGATATCCTTCAAGAATTATATGCTTTTTACTGAGCCGAGGAGTGCTTCAAGATTTCGTAACACAGGCGGTTGTAGTGATAGTCTCTCTGGTCTGTTATTTAGTTACTTAACCTTCAAGGCCTTTACCACATAATCAAATATTGACCCTTTGTCTTGTCTGACCTTGTGCACCTAAACTGTGTGTCAGCCTAATGACTGTCCATTTGGAAATAGCGGATTTATTGCGGTCTAATGATTGACCATTCTCATAAAGCCATTAGCTGTCCAGCAACTTTGCATGAAGGAAGCATTTTGATTTGATTTGCTGCAGCTTTGCTTGAATTATACTTCGACAGTTCAGTTGAGCTCGTTTGTTGAAGTAAAGGTTATTTTTGTCTGCTGATATAAGTTTTGTCATGAAATACCAAAGCCCAAACATGTGGTTTTATCCTACAAGTGCTTCGTAAAAAAGACACTTCATGAGACATCTGAGCAAGTTGCTGCACACAGAGTGCTGGTCATTTTGTTTTCTTGGTCTTTGCATACCTGACTTTTTTGGTGAGAAATGGAGCAATCTGCATTTAAACATTACAAATCCACCATGTGCACTTTCTAACTTTCTATTATCTGCTCATAGTCTGTTGTCAGAAAAGGTGGACATATGACTCTAATAAAGATTTACCAGCAGATGGTCACCTAATATTATTTTGGTTTGTTTCAGGGGTCGTAATCTGGCATATTTTATAAGAGTCAACTTGGATCAGAACCGCAACTAATGAAAACGAGGTGTAATCAAACGAAAATACTATTTATTTATTTATTTATTTTAAATAAAATGAGATTTGAGCATTTTTCTGATTGTCTTCTTTAATCATTTATTAAACCACCATGTAAAATAAACAGATGTGTTTGATTTATATATTAAACTCTGATTTGTTAGAGTCTCAAAGCTTTACAAATTCTCCACTGACAGATGTCAATTACGTTTTTCACCTCATGTTTTTAAAATTTTTGAGATTGGGTCATGAATTGTTGGGTTTTTTTTTTGGCATTAGCGGCCTTTATTCACAGTTACCAGACAGGAAATTGGCAGAAATAGAAGGCAGGAAGACAAGCAGCAAAGGTCTCAATGTTGGGAATCAAACCCAGGACAGCCGTGTCGAAGACTATAGCCTCTGTACTACCCCTGGTTACCTTTGTCTGAAAGTTTAAGTGTTGCTTGAGAAAGCTTTCTTTAAATGGAAAGTGATGCAACGAAGGACCCCTGGTTTAAAATAATGGAAGAAGGTTAGAAAGGGGTCAGAAATCGGGATGCAGCAAATTGACCATATGTATAAAGTTTAGCATATTCTAAATGACTTTCTTACCAGTGGTGTATAGTTGTTGGTAAAAGGCTGTTTTTTTCCTGTTGTCCACAGAAAGATGCACAGTGGAATGAAGACCTACAGCTGTGAGCTTTGTGGGAAGAGCTTTCTGGACAGTCTCCGTCTACGGATGCATTTGCTGTCTCATTCAGGTAATTAACATTATTATCTATGTTAATAGTATGATTTTGTATCATGTAATCATTGTAGATCTGAAACATATATGCATATCTTTATTATTATGAGAAATAAATAGAATTTCCACATTTTTGGGGTTGGTTGTTTTCTATTTGATTAAAATAGAAAAAAGGTTTTGTCTTTTCTCAGCAACATTAATGTGATATTGGTAACCCTGTCTTTGAATCAACTTGCTGTATTCAGCCAAGTTTGATGAACGGGTGCACCCAAATCTGTTTCTGAGTAAAATCTGCTAGATGTTAACGGTGCTCCTTACTATAAAATTAAGAACGTATAATTATATTATAAGGCTACACGGTGGCGCAGTTGGTAGCACTGTTGCCTTGTAGCAAGAAGGTCCTGGGTTCAATTCCTGGCCGGGGGTCTTTCTGCATGGAGTTTGCGTATTCTCCCCGTGCACGTGTGAGTTCTCACCTGGTACTCTGGCTTCCTCCCACAGTCCAAAGACATGCCTGTTAGGTTAATTGGTAACTCTAAATTGCCCTTAATTGTGTAATTGAGTGTGTGCATGGTTGTTTGTGTGTTGCCCTGTGATGGACTGGCGACCTGTCCAGGGTGAACCCTGCCTCTCACCTGTAGACTGCTGGAGATAGGCACCAGCTCCCCCGCGACCCACTATGGAATAAGCGGTAGAAAATGACTGACTGACTAATAATATTATAAATGTATAATTAAAAAGTGAGATTAATAAAAAACAAATGTTTTGTGTTGTGGACAACATTTTCCATTTCACTATAATAAGTTGTCGGTGAAAATCCCACCCTAAAAAACTTTTAAAACGTCTTTAGCTGCACCAGCTGCTTGTGCTGGAAGGTCAAATTAGTACCGTTCTTGATTTGCAGTGAGGGCCTTGTGCAAATAGCCCCCAGGCTGTACTTTGGACATCACTGCATTAAAGTATTGATAGGATAAGCAGTCGGATTCAGAGTACCAGTGTGTCGGAGCAAAAGGACCAAAACAGTAAAATGTTAATTAAAACATTACAAACCACTTTATAATGTACAAAGACTACCTTTCGACTAAATTTAACCAATGCACATGTAAGGACTCCTACATATTTCCCGTTTTAAATTTGTAGGTGCAACACTTACCTTAAAATTCCTGTGCTGCAGTCTGGTTTTATAATCTGCATGTTGCACAAATTGTGAAATAACACAACACTGAAGTTGGTTTCTCATTTATCTGTGTTAAAGAGTGGTTGCACAGCTTTTTTATGGCATCTGTATATAATAATCTAATGAATTATTAATATTAAAGAACAGTTTCTGGTCTCTGATGCCTGTGTTTCATTAGTAAATATTATAAACAATAAATGTAGTACATTTTTATTTGGGTTCTGTGAATGATGCTCAGATCGAATTCAATGTAACTAGACCACGTTTAACATGAAAGGAGCTCTTAAAATCGGGACCCAAATGGCTCTGACATCTTCTCCATTTAACACCCCCCGTGGCCGAGGCCCTGCTACTGAACCAACATCTCACCTCCTCCAGCTCCTCCGGGTGGAGCCCAAGGCGTTCCCAGGCCAGCCGAGAGACATAGTCCCTCCTGCGTGTCCTGGGCCGTCCCCTGGGCCACCCTACGGAGGTGGCCGGGCAGACCGACCAGTAAATTGACAGCTTTGCTTTTCGGCTCAGATCTCTCTTCAACAGAACGGACCGGCACAGTGCCCCCATTACTGCGGCAGCTGCACCGATCCGTCTGTCAATCTCCCGCTCCATTTTTCCCCCACTCGTGAACAAGATCCCGAGATACTTAAACTCCTCCACTTGAGGCAGGAACTCCCCTCCAACCTGAAGAGGACAAGCCACCCTTTTCCGGTCGAGAACCATGGCCTCGGTCTTGGAGGAGCTGATCTTCATCCCAGCCGCTTCACACTCGGCTGCGAACCGCCAGGTCTTGGCTAGAGGGGGTCAGCAGGACCACGTCATCTGCAAAAAAGAAGAGGCGAAATCCACTGGTCCCCAAACCAGACCCCCTCCGGCCCTTGGCTGCGCCTAGAAATCCTGTCCATAAAAGTTATGAACAGGACCGGTGACAAAGGGCAGTCATGCAGGAGTCCATCATGCACCGGGAACAGGTCCGACTTAGTGCCGGCAATGCGAACCAAACTCCTGCTCCGCTCATACAGAGACTGGATGGCCCCTAATAAAGGGCCCCCGATTCCATACTCCTGGAGCACCCCCCACAGGGCATCACGAGGGACACAGTCGAATGCCTTCTCCAGGTCCACAAAACACATGTGAACCGGTTGGGCAAACTCCTATGAACCCTCGAGCATGCTGTGGAGGGTATCGAGCTGGTCCAGTGTTCCACGGCCGGGACGAAAACCACACTGCTCCGCCTGAAGCCGAGGTTCGACTATCGGCCGGACTCTCCTCTCCAATTCCCTGGCATAGGTCTTACCAGGGAGGCTGAGGAGTGTGATCCCTCTGTAGTTGGAACACACCCTCCGGTCCCCCACCACCTAAGGCTGCCAGTCCAGAGGCACTGTCCCCGACCGCCACGCAATGTTGAAGAGGCGTGTCAACCATGACAGCCCAACAACATCCAGAGATTTGAGGTACTCAGGGCGGATCTCATCCATCCCCGAAGCCTTGCCACCGCGGAGCCTTTTAACCATCTCTGTGACTTCAGCCTTGGTGATGAAAGAGTTCAACCCCGAGTCCCCGACCTCTGTTTCCACCACGGAATGCGTGATGGCAGGATTGAGGAGATCCTCGAAGTACTCCTTCCACCGCCCGATAATGTCCTCAGTCGAGGTCAGCAGTCTCCCACCCCCACTATAAACAGTGTTGGCGAAGCACTGCTTCCCCCTCCTGAGGCGCCGGACGGTTTGCAAGAATCGCTTCGAGGCCAACCGGTAGTCCTTCTCCATGGCCTCACCGAATTCCTCCCAGGCCCGAGTTTTTGCCTCTGCCACAGCCCGGACCACAGCACGCTTGGCCTCACGGTACCCGTCAGCCACCTCAGGAGTCCCACAAGCCAACCACAGTCGATAGGACTCCTTCTTCAGCTTGACAGCATCCCTTACTGCCGGTTTCCACCACCGGGTTCTGGGATTGCCGCTGCGACAGGCACCGCAGACCTTACAGCCGCAGCTACGGGCAGCAGCATCGACAATAGATGCGGAGAACATGGTCCACTCGGACTCTATGTCTCCAACATCCCCTGGGATCTGGTCAAAGCTCTCCCGGAGGTGGGAGTTGAATACATACCTGGCCGAGGGCTCCGCCAGGCGTTCCCAGCACACCCTCACTATGCGCTTGGGCCTGCCAAGTCTGTCCAGCCTTCTCCTCCTCCAGCAGATCCAACTCACCACCAGGTGGTGATCAGTGGACAGCTCAGCCCCTCTCTTCACCCAAGTGTCCAAAACATGCGGCCGAAGGTCTGATGATACGACAATAAAGTCGATCATCGACCTCCTGCCTAGGGTGTCCTGGTGCTAAGTGCACTGATGGACACCCTTATGTTTGAACATGGTGTTCATTATGGACAATCCGTGACTAGCACAGAAGTCCAATAACAAAACACCACTCGGATTCAGATCGGGGAGGCCATTCCTCCCGATCACGCCTCTCCAGGTGTCACCGTCATTTCCCACGTGGGCGTTGAAGTCCCCCAGCAGAATAATGGAGTCCCCGGGAGGGGCACTATCCAGCACCCCTGACAGGGACACCAAGAAGGCTGGGTACTCCGCACTACCGCTCGGCCCATAGTCCGAGACGACAGTCAGAGACCTATCCCCAACCCGAAGGCGCAGGGATACGACCCTCTCATCCACTGGGGTAAACCCCAACACGAGACAGCTGAGCTGGGGGGCAACAAGCAAACCCACGCCAACCCCCCGCCTCTCCCCATGGGTCACTCCAGAGTAGAAGAGAGTCCAACCCCTCTCAAGGAGACGGGTTCCAGAGCCCACGCTGTGCGTGGAGGCGAGTCCGACTATTTCTAGTCGATATCTCTCGACCTCCCGCACAAGCTCAGGCTCCTTCCCCCCCAGCGAGGTGACATTCCACATCCCTAGAGCCAGCCTAAGCATCCGGGGATCGGGCGACTGAGGTCTCCACCTTCGTCCGCCACCCAATCCTCTTTGCACTGGTCCCTCATGGTTCCCGCTGCAGATGGTAGGCCCACTGGGGGATGGCCTCGCGTCTCTCATTTGGGCTTGGCCCGGCCGAGTCCCGCGAGGAGCAACCCGGCCACCAGGCGCTCTCCGGCGAGTCCCGACCCCAGGCCTGGCTCCAGGGTGGGACCCAGGCTCCGCCGTACTGGGCGACGTCACGTGCCTCGATATTTTTGTCCTCATGAGGGATTTTTGAACCGCTCTTTGTCTGACCTATCACCTAGAGCCTGTTTACCATGGGAAACCCTACCAGGGGCATTTAGGCCCCAGACAACATAGCCTCTAGGATCATTTGAGCACTCAAACCCCTCCACCATGTTAAGGTGGCGGTTCAAGGACCAGATTCCGAGGGATGTTGGAGACATAGAGTCCGAGTGAACCATGTTCTCCGCATCTATTGTCGATGCTGCTGCCTGTAGCTGCGGCCGTGGCAGTTCAAGGAGGAGCCATTCTGATACCATCACGACCCAAACCAAACACATGTCCACTCAGGTCTAATTCTGTCCTACTCCTTTGGCACGAAACATTCCCCAACTCCTAACATGTAAAAGTCTTCTGCACTGGTTTGGTCCCTACATTTATTAGTAGAAACCAGTAAATCAGTGTTGTGTCAGGTTTTGAACCCCATTATGATGCAGGCCTACTCTGTTTTAATGATTTGTTTTTTAAGTGTCTTATGGTTACCTACTTCTCTTCCATATGGGTCTATCAAAACCCTGAAAACCAATGATTTAACCCCTTCTCCTCTCTTACAAGCTCTAAATCTGGCTGTCAGTGTTTTCCCACAGATTTTAATGGCTTAATATCAACATTAAAGCGTTTAAATTGTCGTGATTGGGATACAACCACATCCCCAATCCGCCTACTTCTCAATCCAGAATTCTGAGGAGATTAATCACAGGAATCATTTGTTTGTTTGTGTCTCACCAGCAGTTTAACAGTGACTGACACTGATGCTGACAGCCTTGCTATGTTTATGACAAAGATGAATGACAAACTCATGCTGTGCCAGTGAATTGGCTCAGCACACAGCTCAGTGTGTCAAAAGCAGAAGTTGCTCTGAACAAATATTCACTGTTTATTTTTAAATTACACGCCGTTTTCACAATCCTCACTGCGCAAACGTGACAACACACACACAAACACACACACACACACACATCACTTGTCAGAGCAGAACGGACGAAGCAACAGAAGTCAAATGGTTTACAAATCATTATGTCTGTGTCCCCAGTTACTGTAGACATTTTCCTCTGATGTGTTTAATTTTGAGGCATCTATTCTAGAACTGTTATACAGTTTTATTTATTTATTTATATATATATATATATATTTATATATAAATAGTTGCCAACTCCTACAAACCTCAAACAGCATGACTATTTCCAGATGTTTGATCCCTATGCACCGATCACTGATTTTGTAAAGCTCTGATCTGCCAATATCAATTTCAGCTAACCCCAGTTTTTTGTTTTTTTTAAATAGTATTAAAAAAATTGCAAACTATGTTATTCTGTGTTGTCTCAGAAAAAAATTTCCTTGTAAAGTCAAAGTTACATATCTGTCTCTCTTTCTGCATCACTGAAAATACAGTGATGAAGATTTCTGATGAAAATATCTGAAAATCCTCTGGAAACTGATTAAAAACTAATTAAACATATTACAAGAGCTTTTTTTCTACACAATCTATTCAGAGTAAATATATCAGCTGTATCTTATGTAATATTTAGGTAACAATAAATCTGAGAGTTGAATACATCCCTGGCCAAGGGGTCCGCCAGACGTTCCCAGCAGACCCTCACTATGCACTTGGGCCTGCCGAGTCTGTCCGGCTTTCTCCTCTCCCAGCGGATCCAACTCACCACCAGGTGGGGATCCTTGACAGCTCAGCCCCTCTCTTCACCCGAGTATCCAAAACATGCGGCCAAAGGTCTGATGATACGACAAGAAAGTCGATCATTGACCTCCTGCCTAGGGTATCCTGGTGCCAAGTGCACTGATGGACACCCTTATGTTTGAACATGGTGTTCATTATGGACAATCCGTGACTAGCACAGAAGTCCAATAACAAAACACCGCTCGGATTCAGATCGGGGAGGCCATTCCTCCCGATCACGCCTCTCTAGGTGTCACTGTCGTTTCCCACGTGGGCGTTGAAGTCCCCCAGCAGAATAATGGAGTCCCCAGGAGGGGCACTATCCAGCACCCCCATCAGGGACGCCAAAAAGGCCGGGTACTCCGCACTACCACTCGGCCCGTAGGCCGAAATGATAGTCAGAGACCTCTCCCCAACCCGAAGGCGCAGGGATGCGACCCTCTCATCCACTGGGGTAAACATGAGACGGCTGAGCTGGGGGGCGACAAGCAAACCCACCCCAGCCCGCCGCCTCTCCCCGTGGGCCACTCCAGAGTAGAAGAGAGTCCAGCCCCTCTCGAGGAGATGGGTTCCAGAGCACATGCTGTGCGTGGAGGCGAGCCCGACTATTTCTAGTCGATATCTCTCGACCTCCCGCACAAGCTCAGGCTCCTTCCCCCCCAGCGAGGTGACATTCCACGTCCCTAGAGCCAGCCTAAGCATCCGGGGATCGTGCCGCCAAGCTCTCCACCTTCGTCCGCCACCCAATCCTCTTTGCACCGGTGCCTCACGGTTCCCCCTGCAAGTGGTGGGCCCACTGGGGGATGGTCTTGCGTCTCCCGTTCGGGCTTGGACCGGCCGGGTCCCGAGGGGAGCAACCCAGCCACCAGGCGCTCTCCGACGAGTCCCAACCCCAGGCCTGGCTCCAGGGTGGGACCCTGGCTCCACCGTACCGGGCGATGTCACGTGCCTCGATTTTGTAGTCGTCATGAGGGATTCTCGAACCACTCTTTGTCACCTAGAGCCTGTTTGCCATGGGAGACCCTCCCAGGGGCATTTAAGCCCCAGACAACATAGCCTCTAGGATCATTCGAGCACTCAAACCCCTCCACCATGTTAAGGTGGCGGTTCAAGGACCAGATTCCGAGGGATGTTGGAGACATAGAGTCCGAGTGGACCATGTTCTCCGCATCTATTGTCGATGCTGCTGCCCGTAGCTGCGGCCGTAAGGTCCGCGGTGCCTGTCGCGGCGGCAATCCCAGAACCCGGTGGTGGACACCGGCAGTAAGGGATGCTGTCAAGCTGAAGAAGGAGTCCTATTGGCTGTGGTTGGCTTGTGGGACTCCTGAGGCAGCTGACGGGTACCGTGGGGCCAAGCGTGCCGCGGCCCGGGCGGTGGCAGAGGCAAAAACTCGGACCTGGGAGGAGTTCGGTGAGGCCATGGAGAAGGACTACCGGTTGGCCTCGAAGCGATTCTGGCATACCGTCCGGCGCCTCAGGAGGGGGAATCAGTGCTTCGCCAACACTGTTTACAGTGGGGGTGGGGAGCTGCTGACCTCGACTGGGCTCATTATCAGTCGGTGGAAGGAATACTTCGAGGATCTCCTCAACCCTGCCATCACGCATTCCCTGGTGGAAACAGAGGCTGGGGACTCTGGGTTGGACTCTTTCATCAACCAAGCTGAAGTCACCAAGGTGCTTAAAAAGCTCCGCGGTGGCAGGGCTTCGGGGTTGGATGAGATCCGCCCTGAGTACCTCAAGTCTTTGGATATTGTGGGGCTGTCGTGGTTGACACGCCTCTTCAACATTGCGTGGCGGATGGGGACAGTGCCTTTGGATTGGCAGACTGGGGTGGTGGTCCCCCTACATAAGAAGGGTGACCGGAGGGTGTGTTCCATCTACAGAGGGATCACACTCCTCAGCCTCCCTGGTAAGGCCTACGCCAGGGAATTGGAGAGGAGAGTCCGGCCGATAGTCGAATCCCGGCTTCAGGAGGAGCAGTGTGGTTTCCGTCCCGGCCGTGGAACACTGGACCAGCTCTATACCCTCTACAGGGTACTTGAGGGTTCATGGGAGTTTGCCCAACCGGTCCACCTGTGTTTTGTGGACCTGGAGAAAGCATTCGACTGTGTCCCTCGTGATGCCCTGGGGGGGGTGCTCCAGGAGTATGGAATCGGGGGCCCTTTACTAGGGGCCATCCAATCTCTGTACAAGCGGAGTTTGGTCCGCATTGCCGGCACTAAGTCGGACCTGTTCCCGGTGCATGTTGGACTCCGGCAGGGCTGGCCTTTGTCACCAGTCCTGTTCATAACTTTTATGGACAGGATTTCTAGGCGCAGCCAAGGGCCGGAGGGGGTCTGGTTTGGGGACCAGTGGATTTCGCCTCTTCTTTTTGCAGATGACGTGGTCCTGCATACTCCCTCTAGCCAAGACCTGGCGGTTCGCAGCCGAGTGTAAAGCGGCTGGGATGAAGATCAGCTCCTCCAAGTCCGAGGCCATGGTTCTCGACTGGAAAAGGGTGGCTTGTCCTCTTCAGGTTGGAGGGGAGTTCCTGCCTCAAGTGGAGGAGTTTAAGTATCTTGTTCACGAGTGGGGGAAGAATAGAATGGGAGATCGACAGACGGATCGGTGCGGCTGCCACAGTAATGGGGGCGCTGTGCCGGTCCATTGTGGTGAAGAGAGAGCTGAGCCGAAAAGCGAAGCTCTCGATTTAACGGTCGATCTACGTTCCTACCCTCACCTATGGCCATGAACTTTGGATCATGACTGAAAGAACGAGATCCCGGATACAAGCGGCGGAAATGAGCTTCCTCCGTAGGGTGACCGGGCACTCCCTTAGAGATAGGGTGAGGAGCTCGGCCATCCGGGAGGGGCTCAGAGTAGAGCCGCTACTCCTCCATATCGAGAGGAGCCAGTTGAGGTGGCTCGGGCATCTATACCGGATGCCTCCTGGACGCCTTCCTCGGGAGGTGTTCCAGGCACGTCCCACCGGGAGGAGGCCCAGGGGACGGCCCAGGACATGTGTTAGATTGGTAAATCATTTATTGAGCTATTGTAACTACAAAGGAATAACTATAAGAAGCCATTCTGTGATTGTCCATTAATTATTTATATCAGGACCAGAGGCAACTTCACACTGTATGTGTAGGAGAAAGCAGTCAGTGTTACGCAACTCTGCACTTAAACAGTATTTCACAACTATCTCAAAATGATGATAAACTATTAAAAAGTTTAGATTTTTTTAATTATTACCAATTGGCATAGTTCGCCTAATGAGCATTACTGTCTCTCTGTGTTTATTCCTTGTATAGTAAGTAAACCCTTGCCTTAACTGTTAGAGTTCCAAAAATGACAACTCATTGAAATTGAAAAAGCTATCGTTGACTCTTTTTCACTTAGAAAAAACTTCCCCTCTGAGGAGTGTTGTTGTCTCTGCAGTTGGACCCGTTTGGACTAAGGTATGGTGGGTTCACTGATCGGAATAAAACATCTCTGGTAAAGAGATCTTTCATTATGAAACTGTACCTGAATTTCTAGTCTAGAGGACGTCTGTTAGCATATTACATTAGATAAATAAAAAATCTTATTTTTCATGCAGAAATGTGGTCCTAGTGAAAAGTATGTCCATGAACTAAACAATATCTGCATTGAGTACTTGGTCAGGGGTCCATTTCTATAAATTACTGCTCGTGGCCGTGGTTACCATTGTTGCTTATGCACCCTTTCCAACCACAATTTTTTCCTCCACTAAACTTTCCAATGATATCCTTGAATACAGCGCTCTATGAGCAAACACCTTCTTCACCAACGACCGTTTGTGGCTTGGCCTTATTGTGTTGGGTGGTAAAGACCGTCTGCTGGACATTTGTCTGGTCAGCAGTCTTCCCATGATTGTATCAGCCATAACATAATATCTGTCTTAAAAAGGCCTTTTTATTAGCTTTATGTAATATTCTTCTTCTTTTCTAATATTAATATTCTGTGCCCTTATTATCAAAATAAGAAGAATTAAAAACTTGAAAGAAATCACTTGGTTTAAAAAACACATAATCTAATATATAAATTTATATTTTTGGACCTTATATGAAACTAAATAAGTTTTAGTTTTTGAAATTAATTACTGAAAACAAGGAACTTCTTGCAACCAGCAGTCAAAGACAAAATAAAAGTGTGAACTTCTGTATTTTGCATTGGAAAGCAAATACTAATTAAATACTAGTTTCATGTTTTTTTTTTAAACAATCATTTCCTTCCATGTCAAGTTTTTTCTTTTAGCATTTACTATATAAAAATCGATACATTTAATTGTAGCCTTGATGCTGCAAATTTCAGCTACTTTGTTTTTTCCCACCAGGTAAGAAAAAATAATTTTTGTGTGTCAGATTTTCAGTGTGAAACATTCTGGGCTCTGACTCCATCACAGTGATCTTTAGGTCAACATATAACCAGCAAAAGCAGATTCTTTAAAATGTCCTGTTATATCAACAGGTTAAGAATGAGTCGGAGTTTAAATCTGCGGTCACTGAATGAAACTCTGGTGTTTGGTGATCAAGTGGAAAAAGAATTGTGAAAACTCTAGGAAGAACCACATACTCCACCATGAGAGAGGCAACCGAGCGGAAGATGTGGGCAATGTATTTTTAGCAACAGTGGCAGCAAGTGCACAAACTTTTTCTTTCCTCTTTCCATGCAAGGCTGTCTCAATGTGCGACATAAACCTGTACTGTTGCACACATCACCGTTGATTCATCTGCGCTTTGGTCTGGAGTAAAAGGCAAACTGAGCGCTTCTGTCAAGACGGGCGACGGTTAGGGAAGAGACAGTGCAGAGACAGATCTGCTTTGATAGTTTTTGTTGTTTTTCCCCTTATTTTTGTTTTTTTGTGCCTTTTCATGTCTTTTCTTCTCCTCCGCCTCCACCGTTTGACTCTCAGAGCTGATTCTCGGTCTGACACCACATCTCGATTTTTATCTTGTCTCTTTGTAATGACGACACTTCTCTGAGTCCCAGAACCCACAGCTTTGAGCCCCCCCCCCCCCCCCCCCCCCCCCCCCACCACTGTCGCCGTACTCCACCAGCTCGCTTCACAAAAGGCTAAATGTTGAGGAATTGAGGCGAGAGGCTTGGTATGCGCGGCATGTCGTGGATGTAGAGCTTTTCTGACGCCACTGCCTAGCTCTCTGCGTCTCTCACCCTCTGCCTGTCTTCTGCCCTTCTGTCTCACTCTCCCTGTGTTTGTTGTACAGAAGATTTGGCAGCTTGCCCGTCTGGGCTGCATGCCACCTCTGAGGGTACAGTACATACAGTCTACCTTCTGCCAGCTATTTCATTTTTATTTTCCTCTCGCCTTGTTCCGTCTCAGGCCATGTGGTTTTTTTCCTGTTTGTATTGTTTTTATCTCCACATGCTGCTTAATATTTGACAGGCTTTGTTGAGCCAAGGCCTGCATGTAGCTGGGTGGAGGACTGGGACTTAGAGCCTTCCCTTTCTAATACTTTTTAAAGGGCCTTGCAAATGTTTTCATACCCCTTGAACGTTTTCACATTTTGTCATATTATAGCCACAGACTTCTTCTTTTAATTGAGATTTTCTGTGATAGACCAACACAAAGTAGATCCTAATATTGGTTTTTGACAATTCCTTCCCTGTCGCTGCAGAATAAAAGTATTCCCACAGCCTGATGCTGCCACCACCCTGTTTTACAGTGGTATGTTGAGGTTGATGAGCATTTTGCGTGTAGACCTTTTTGGTCTCATCTGATCAGAACTTCTTCCACATGTTTGTTGTATTCCCTACATGGCATGAAGCAATGGCTCTTCCATAAAGAGCAGATTTGTTTAGAATTAACTTGTAAACTGTTCTCCCACCTGAGCTGTAGGCCTCTTCAGCTCCTCCGGCCCCATGTGTTTTGGTGTGGATGGTGTTCAAAGCTTGGGATATTGTTGTAGAAGCTAACTTTGCTTTAAACATAACTTTCTCCCTGACTTATTTGCTGCAACATTTAATGTTTTCCTTTTCATTTTCAAAGACTTTAATTAGAAAAGATTTTTTATTCGTTAAAAGAAAAAGCCACACGGCTTTTAAATTTTCGTCCATGTGAAAACTTGTCAGTTTCTTCTTTTTTTAAAATTGTTTCTACATTTTATGTGCAGCCGGTGATGCCAGGCTCCCGCAATCGCTGCACAGGCCGAGTTGCGCTGAGGGGCGAGGGCCTTCAACGCTGATTGCAGCTTTAATTTATTAATGAAATAGTTTATCAAACAATTGTGCCCGACTGACAATGTTTGAGGGAAAAATACATTTAAATTAAAGCTAAATTGTCCATAACGGTCTAGGCTAAAACTGAGTTAAATTTGGTGAAAAAGTAAAAATATAACAGAGATCTAAACCAAGCTTTAGATATCTTGCAGATTTTCTACTAAATGGCAGAAAATGCATGAATAATAAAATGATAGGATAAGAAATCAGATGTTCTAAGTTATATTTCGACATGGTAAAGCCACCAAATCCTTGCCCACATCTCTTCCACAAGGCTGCATTATGCAAAGGCACATCTTAACGGGGCATCTCCAGTTTCACCCTGACCTGCAGTTTACTGACATGCCTTAAAAAGGCCTCGTCTTTTGGGTAGTTGTTGACATTATGTAAATCAGAAGTCTATCAGACACAAATTATTTAAAAGTAAAATGCTGTAAAAACGTAATTGCTCCCGTAATCCTAATAATCAGTTGTTCCACCCTTGGCAGCATCAACCACCATCAAGCATTTGCTGTCAGTGGCAATGAGTCTTTTACATCATTTTGGAGGAATTTTGGCCCACTCTGCTTTGCAAAATTGTTTTAGTTCAGTCATATTAGAGGAATTTCAAGCATGAATGGACTGTTTAAAATCATAACACTACATCATAACACTACATCTTGATCATTACTTTTCACATAAGGCCTGGTTGGTTTGGATTGTTGTTTTCCCTTAATAGATGAAATAATTTGAAAACTGCTTTTTGAAAACTGCTTTATCTGATACACTCATATGTGATTAAAAAAAACCAAAATGGGGCAAATACTTTTTCGCAGCACTGTATCTATATGTGTATCATTGAGGACATGACTTTACACACTGATGTTCAGGCATAATCAGGCCCAAAGTACGAACAATACGGTGTGTCACAAAAGATTAATCACTGCGGTATGAAGCTGGATTGTCTTTGGTGGTTTATTATATCTAAACAAATGGCATCAAACTGACAATCTAGGTGCTCAATAGGCAGTAAAATCCTGGTGGATGACTTCAAACTATTAAAAAACAAGGTATCCATGTAGATGTTAAAGCTGTTTAAAGGAAAATCTACCAGAACAAATCTAGTCTTCCCACTGCCCTTAGCCAGCTGTTTAACTTGGCTCCAACATGCCAATTCATTGTTCTAATCTGATCCCAATCAGAGTTTAGGAGCAAAGTCCTCCTATAAATGAGAACATTTTAATAGACAAAAATGCAGTGAATTCACATAAATATAGTGGGTGGGCTGCCTTCCTATTGAGCTTTGCCTGTTTCCTTTGCTGTGGCGCTCACTATGGCCTATTCGGCGCTCGACTCTGTCGGATGTTTTGGCGTGTTGCCGGTTCTTCCCTCACACTGATGACGACATATTTGTGCCGGCAGGTCTGGATGTTCTGCCAGCATTCCAGCGTTTATGATCGCTCGCAGATGTGAGTCCAGGAACACACTGTACTGTACCCGAACCCAGAAATTAATTAAACTTGACTGCCTTCCAGGCCACAAATTCCTAAATGTGCGTGTGCGTGTGTCTGGCTGTGGTGTGTATGCATGAGTGAGAGAAGAGTCAGCGGGATCGAGGAAGAGGAGGGGGGTTGCTATTAAAAGCAAGTAGCAGGAAATGAAGTAGATCAAAACAACAAAATGTACCAAATTGTTCAGTGGTTTGCATGAACATTTTTTGTTTGGTTCACAGCTGATTTTTCTCCCCTGAATTCTGCACGCACTCTCACAGAGCACTGTGCAAAAGTCTTGAGTCACATGCATTTAACTCTGCCTCACTTAGTCAAAACATTGCAATTAAGTCATTTGGGATTTATTTCTACCAGCTTTACCCATCCAGTAATGAAAACTTTGCTTGTTTTTCTTTGCAGAATAGCTTAGTCAGACTGGATAGAGAACATCTGTAAACGGTTTTAAAGCCTTGATACAAATTCTCTATTGGCTTTAAGTCTGAGCTTTGACTAGGCCATCTCAATAGAAGGAAATTATTGGATCTAAATGACAATAGAAACAAGTCTTCTGCAGCCTCTATCAGTTTTTTGTTTCCAGAATTATCCCGTATTTAGATCCATCCATCTTCTCATCAACGCTGACAAACTTCCCTGTCCCTGCTGAAAATAAGCATCCCCACAGCATGATGTGGCAACTGTGGTAAGGGTTCGTCCTTTAACCGGTTGTTGGTTGCCACTTCGGACCCCAGCTCAGTGTGTCTCAGTCGTGTCCTTGGGCAAGACACTTCACCCGCCTTGCCTGCTGATGGTGGTCAGAGGTACAGGGGTTGGACAATGAAACTGAAACACCTGGTTTTAGACCACAATAATTTATTAGTATGGTGTAGGGCCTCCTTTTGCGGCCAATACAGCGTCAATTCGTCTTTGGAATGACATATACAAGTCCTGCACAGTGGTCAGAGGGATTTTAAGCCATTCTTCTTGCAGGATAGTGGCCAGGTCACTACGTGATACTGGTGGAGGAAAACGTTTCCTGACTCGCTCCTTCAAAACACCCCAAAGTGGTTCAATAATATTTAGATGTGGTGACTGTGCAGGCCATGGGAGATGTTCAACTTCACTTTCATGTTCATCAAACCAATCTTTCACCAGTCTTGCTGTGTGTATTGGTGCATTGTCATCCTGATACACGGCACCGCCTTCAGGATACAATGTTTGAACCATTGGATGCACATGGTCCTCAAGAATGGTTCGGTAGTTCTTGGCAGTGACGCGCCCATCTAGCACAAGTATTGGGCCAAGGGAATGCCATGATATGACAGCCCAAACCATCACTGATCCACCCCCATGCTTCATTCTGGGCATGCAACAGTCTGGGTGGTACGCTTCTTTGGGGCTTCTCCGTCACCGTAACTCTCCCGGATGTGGGGAAAACAGTAAAGGTGGACTCATCAGAGAACAATACATGTTTCACATTGTCCACAGCCCAAGATTTTGCTCCTTGCACCATTGAAACCGATGTTTGGCATTGGCATGAGTGACCAAAGGTTTGGCTATAGCAGCCCGGCCGTGTGTATTGACCCTGTGGAGCTCCCGACGGACAGTTCTGGTGGAAACAGGAGAGTTGAGGTGAACATTTAATTCTGCCGTGATTTGGGCAGCCGTGGTTTTATGTTTTTTGGATACAATCCGGGTTAGCACCCAAACATCCCTTTCAGACAGCTTCCTCTTGCGTCCACAGTTAATCCTGTTGGATGTGGTTCGTCCTTCTTGGTGGTATGCTGACATTACCATGGATACCGTGGCTCTTGATACATCACAAAGACTTGCTGTCTTGGTCACAGATGCGCCAGCAAGACGTGCACCAACAATTTGTCCTCTTTGAACTCTGGTATGTCACCCATAATGTTGTGTGCATTTCAATATTTTGAGCAAAATTGTGCTCTTACCCTGCTAATTGAACCTTCACACTCTGCTCTTACTGGTGCAATGTGCAATCAATGAAGACTGGCTACCAGGCTGGTCCAATTTAGCCATGAAACCTTCCACACTAAAATGACAGGTGTTTCAGTTTCATTGTCCGACCCCTGTATGTATGGCAGCCTCACATCTGTCAGTCTGGCCCAGGACACCTGTGGTTACAATGTAGCTCACCTCACCACTGTCAGTGTGTGAATGTGTGTATGAATGGGTGCATGACTGATTGTAGTGTAATGCGCATTGAGGTCTCTAGGGACTTGATAAAGTGCTATAGAAGTTCAGGCCATTTACAATTCACCATTTACTATGGCGATGGTGTGTTCAGGGTACATTGTTAATTTCCACCAACACAACATTTTGCATGTAAGCCAAAAGTTACATTTTGGTCTCATCTGAGCAGAGTATCTTCTTCCTCATGTTTGCTGTGTCCTCAACATGGGTTGTGTACTATTGCATACAGGACTTCTTATGGCTGTCTTTCAGCAATAACTTTCCTCTTGAAACTGTTCTATAAAAATGTCGGTTTTGTGGAGTGTACGTCTAATATTTGTTATGACAGATTCTCCAGTCTGGTTTAGGTAGACCTCCATGTCTTGGAAAGTCCACCCTTTTTCCATGTTCAGATGATTGATTTAACAGAGCTCTGAGATGTTCAAAGCTTGCACTGCTTTAAACGTCTTCACAACCTCTGAGGCCTTCACAGAACAGCTGCATTTATAGTGCATTTACACATGACAGACTGAGCGTACTAATTAAGTACGCTTAACTTTTTTTAAGACCATTGGGCTTACTGGATTATATTTAGGGGTATCAGAGTAAATTGGTGTGATTACAAATGTCCTTTCTCTTCATAATTATGCACCACTTAGTGCTGGTTTACCACATAAAATCCCAATAAAGTCCTTTGAACATTGGAGAGGGTGAATACTTCTGCAAACCACTGTATATTACTACTGTTTTTCTAAGTGCATAAACTCATCTTGAAAGAGCAGACCAACAGCAGCAGCTCATTATTTACTGGCAGAACATTACTCCTCCTCTGCAACTTAAAACTGACATTGCACTTATTGTCGGACTTCCCCTGACCCTGTTGATTTACGATTCCAAACACAATGGGATTGGGCCACTGGAGGACTCCCAGCTGGGTTCTATTACACGGCGGGGCGCAAGTGAGAGGTGACACAGCACAGGGGTCCGCTCATAATACAGCAGCATCAGGCGTAGCTGTCAAACTAATATTTTTAGTAGCCTTCAGAGACTGTAGTGAGGAGGGGAGGGAGGGGGGTCTTGTTAGACCTGCGTCCTGTGATAATGTGACTTCATTGGGAATATGTCACTCTTAGTGAGGGCCCTCCTTAAGCCAGAACTCTGTGTGCCTGCACTTTGGGCTGCTGGGAACAGAATTGAAGAAAAAAAAAGGCAAAAATAGCCGAACTGAACAGTATGTGAAGGATGATCTTCTTTGAGATGAAGTCGCTGGATGAGCAGGCTGGCAGCCCCATGTCTTGATCCCCTCTCAGGCCAAATGGCTTGTTGCTGTAAATGTCATATTTTGCTCAATGTGTCCCAACCTGACACCTGTAGCAGCCTTTCTGGAAGTGACACCATGGGTAATTGGAAATCATGCTCATGGGGAATGCTTCACCTACATCCAAAGGACGCTTATAGTGAATGTAATTGTCTCATGAGTTCATCATCTCATTTAAGCTTTTCAGATGAGAGTTTATTCTGACTGCATCTGGTCTTCAGCTTTCTATTTGTACATCCACTGACCCGGCCACTTTATTAGATACCCCTTTCCAGTAATGATTTCGACTCTAGTTTCCCATTAAAACAGCCTTAATTTTTTATGGCATAGATTCAAAGAGGTGCCAAAGACTGATTGTAGGAGATGGATTGAGGTCCATATTGACATGATTACACATAGTTGCTAAAGATTTGTCAGCTGAACGTCCATGGTGTGAGACTCCTGTTCCATCACATCCAAAAAGTGCTCTGTTGGGCTGGAGAGAGTGAGATGATTTGAGCTTCATGACCTGGTGCGTTATCCTGCTGGAAGTAACTAACAGAAGACGGGTGTGCTGTGGTCATAAAGGGGATGGACATGGTCAGCAACAGTACTAGGATAGGCTGTGGGGTTTAATGCATTTTCAATTAACTAGGGGCTCAAAGTGTACCAGGAAAGTTCCCCCACACCATGAAACTAGCAACACCCTCAGCCTGAACCATTTACAAGGCAGGATGGATCCATGCCTTCATGTTGTTAGAGCCATGTTCTGACCCAACCATATGAATTTTTTTGCATTCCAAGCTGTTATTGTCCAGTTGTTGTGACTATGTGTGCATTGTAGCCTGAGATTCCCGTTCTTACCTGACAGGAGTGCCACTTGGTGTGATCTTCTGCTGCTAAAGCCCATCTGCTTCAAAGTTGCCCATGTTATATACGTTCAGAGATGGTATTCTGCTCACCTTGGTTGTAACCAGGGGTTATTTGAGCTACTGTTACCTTTCTATAATCTCAAACCAGTCTGTCCATGATGCTCTGACCTCTGACTGCAACAAGGCATTTTTCTCCACTGGATATTTCCTCTTTTTCATGTATCCCAAAAAGATGGCTTTGTTAAAAAATCCCAGTACATCAGCAGTTTCTGAAATACTCAGACCAGGCTGCTTGGCATCAAAAACCATTCAAGCCACTTAAATTTCCTTTCTTCCCAGTTCCGATGCTTGCTTTGAACTTCACAAAGTGATTGTCTTAATCACTAACAGGAAATTGAACAGGTTTACCTCAAAAAGTGACCAGTGAGTGTGAATAGTGTTACTGTAAAGAATAAAAGTCAAATTTATTTGTAAGTTATTATCTTGTTGTATGATGCACCCTGCGAACATTTTACATGAATCATATGGTCTGTTCCACAGGTCGTCTATAGGAATAAACCACATTTTCTAGAATATGTTGTAATCTAACTGTTGCAGTAAATCAACTTACAACAACAATGAATGGAATATCAGTTATGGAAACAACAATTTTTTTTCCCCAGCGAAGGATCATGGGAAATGCAGTCCTCTAGCGACTATATGGCTTAAATGTAGTCTCAATAAAGCACTACAATTCTAACTGAAATTGCTGTTATTAAATCAAATCTTTATATCGACAAATCAAATTAGACTGCGATAAACACTGACTACGAAAATACATTTTAATGCATTTTTTAAGCGTCTGTTGCTACAGGTTTCATAATTATAAATTTAAATTTTAGAATTAGTCAGAAATGCTTCTCATGTTAACTTGCTTTCTACAGTTGCTTTTCCTCCCTTAAGATAAAACTGGTTGTTAGGGAACATTTTCGGTCAGAAAAACAAAGATGGTCATGGTGTGGAAACAAAAGTTAATCTCAGCTTTTTAAACTTTCCTGAAGAACAAAACTGGAAACAAGGGGTAATATTCACCATATTTTGGCGGTGGGTGGTGTATCAACAATTCAAATTGAAATCTATAGGGCCAAAATATGTTATTTTATTATCAAAACCAATTTAATAATATTAGTAGTTTTTTATGTGTATTTTTGGGTTTTTACCTTTGATGCTCTGAAAATATTACATTTTACTTAATCTTATTCTGGCCTATGTTTAAATATGGTTGAAAGGTACATGACCTGAAGATGTCTGTTGATGTTGTTGTCTTAAGCCTGACCCTAAACAAGCCTGACTTTCAACATCTCCTTCAAACTAGATGGGCACAGGACATATTGGCCCATATGTCTCTGGACTAAATGGGGACAAAGTTTGGCCGACCAGTGTTGTCCTTTTAGAATAAGTTACTGTAAAATAAATCCTACTACTTGTTACACTTGAAAGCCTTCACCCCTTCGTCTTGTTTATATCAGGCTATGGCTCTATTGTGATATCATTTTTAACTGTTTTAGATATATAAAACATTATTTCCTACCAACAGTATTTACTGTAACTCTACATGTCACTTTAAAATATTTCAAATAGATTAATTCTTTCTAAGTATTAATAGCAGTAATGAATAGAAGGAAAAGAGGTCCCAGAAGAAACCACTTCTTGCCAAACCAATGGCTCCAGAGGATTAGTGTATAATCCAATAACTGCACTCCGTTTGTTTCTGTGGTGTTGATCACTCTAAAGCCAGTCGATCAAAAAAGTTAGAACCAAAGCTGAAAGTTGACTTTTCAGCCCTCTCTATTTTCTGACTAGAAGGAAAAAAAAAACAGGAGGACTTGATCTTATTCCTTTTATTACAGGGATATTGCAGCTTTAAATCCTTTTGGTTGCTAAGTAGCGAGTGCCCCTGTGCTCCCTTAATGGGCTTGATTTGGTATTCCTCTCTGATGCCAAGTCTTATTTTTGTATGCGAGACAAAGTGTTTTGATGCAGGGTGATTGCTGAAACGTCTGTGTGTCTACCAAAGGCTGTTTTGTACGTCTGAGTGTGGAGAGTGAGACTTTTATGGTCTCTCAGAGTACAGTACACTGTGTGCCTTCTGCTCAAAACAAGAACACAGTCGATTGAATTTTGGATTCGCTTCATCATTCCTCCCTCCTCCCAGCAGCTTTGTTGTCAGCAAGCTGTGTGTGTGTTTGAGGGAGGGATGTGATTACTTGCAGAGTGTACATGATGCAAGGGTGTGTGTGTGTGTGTGTGTGTGTGTGTGTGTGTGTGTGTGTGTGTGTGTGTGTGGTAGAAGTCAATTATTGCAAAAGGCTGCCAATTAATTTGCTCTCCTGGAAATTCAAGTGATACTGTAGAATGCACACACTCATAAACACATGTGTATGAACATAAAACAACTGCACACACACACACACACACACACACACCATTAACTCAGAACAAGGGAGTAGACACGCTAGCTACAGACGTTTGTTTGCTCCAGAATGGGATGTTAAAATAGGTCGTGTGTGTTTGGGAGATGTTACAGTATGAATAGTGAACATTGCTCAAAAGGGGCTCAGGTGGATATGCTCTGTCTGGTCTCAGTGTTCTGGAAGTGTGTTTATTCGGGTTAAGGGTCCTTCATAACAACTCAGACTAGCAGGATGACAGTAAAGCAGAGGTTTTTATAAGTCCTGTATAGCATTTGTATGTACCTGGACTCAATAGGTGTATAGGCGGTCTCCTAAACATAGTATTGACACAACTTATTGAAAGAAATTGTGGTGTGGGGATGTATCTCCAGCTTATTGTTTATGTCGTCTAATAATAAAAACCGTAACCCATGAGGAACCAGTGGGTCACCCTGAATCCAGGTATGTTTTGAACCTTTATCTTGTAACTCCTAAGTTACTACAGAAAAAAGATTGTGGAGTAATGTGTTACTACCTTATTCCTTTTTATCCATAATAAATGAGCAATGTAAGTTTCAGTTCAGCTTATTTCTACAGCAACAGTGATAAAAAAATGCAGAAACACTAGGCAGGAGTACTTTCTCTAGAAATGAAAAATGAGCAGAGTACACACTTATTTGTAGCATTAGGTCTCTCAGTGACATTGTTCAGGAAAGAGACCCAATTATACATAGTATCTGTGAACCAGGACTACTTTCTATGGAAAGGAGAAACAAGAGAGTACACAAAGTTAATGACAGCAATAGTTCTGTAAGAAAAAGACAAGCAGAAATACTGAACTAGAACTACTTTCTACAGTAAAGACAAAAAAGTAAACTACACAGTGTTAATGGCACTCCAGCTCTGACATTAGCTGAAAAGACACGTAGCCAAACACAGAAGCATTGAACTAGGAGTACCTTTTTTACAAAATAAAACAAGCAGAACAAAAAATCAGAAATAGCTCAGTTCTAGAAAGGTACATAGCTAAACACAGAAACACTGGCCCAGTAGTACTTTCAATGGGAAGGAAAAGCAAGTCAAGTGCAGACAATTAATGGCTGCGATGGCTCAGCCAGTTGCTCCAACCCAGGAAAGAAATCGTTAGGTCAGGGGTACCTTTCACAGGAAATAAAACCAAAGGAAGAACACAATGACAACATTTTGACAGCATATCGTCTTGTTTATATCAGGCTATGGCTCAATTGTGATATTTTTAACTGTTTTAGAGATATAAAACGTTATTTCCTACCTACGGTATTTACTGTCACTCTACATGTCATAGACTGTTATATTACAAACTCTTCAAATCCACTCCACAGTAAATTGTAATTGAAAAGGAAAAAAAACTCATTCTATGAATCCCAATAGGTTATAAAATTAGGAGATGAACCTGCTTCCAGGAATGTTACATCTGTCTCTAAACTCCATCTGTATGGCAAAATGGGCATGAAAAATAGTAAAAGCAAATACTTTTTGTTACATTGGATAAAAAAAACACATGTGATCCAAGTTTCCCAGAGAAACTTTGTGTGTATGTTGGAGTGTGTACTTGTGGTACTGGCAAGGTCTATTTGTTCAACTCTGTATTGTAATTAGTGGTATTTTCCACAATTGGGGAGGAGGAGGCTCTACTTTGTGTATCTGGTCTGCACATGTCAATATAGTCCTGGTTTAATTTTTATTCCTGTTTTTTGTATCTTTCTCCTAAACATGTAATTATTCTTTGCAATGATGCTCACTTGGAACACTGATACCCATATACTTCTCATGTGAGAGCTCTATTTGAGGAAGGACTTGGTAAAGGATTCCTGAACACATCGTGAAACCTTTCTCCCGATTAAAATATGAAAAAGAAAATAAGCATTGAGAGGCAGGTTGTACAGCGGGGGGAGATAAGGTTGTGAAAGCAGGAGGCTAAATTTAAATCGTAATTGGCCGACTTCCACAACCTTGTGGGCATTTTAATGAGTCATAATAACTTCATTTAAAACCAGCTGAGCAGAAAATAGATTGGAGAGGAGCCTGTGGCTAGTATGGATTTGTGTTGCTTTGTGTGTGTGTGTGTGTGTGTGTGTGTGTGTGTGTTTGTGTGTGTGCGTGCACTGGGCTGCCTGTGTTTAGCCAGGACTATAAAACTCATATGAACATGCACACACAGATGCAGACAGTCGCTGATGCAAGATTTATGCATCACAGCTCCGAGTCAATCACAGAGCACCTTTTTCATCCAGCGTTTGTGCGTGTTAGTGCACTGTAACAACATAATCAGTACATATTTCATGTGGTAGCCACAACTATGTTTGTCAGACAATTGCTTTACCATCACGACTAATCCTCTGCTGTCAGTATTTGAGGTGTGAGAACTGAGCATTGGACAGTATCAGATTCTCAGGATATTTATCTAACGATTTACATCAAAAAGATATAACATGATGAAATTTATTTTATTTAAAACACAAATTATGCCTATAATAACATCTTTCTAAATTATTTTAATGCATAAAAAAGTTTTGAACACTTGGTCGATTTAGAGGTAGTTCTCGAGAAAACCTGCTCATTGCGCAGAGTATTATTTCTTTTTGTTGTTGATACTGTAACACAAATAAAATAAGCTGTTATTTAGTCTGCCTAGCTGCTCATCTTTTCTGCAACCAAAAATATTTCAAAATAATCAAACTTGTCTTTCTTGTAAGCTAGGGCATACTTCTGCCAGCTGACCAGCAGTGTTCAGTTATATTTGGGTAAAGAGCACAACTGTGTTAGTCTATGCTCCAAACATGCTCCTTCTCTGAATATATCAATCCGTAGCTGGAAGCCAAATGGTACCTTATCAAATCTGAGCTTCTTCTTATACTGTTGTTAAACATGATCCAAACTGGAGGAGAAGTGAACGTTATCCTGGAGATGGACAGCGTGTGACTGTTACATCCCTGCTCTTGTTTCTACATTTCTGCAGCATTATCCCCAACAATAAAACATTCTTGTGTTCACCACACAACAGTGTGTCATACATTCGCACCGTAGCTATTAGATTGTTGCTGCCTCCTGTTTCTTTCCGTAATGAGCCAGCGATATTCACTGACATGTGCAGAAGTTGAAGTTAGCCACTCAGATTTGACAGCTTTCTCATTGTGTCATGACAGCACGTGTAATTAGGCAGGTTTTACACAAGTGTGGACAGATTTTCACGAGAGCAGACAGACACAGTCTCTGTTCACATGTCCTTCCCAGTTGTTCACTTCATCCTAAAGCCTGGAGAAAAGACTGTATTTAGTTAAATAAATGGTCAAATAAATAAATGAATAAATTATTTTTACAAAGATCTTGTGATAGTCGCATGAATTTATCATCAGGGTGTCTCTCCGGCATCTGTGCCTACTTTAAACAGCATTCAGGGCCTTTTTATAGGGCCTTTTTATGTTGCCTTTTTGTATATTATTTATCAAATACAGTCACTTTTTTGTTTTTGACAGCTCTAAACTTAGTTTTTTTTCTGTTATGTTTTTGTAAATTTTGATGAAATGCATAAATGCATCTTTTGCAAAGTATCTACATTCTTTTACAGCCTGCAACTGGGAAACCAGGATGGGGCAATTGTTTGTGACACAAACGGCAATAAAAGTAAATATTCTCTCAGGCGCAACACTTTATTGCGTTATGTAAGTTGGCCAACAGCTCTGGGAAACTTTTTAGATCAATTTCGCAGCACAGATTAGAGAGCTATGAATCCCATTTATGGAAGAGCTCCCTCATGAAATGCTCTTTGAAACTTTTATATTTTTGGATGACGAGAGAATGAACTCGGCTAAGTAAAGATCTGCCGACGGCACTTTCATGTGCCGGGAAGAAAGAGAGAAAGTGAAAGGAGACAGAGAGGGAGCGAGGCGGAGGGAGAAGATAAAAGCACTCCCCAAGCCATCTGGAAGTAGCCAGGACACACAAGGATTGCTTTTATGCTGCTAATTCCACTGGGAGGTGCGACATAAAAGCAAAGCATGGATATTGTGTTATAACTGTTAAAAACAAGCAAGTGGCTTCAGAATACTAATAGGGATGGTCAAAAGCAAACGCACTTCAATCCGGGGGTGAACAGGCTTTTGGAAAACCCCCAGAGGATCTTTGTTGGGGGGTTTGGGCGTAAGAACATATCGATTTGCAGCTATTGTTGAAGTTCTTGTTGGCAGGTTCTAAAACCCCTAAAATTACAATCACTTTCTAAAATGTTAACAGAATTTAAAGGCTCCATCACTCGTCCATTGTTTGTTTTATGAATTTCATTATAATAACTAGCTTTACAATTATTAGGAGCCGTCACCTTTTTAAAGGTTTTAAATGCTTCTACTACAGTAAATCCCCACAACACCCCAACATTAGTCCCTTTAAGATTTTTAAAGTGAATCATATCTTCATTTGATTATTCTATCATGATCTTTGTTTTGGATTAAAAACAGAGCAAACATCCCAGCATTAGTCCATTCAGAGATTTTGACTTATTTTTCTTTATCATACCAACAATACATGAAGACTTAAACATTTTTTGTGGTATTGAATGTTTTATCTACAGTAGATACTTCTCCTAATCATCTTTGTTTTGTGTAACAGAACACCATTAGCAAGTTCGTTTTTGTTTTGAAAACAGATTTCTTTTTCCCAGATGCTAAAACTAATGGCTATAGGTAAAGTTAGTGGATGAAGCTAACAGCTAGCCAGAGCAGGGTTTAATGCAAAACTAATGCAGTTTAAAACAAGAAATGTTAGGTTAGTTTTTATAAAACCTAACCTAAGGGTTGCCAGCCATCCCATAAAATATGGAATCCATTCATATTTTTTACTTCATCAGTCTGAAATGCAAATTTAAAAAAAATCGATCACTGGTCGTGGGTCAGAGGTTTTGTATCCTATGACCAACAGAAAATATTGTTCGTCTATATTGCCTGGTTTCAGCCTCTGAATTTGAGCTCCTTTTTATCCGTTTACGTAGCCAACAACCTTTTTGTATAAAGTCACCATAAAGTAAATGCCTCAACGTAATAGGACTATAGATATACTCTTCATCAATTTCAGTTATACACATCCATCACTGATAAACAGAAATATTTAAAGGAGCACCAAAAATACCATATTTTGATAAATAGGAGCATATAAAAAATGTTGCTAGAAATCAAATCTTTAGAATTTAATGGAATTATTAGACGATCAAGAGATCAACTGAACATCACAAGTAGATTTGTAAATATCCAAAGAATCTGAAATCATATGTAAAAATTATAAATTTTGCCAAATTTAACATTTTCTTATAATCTACCCGAAAATCGAACTGTTTTTGTGTGTGTGAAAGTTGTTGAGGTTTTTTTCCCAGCTTCCAGTGTCTCTGATTGGGTTGCTCCTTATTTCAATTTCCCAATGTTTACAATCCTAATTATAAATACACTGCTCAAAAAAATAAGGTCAGTGCATTAGGTCAGTTAATACAACAAACAATACATTTCAAAATTCTGTTATAGTAAAACTAAATGTTTCTCAGTACTATTGGCTTGGAACAGATCAGGATTATGCAAATACTGTTGGGTTTGAAATACTTAAAATTTTCAGATTCGTGTTTTTTCTAATCCACTATACTTTGGAGCAAACATTATTATTTCTAACATGTATTCTAAAGCTTCTAAAGGTACAGGCATAAACACATAGAAATGGTGCAATTTGGTGGATGGTCTCCTGAGGGATCTCCTCCCAGACCTGGACTAAAGCATCCGCCAACTCCTGGACAGTCTGTGGTGCAACGTGATGTTGGTGGGTGGAGCGAGACATGATGTCCCAGATGTGATCAATCAGATTCAGGTCTGGGGAACGGGCGGGCCAGTCCATAGCTTCAATGTCTTCATCTTGCAGGAACTGCTGACACACTCCAGCCACATGAGGTCTAGCAATGTCCTGCATTAGGAGGAACCCATGACCAACCGCACCAGAATATGGTCTCACAAGGGGTCTGAGGATCTCATCTCGGTACCTAATGGCAGTCAGGCTACCTCTGGCAAGCAATGGAGGGCTGGAGGTCATTTTGCAGGGCTCTGGCAGTGCTCCTCCTGTTCCTCCTTGCACAAAGGCGGAGGTAGCAGTCCTACTGCTGGGTTGTTGCCCTCCTACAGCCTCTTCCACATCTCCTGGTGTACTGGCCTGTCTCCTGGTATCGCCTCCAGGCTCTGGACACTACGCTGACAGACACAGCAAACTTTCTTGCCACAGCTCACATTGATGTGCCATCCTGGATGAGCTGCACTACCTGAGCCACTTGTGTGGGTTGTAGAGTCCGTCTCATGCTACCACTAGTGTGAAAGCACCATCAACATTCAAAAGTGACCAAAACATCAGCCAGAAAGCATAGGTACTGAGAAGTGGTCTGTGGTCCCCACCTGCAGGACCACTCCTTTATTGAGTGTCTTGCTAATCTCCTAAGATTTCCCCCTGTTGTCTTTTCCATTTGAACAACAACATGTGAAATTGATTGTCAATCAGTGTTGCTTCCTAAGTGGACAGTTTGATTTCACAAAAGTTTGATTTACTTGGAGTTATATTGTGTTGTTTAAGTGTTCCCTTTATTTTATTTATTTTTTAACAGTGTATTTTTACTGGTTTTTACAACTGTTAGCTTCTAGTTATTAGCTTCTAGACATGAGCTTCAGCGTTGAGGAAAACCTTGTCTGCTGCTAAGGCATAAACTACTTATGAACTTATTATACAATTCCATTTCAAGTATCCTTAACTATCTTTTTAAATATATTTTAGGTATTTAATAAGTCATTTAACAGCACAGTTGATTCTAAAATCAGGACTTTGTAACATTCCTTCCAAAGAGTCACGTCCGCCCATCAGATGCTGATACACCGACTGCACATCACTATATTACACAAATGCAGCTGTAAAATATTACTCAAGGTTATGGTGCTAATTGGTAGAGACAGAAGTGTAAATACAGCAGATGAATAATGTTTTTGCTCTGACAGTCAGTTCATTGATGCCTGAAGGCAGTCTGTTTATGACATAACTAACTCATAGTGTGTGTGCCTACTGACCCAAAGTCTTTCTGCTTGGCTCAGGGCTTGAGAAGCCAGCAAATCTTCCCAGAAAAAATAAACTTTGCTTCTTGAGATGTGATGATGATATGTAGAGATGCACCGTATTTTAGGATACTGGGAAAAAATTACTGTGAACAGGAGACGGTTCCATCAGTTTGGATCGAGACAAATCAACTTGAAATAAACAAAACATCTGGAATGTAGCTATTGCTCAATTGAACCCAGAACTTTCAAGATTCTTCATCTTAACAGATTTAGAATTATATTATGGTTTTTAAATTAAGTTCTGCTTTGGTGAGTTTAAAAGCTTATACTGCTATGTAGACATATAAATATATAGTGTATGTAAGGCTTCAGCTTATTCCATTTTTTTGGTAAATTATCAGTTATAGAATATAGAATAATGTTTCACTTTGTAATGCTGTAAATTTATCAAAATAAATCAAATTAATCAATCGAAGAAAGTAATAGAGTGGCTAGATTTTAATGGGTTAAATTGCTAATGTTAGACGGGCAGTTGAACAGACTCCTCCTCGATCTCCTACTCCATTGTGTCAGAGGACCCTGCAGCATGGTGGTAGAACCAACAAAAGGCTTAATTTTTGCTGTCAGAGCTCGCTTTCTCATATTTCTGTGTTTAAGCTTCTTGTACACCCAGCGAACGTGTGTTCTAGTGTTGTAGTGTGCAGTAGACACTATCTGTCCAGAACGCTCACACATACTGGAGCTGTTTCTGGTCCTTATACTGTACCTGCTGCTAATCTGGACTGGGTTATACAAGCTGTTCTTTTTTGTTTGTTTGATATTCTACACCAGGTTAGCCCATCAGGCGGAGCTCAGTAACACATGAAAGTACCTGCAGTATCAGACACTGGAAATGTGAAAAGGTGTTTAATAAGGTTTTCAGCAATAAAACTCTCTTGTGAAAAGACAATTCCCAACATTTACACTGATGTTCATAGGTGTGATATTTATACACTGGTTGAAAACAGCCCTGTGAGAAATTCATAGTAAAGTTCATAAAATGTTTATTGAATTAAACTTCATAGAGAAGTTCAGACTATTTCATCCAGAGAGAACTCTGGTTAGCAAGCTCATTTAAACCATGTGAACTTTTTAGTCCCTACCTCTTAAGAGAATCAGAATCAATAATCAATAGGAAACTCGGAATCGTTCATTTCCAGACAATGTCCAACCCTACTTGCCAGTCTAAACCAGTCATGTATTATATCTTTTTTTTCACATTCATTTATGCATGTAAACATTGAGATTTACACAAAAGCTCTCCTTTCCAAAGCAACCTCTTTCTATTTCCTTTAAATAAAAAAAATAAAAAACTATCTTTAAATTTCCTAAATAATTATGCAACGTGCATGAAGAAGTTTGCTCTGCAGGTTACAAAACCTTTTCCTAATATCCACATACATCTTATGAAACACCAAATGAATATCATGCACTTCAAATAAAACTGGATAAACTGGATGTGCAAAAATAGATTTTCCCATGTAATCTTGCACATTACCAAGAAAACACAAAGCGGAGGGTAAAGGCCCATTTAGAGTAACAAGAGAGGACAGACAAACTCTTTAAACCGCACAGTCACTGTTTGGTCTATTTCTTCCTCAGCTGATCCTATGCCACACACACCACCACCACCTCCATCCACACATAAACGTATGGTTCCCGGCTTTTGGCCGCCTGCCAAGAGCTGTCATTGCCTCTACAGTATGACTTCTGGTGTATCTATATCCAGAGCTATGCAGATCCTTGAGCACAGAGCAGCGTGTCTGCAGGACACAGGGCTCATACATCCTTAACTAAAACATTTCTTTTTATTTTATGTAACAAATTAAAGAAATGGAGTCCATGTCTCTTGGTTCTTAAAGAAGCGTGCATGCCGTACTTTGTTAAACAAAATGAAAGCACCTGGCGAAGGAAGGCAGAAAACTGAGCTCTTGCTCTCATAAATGATAACTAATTGGATCTCAATGTCATGTGTTGTGGGCCTGGACACAATATTTACATTGAAGTTTTTCCTTACCCTTCACTTTGCTCAGCAATTTCAATCCTTAGTTATGACACCCCATTAGCAGAAAAACAGATGACCTAATGGAAAAGAGCTGGTAACCTCTGAATGCTGTCATTTGGCAGATAACACAGGCTTGATGTGTAAAAGTTGTGTGGTAATTTGAGGTAAGTTTTTTTTTTTTTTTTCCCCTTAAAAGCCCTTGTAAGATTTCCCTAATTGATCCGATTTGTCTGTTTGAAGTTAGCACTTATTAAGTTTTATGTGGAAGACTTAACAATGCGGAGGGGAGAGGATTTTGGAATCAAACAAAATTGCAAGTATGTAAGTGAATGCACCTGTGTGCAGTAAAAGAAAACATGTTTCGAGCATTTTAATACTTTTTCAAGACATTTGGATTTCCTCTGATCTGAATATCAGTCATGCCTACAGGGGCTCATCTGGATGAGCTTTGATTTTTACAAGGTTTCCAACATTATTTACAAAGACCACATGTAAACCAGATATATAAATGATCATCATCGCTGTATCAGCCAGCGCAATACCAAATTTACGAAGGACTGGTTGGAATGCAGTAACTGTCGACTAATATTGTCCAAGTGTCATTAATACACATGTTGCAAGCTAATGAGATATTCAGCCTGTTGGATGCAGGCTGAATATCGCCAAATGTTTCAGATTATTAAACACATTTTTAAAAAGATAACCTGGAAAAAAAACATTTTGAAGTAATGATTTAATTTATTTAAAGAAAAAAGCTATCCAAACCAATCATGTCCTATGCTAAAACATAGTAATAAACCTTCCTGTTAAATCATAAATTAACTGTGATTAATCATAATTTCCAGACAGCTGACTTCAGTTTCACTATCCACAGCCAAGCCTGGTAATTGCCAGACCAGACCAATCAAGAAATCAATTAAATAGGATCTGTCAAATGGCATCCATGTGAGAGTCTCCAGGCAAAAACCACTGCTAAACCTAAAGAAAACAAAGAACCATATCACATTTGCTCAAAAAAACCATCTTGATGAAACCAAGGATTTGTGGAAAAGATTATGAGAGATAAAGGACGAACTTTTTGGAGGAAGAGTATTTCAGAAATAAACACTCACAGTTAAATGTGTTTGTGGTAGTGTGATGGTCTGCCTCTTCTTTACTGCTTCAGAACCTTGCTGCAATTGATTAAACATTTTAAATCATTTTTGATCTTTTCAACAAAATCCGGAAGGAAAGCACCTGGGAGTCTGCCTCTGAATGGTTAAACAGCAGACAATTTGGACCAGGCAACATTTTTCTAATTTATTATTGACCAATTTTGGAGAACCTGCACAAGCTAAGCTTCAAAGGACGAGTGACAGGAATGGCTCCTGGATGTGTTGACCATTCAGAGATGGTATCCTACATACTTTGGTTGTAATGAGCGGTTGTTTGAGCTTCTGTTGCTTTTCTAGCATCTCAAGCCAGTTTGCCCATTTTTGCTCTGACCTCAATGAAAGCAGTTTCCTCCAATCAACAGCTGGTCATTGCCTTTCTGTTTTTTCAGACCATTGTTTGTGAACCAAAGAGATTGTTCTTTGTTGTACATATTTCTGATTTAGATCAGGGCTGTTCCAGTTTCCTCCGGAGCTCTAGGAGATACAGATTTCTGCAAAAAGACCCCCTTCACAATCCTTTGCAGCAGGGAGGTTAAAGCCATTGCTTTTTCCTCTGCCAGTTTAACACTCTTCGCCTCTTTGTCTTAGTTTTACTGCACAAGTGTTCGCTGTATTCCCTGCTTTCCACTTTGGCTTCAGGACCTCTGCCTTAATAACCTGAGCATTGCCTTTTGACAATGTGTGACTTGAAACCAGGAAGTAATGGGCCCTAAACACTAAAATTTTACAGGTCATTGACCTGGGGATAGGGAGGGAGGGAGGGTGTGTGTGTGTGTGTGTGTGTGTATGATGGATTGTCAAGGTTTTCTGACCAATTTTGTGTAAAGAATTAGGAAGATAAGCACCAAATGATTACCTGATAGATGAAAGTCAAGATTTAGCAATGAAGGTGGCTACTTCCAGCACAGTTGGACTTTTAAATAATTGTATCTAACGAGCTAAATGCATTATTTTTCCACTGCTTGGTTTGTAATCAGTAAGGAAGCCTGTTTCTCCGGTTATACCAGTAGTCTCCATGCTATCTCCACTTTTCCCTTTTTTGTTTACAACCCTCCAGTCCTGGTCATTGGTCATTTTCTTTCAGCACTCTTGAAAAAACTAAGGAATACAGAGCAACAAGTGTTTGTATTTTTGTTTTTATTTGCACCATTTCTTCAAACCTGAGCCAGCCACTGGAACTCCCACCACTCCCCAGATGGAAACTACGTCCAAAATGAGTTTTCCTGCCTCCCTCCAGCAATCATCTTTTTCTGTCCTCTCTTCAACTATAAATGCATTTACAGCACTGTAAAGTAAATGTCAGTAGCTGGATTGCCAGCAGCTGGTTAAAGTTTGTGGTGCTCATAGGGGTAAAGGTTCAACGGCTGGTCAAAGCACATGTGGAATAAAGTTGATACAAAATTTTGTTTTGTTTCATTTTATTCATTTATGTTTGAGAAAGAGATTTTTAGGGCTGCACAATATTAGAAAATGTGATTAAGATATCGATAGCAAAATAAGCCTATTTTCTTCTTTCCTCTTTTTCTCATCTGTGCTTCCATCACTCTCTGACCTTTAGCCATTTTGGGTAATGTCAATTGTCTTCAGACTCTGCCCAACTGACTAAATATTACAATAGCATGAAAAATGCAAGTTCATATTAATTGGAATATATTAGCCAACAATTAATGCATTCCAAACAGTACTTTGCAATACACTGATAATGCCATGACGATATATTGTGCAGCCTTAGGGGTAATGTCTTATAATGAACACTGTTTATTACTGTACATGTGCCAGATTTGGCCAATAGTCAGTGCAGGTTTTTGAGTAGCATCATTATACTCAAGGTCATTCAACATGATTTCAAGGAAAATAAAGGAACAGAGGTTAACTAAATGACATTAAAGAGCGGTAATGTGTTCAAAGTAAAACTGTAGAACTCAAGCAGCATCTTAAAAAGTGTTTAAAAATCCATTTAAATTTAAAACAATAACATAGAACTGATAAAATAACTTCAGCAACCTTAATGATTTCAGCCTTGATTTAAAGCAGCCACCGCTTTCTGCTCATCCCAGCTGCTTCCAGAACTGAAAAACAAAACAGAAAAAAATAAAATGCAGCAGAACCCACAAACAATACCTAACACTAAATTGTAAGACAAATAAAAGTATTAAGGAAATACACATTTTCTTTCTTTGTTGGTTTAATAAAACCAAGTTTTAAATATATTTTAAGAAGACCAACTTAAAGCTAATGGTAAACTAAAAGTCATGCCATTGTCTGAATACACTTCTACATTAACGTTTGTGGTGCATCTGGTAAATCAGTAATGTAAACGGCATACAAAACCATTCCAAGAAAAAGCCTTGTGGGACCTCAAAGGTCCAGTCAAGGTTGGAGGATTTGGTCCAACCAGCACAAACACATTCCTTTCAGCCTTTCTCTAAAGTTGATCAATTTGCTAACCATTTTCTTCTGGTTGAACAACTAAAGCTTCCTTTAGGCCAGCTTGAGTTTAGATGAGAGCTAAACCATTTTGTGGAACAGTTGTAGTCCATGACCTAGTAGACTGTTATTAGAATTCTTCATCAAGTCAGGTTTCTTTAAACCATTTTTCATCCTTTGTTAACCTAGAAGCCACCATTTGATCACAGAGAAGGAGGATAGGAAAGCATATGTCATATTTATTGTGGGCAGATTATGAAGCCAAAGCAAAACATACGGTTATCTGGCAAAAAGCATCAGATAAGATGATTTAGATTTGTGGTATTGGTGAAGATTAAAACTTTTGGGTTGAGTTCATTTAGTTAACTAAATTAGCTTTTTATAGTTTGTCCCATTAAAACTAAAAAAAATTCTGCCATAAGGAGTACTTTACATTATTTCAAGCATTTACAAATATCAGAGTTACTGTCAGATTAGACTATAGCTGAAAGCTACATAGTACTGAAGAAACTTGTTTAAAGCTTTGACCTTTAGAATTGGAGTAAATTGTTTCCTTATTTTAAAAGAAATAATCAATTTGACTTAAGCTAACCAAATCACTGCTAAGGTTTTGCAACAGATTAACAAGGTTTTCAAGGTCATATTTTTGTAAATGGTTTAGTGTAAAATGAATTGTAATGCGTAACCATTATACAGACCCATGGCTGCCATGGTCCTTCTTATTTTGTTCAGTCACTTTTCTGGTTGACTCTTTCTCAACGACTCTGACCAAGTTATACATTAACAACCTGCTCCACTGACCTCACTAGTTTATGTTGGTTAACCTTGGACCGAGACCTAAATTGATTCGTTTAGAGCCCTGAACTTAAGATTAGACACAGATATCAGATATGGGTCACTATATTTTGTTGACGTATATTGTATTTGTTATGTTGTAGTAAAACTCAACTGCAGCCGTGGTGGCAGCCGTGGTGGCTCTACAGAAACACGCACAACTTTCTGTGTCATTTCTGTTTGCAGTATAAACTAGCATGATTGGCGCTGCGCCCGAGCACTGTGTTTTTAATGGAAATGCTTCAAAATTATATTTGCATCAATGAGTTAAAACTCACAACATGTCTTTAGAGAATTGCCAAATGTCCTGTAAGGTAACCTAGGATGTGCAGTTTCTTCTCTAGACTGCTGAGGCCATAGTTTACAGGATGCTCCTGTGTAAGGTTTGTATGTTAGGAGGACTTGCTGATTAATACCAGGTTCTAAAGCTGCATAAAGAAATGGTACTCTTCAACATTAACTCACTGCCTCCTCACACCAGAGGAGCCCCAGGTGGTTCCTCTGGCCTCAAGGTCTTGCATCCTGGACTTTTGTTTTCCCATCCTTGTATCGGCACACAAACACACATAATCCACCAAAGACCATGTGGGATATCCTTGCATCTGTGGCCAGAGCACAGGGATAAGTGTCAAAGCCTCATTTTCTTCTCTCTCTTTTTGAATCGGAGGGGGGTTGGAGGTAGAGCTAGAAACACGTGGCACCTTTCCCCTCTAGGGACAGCCACAGAAGAGGAAAAGCCACGGTCTGGGGAGGGCAGGAGTCTTGTGAAGCGTTTGGTCAGTGTCATGCAGGGCAGAGGAATTGGTATTACTGGACAAGAAGATGAAGTACATACAGCTGAAAAGTGTTTGTTTGGGAGTCGTTCATCCAACCTTAATCGTATTTGTTCCACCTATCATCCCTTGCATGTTTCAGTTCTCACTTTACAGATAAACAAAAAGGATGCATTTATGTCTCTGTCATGGTGTGACATTTTGGACTTTGGTTTTGGTGTCTTGTGAGGGTTTATTTGTCTAGATGTTTCTATTTTGGTTTTTGCATCATGTTTATTTGTTTCTTTTCCTCCCTCTACCATCTCCTAGTGCGTATTGTGTTCCTCCAACTCTTAGTTCCTTTTGTTGTTGCTTTCTTATTATTTTTATGTAGTATTATTATTATTATTATTCACCCTTGGATTCTTATTTCGTATCTCTGTGTTTAGTTATGGTTGGGTATTTGTTCTTATTCCAGCTTTAGTTATTGTTTACGTTTGTTTATTTTGTAATTTAGATTTTTATGGGCTCTTGTTTATTTCTTAGATTATTGTTTTTGTTTCTATGTTTCCCTCTAGTTTCTCTGTTTACTTTAGTTCATAGTTATTCTAGTTCTTTATTTCCTCCTCTGCTTTATGCTCTTGCTTAGTTTGTATTTTCTGTTTATTGTTTATTCCTTTCACTCTTCCTCAGTCTTTATATTTGTTTCACCTGTTTCTTCTGCTTCTCTGCCTCCTTGTCGCACCTGTTCTCAGTTCCCTTGATTACCTGCCTTTGTCTTGCCCCAGTATATTAGTTGGTTTGGTGTCTCTGTTCATCGCTGGTTCCTCCCGTTCTCTACCCACGTATTTGTGCTGAGTTTTTCCATGTTCCCGCAGAACCATTCCTGTAAGTTTTTGCATCTGGACTTGATTGGTTTCTTTGAAAAATCTCTGGAAATAAAGCTGAAGACCTTTTACAACATGCTGCTACCCAGCTCTTGTCTGCACTTTGGTCCGACTCAAAACCACATCTTGACAGTCTCACCATGGGTCATTACAAGAAAATGCCATATCACAACAAATAAAGTTCTAAGACAGGCTTTATGACATTTTCCTGAAAAGACCAACATGTCCTAGAATTAAGCTATCAAGATATTACAATGATATTAATCTCTATTGGGATTTCAGCAAAATCCATTGGCAATCAATTTGATGAATTTGGAAAATAATCCCCACTAATTAATCTCTACTAAACAAATTCCAGATCATGATCCCCACCATGTTTCACTGAATATACTTTTTCTTTTGGGAGGTTTTAGGCCCAAATGTTTTTTTGTTTTTTTTTGGAAGAAAATGTTTCTATCTTGCAATTGTGCTCCTCAGTTCAGACATGTGGAGAATCCAGAAGATTGTGTCACATCTGCAACCAGTACTTTTTGGATGTTTCTGCTGCCTCTATGCCAATCCCCATCCAGTTTTATACCCATGTGTTGCTTTATTATCCCTTTCTACTTCCATTAACCTATAGATAAAGCATTTCATAGTGATGTATTTAAACCTTTTCTGTCAGTTTAAGTTTTTTTTCCAATTTCACATTTTATTTTCTGAAAAAATATATATATTTCTGTATTTTGTTTTATATGGCCCTCTACCCCCGATCGATTTATTGGAGTCACAAATCAAGACTTCTTTTATAGTAGAGCCTGAGTAAAATATGAAAAATTGCAGCTCCTTTACCGTCTGTGTCTTGGCAGTCTTCCTTCCAGTTTCTATCATTGTTTTATAATTTTAAACATGCAGTGTTATGTCACTGTTGAGCAGTATATATTTTTTTATTTCTTGATGACTAAACGTTGCCATTGTACTGATGTGATGCTGTGGATTTTTTTTGGTTTTCTTCTCCTGACGCATACCTTTTGTACAGTCAAACCCTTTTTGATCTTCTTTTGTAACCTCTTTGCAAACTATGGCTATAACTGCAAACTATAACTGATGACAGCTGTGAACTTAATTAGACAGAATACTGAAAAGTAATCCAAATATTGCTTCAAAAAGTTTGTTAGTTTAAAGGTGCACACTGGTTTTTTTTTTCTTTTGCATACGATCCCCATCCTAACAAATTTGTTGTTTAGTTTTCTTGTACAGCATATATGTTACATGAAAGTTGCATTTAAAATAATAAAATGATGGTCTCAAATTTTTATATCAGTGCAAGGGGAATGGTTATGAAAGAAGAATAAGGGCAGAAGCAACTGCAAGAAAGGATGGAGCAGGAGGAATGACTGTGGACTGAGACGCCCTCCATCTCCTGGGGGGCAGAAACTCTGGAAATGGCTCCGTCATTCAGAGAAAGTACAACAAATGAAGGAGAAGAAATAAACACTTGGAGACAAGGAGAGGGAACGGTGAGGGCAGGAAACTGTCTCTGACCTACTGGACAAACAAATTGGTTTGTTGGCAAAATGGATTAAGAGGTTGAGCTGAGGAAAAAAACGGGTGAATGATGTTGCAATGTGAGCTCATCCATTTTAAAGGAGGTTGAATTTAGAGGCTTCATGTGGACGTGTCTCTTGCATTTTCCCCCGACTCAGTGTGTGTGTGTGATGTGTGCGCACATTTGAACGCTCTGCAAGTCAATATTTGTCTGCTTTGCCACGTCCCCAGACATCCTATTCGGCGCAACAGACCGTAAAGCTGTCAAATGCGACCTGAATATTCTCTGTCTTCATCTGCTTCGTCGATTTTTTTTCTCCCTCCCTCTTCCTCATGCTCACTCGCTTCCCTTTGATTTCTTTTTCTTTTCTGTCGATAACAATATCATTGGGAGCAAACGTGTTTTTATGTGCATTTTGATGGGTTGTACATCTCCCCACTCCCCCACTCACCTCCTATTAAAAGAGCAAGATTATCTGCTCTTATCTATATCACTGTGTTTGTTCACATCATAAAATCTTTTTATACCTCTGTGAGTCGCTGATATTTTTGAAAGTTCATTTATAGAACCTTGTTGGTACAATATCTGCATGTGTAGCTACTGTGTCTGCATTATATGTAATTAATCCTCTGAGTTATTTTCTCTGACCACTAGCTACTTTAATTTAGCTGATAATTGCTTATACCAGGTTAAAATGTCTTCACAACCTGAGCTGCTGGCCTGATCTTGGTGACCTTTTCATTTTAATTTCACTTATTACAACAGACATTTCCTACTAGGATAGCTTTTCACAGTGGATTGCCATGAATAAATGAAAACTTGTACCATTGGTGTTTCAAGCATAAGCACCCGTACTTTCAGTCTTTAAAAGTGCATTTCGGCTATGTGACCTTGGTACAGTTTTCCTCTGGAGCAGGATTTCCTGAAACAGCAATTGCAGAATTAAATTAAAAACAGTAAAATTTGATTGTTTCATATCGGTTATGGTTTAAAAGCCAAGTACTGTCACTTCAAACTGTGGAAATGTTGTAATTATGACTGATTTTAAATTAACTGTGCTGATCCTGGCTTCTGAGTTTGTGTGTGAGAGAGCGGAGAGGAGATCTAGTCACAAAGACAAAAGTTATTTTCAGCAACTCTACATGGTGATTGCACATTATAAGTCCTGTAGAGTCCCTCCAAACAGTACACAAAAGTGTAACTGTAAAAAAACTTAAATAAATGTATATAACTCAAACTTCCTCTGTCCTCCCTCAGAGAGGAGCATTCCAGTCAGGGATACAACGGAGTTTTTTTTTTTTTTGTGCAGCCTTAACGTGATTATTTTAGTGCTTACACTAAAGTGAATGTAAGTCACTTGTTTGTAATTATCCACATATTTTTAATCTGTGTAATATACAATGTTAAACAATCACAATCCAAGGGAGTTATGATGTTTTAATTTACATCATAAAACATGAATGCTGCATAGTATTGTAGTAATATCATTTTGAATCCCTAAAATAATGTCTCTGACTGCAGTATTACTCCCTCAGCCACTATAGATGTTTCAAAGCAAACATTTGTACTGAATTTGTTTCATTTAAATATTCCTAGTGATGATAGCTGATTTAATCAAAATATAGTCACTGAAAAACACTGTGACATTCAAAATAAGTCACTGAGTTTAGATATTCTGTTTGCAAACATTAATTCCTATTACTTCTGTTGTATAATTTAAAGTTAATTAAAAATATGGCCTATAGGGGAGCCTGAACTGACTGACCTGTACAGTTCAACCTCCACCCAGAAAGCACTACCTCCCTACCAGGGCTGTGTTCTGGGATAGATTTGTGCACTTGTAATCTGATTTGGACCTAGTTACTCCACTGGAAATGATCTGGCTAGAAACATGGCACCAGAAAACTACCCTAGTTCCTCGAAAAGGTTCCTGGAAAAGTGAAAACATGGCATTAGAAATTTTCTTAAAGGTCCCTTTGCACTTGCACGTGTGGAAATGATGTTTTATTAATCAGAGTGTCTGCTCGTTTCTTGTGATTGCTTTGGATTATCCTCATTTACTCTCCAGCTTGCGTGACTCAGACTTTCCTGGGCTCCATTTCTCTCCCCCACTGGGTTGACCAGGCTTGAATTGCCAAGTTTGACTGTTGCCTTATCAAAAATTAACAACAATCCTGGTACACCTAAACTGAGTAACCCTATTTTACGAGCTATAGTTGAGACTTATCAATGGATGACAGATGAAGCTGATTTAACACAGAGTACTTGGGGCAAAAGCCTGTCTCTTTAGAAGTATAATGGCTGACTCCAGAACACACTTCTTTATGTTGTTAAGCCCTGTATTGACCTTGGGTAAAAGAGCTTTAAAGGATACAATGATCTGATGATGATACAAAATTATACAATAGTCAACATATCAGATTTTTCTCACAAGTCATCATGATTTGAAGATGGGTCCACTGTGGTCAGCAACAATACACAGGCTGGCTGTGGGGTTTAAATAATGCTTAGTTGGAACAATAGAACCCAAAATATAAGGAAATGTTTCCCACACCATCACACTACCACCACCAGACTGAACTGTGATAACATGGCAGGATGGATCTTTCTTGTTTAAATTCTGACCCTACAATCTGAATGTTGCTTCTGAAATCAAGACTAATCAGACCAGGCAACTTTTTTTCAATCTGTTATTGTCTAGTTTTGGTGAGCATGTGCAAATTCTAGCCTCAGTTTGTTTGTGAAAACCCCAGCAGGTCAAAAGTTTAATACTGAGACCAGCACCAACAACCAGGCTATCTTCAAAGTCACTTAAATATGCTTTCTTTCCCATTCTGGAGTCACCTCAACCACATCTAGCTACATTGAGCCGCTACCATTTGATTTGCCAATATTCAAATTATGAAGCAGTTGAACGCGTGTATCTAATAAACTGCCCAGTGGGTGTGAAGTTGATATGGTTAGTGAGTGATTGAATGAACATTCTGGATACAGTTTTTAAGTAGCATGTGTACTCTCTGAGTTCTTCCCAGATGGTGTTTGATGGTTAAATCACCTCCTTGCTTTCTGCCATTTGTCACATTCCTCCTGGAAGACTTTATCTCAGCTAAAAATGTATCTGCTAAATTGCTTGCCAGCATAACGACAAGCCTGTCAGCGGATTACCTGCCTTTACCTCCTTTAATGTAAATCCCTCTAAGTTGCTACAAAGACCTGTGTCACAACATGTTCATGGCGTCTTATTTTAAACTCACCCATCGTCTCCCTGTATGAATATGTCTGTTCACTGACTGTTTTATTATTTTGAGAGGCAGTCTGGCGCAGGCCCAGACTTGATAAATAAAAAAAACAGAAAGCCATGCCGGGAGGAAGGCGGCACACACCTACTCCACAACAGGGTACAGGCAGTACCAGGGCCCTGTCCTCTCCAATTGGCAGCCTGTGTGCTGCTGTACTGCTGATAAGAGGCTGGTGTAAATAAAACTGTACTGCAGAGCTCATGGTAACGCTGAAGGTGGAGCGCAGGAGGGCAGGGGAGAATGAGAGAGAGCGTGCCGTGTCTGTACTCATTGTTCTGACGGCCTACTGTGTCTGTGTGTGTTCCCAGGAGTTGGTGTGTTTTGATATTTGGTGTGAAACAGATTTACTGTTAGATGTAGGGAATAAAGTTATTTGTCAGTTGAGACTTATTTTTGCCTTTGTTTTGTTTTTACTCTACGATGAATACGATGAAAGTTAGTGAAAACAGATTAAATGTTTTGTTTTTATGGATGTGGGAATGGATGAACGAATGTCCTCACATGTGTGTTGAAGAGCTGAAGATCTGTGTGTACGGTGCAGTATGGGGGAGGGGGTGGGGTGTTGTCTGTGTGTGTTTATGGATTTTTTGCTGTTTTTTGGTACTGAGAGTACTTTCTTACATAAGCCATTTATGTAGGCTCAGTGAACAGCCAGGCTGTGTTTTCGTTGGTGACTGCATTTGTCTGCCTCAGACACACACTCACATTCTGTCGCACTCATCTGCCGCTCTCTCCTCTGCCCTGTTTAGGCTGTTAAAAACCACTGAGTGTAATATTGGTCAGCCATTGACAGATGCACTGCAATTAGCCTTTTTATTTTCCCATTTAGCACCACTCTCCCGTTTCCTCTGACTCCCAAGGAAAGATCATTCTGCCTCTTTCTGCAGAAATATGTTCTTTTGCACCACGTCCTGCCTTCCAAGTATCAAGGGCCACAGTTTAACTAGCAATAAATAATTTCAATAAATACATTTATCACACATTATGTCGGTGTTTAAACACTTTTATTCAATACATAATAAGGGACTCTTGAAAGCTCTACAGATTCTTTGGTTGCAGAAGCAAAGGCTCCACCATGGGAGGCTTTTTGAGAGGCTATAGAGAAGGACCCTCAGTTGGACTTAAGGGAGTTCTATAGCAAACAATTTCACAATTCAGAAAAGGTCCATCTCAGGATGTTTGGGTTTTGGGGGATTTTCAGATCCAGAGGATATCGATGGGTGGTTGAAGAAGAATTTTAATCTTCTTTATGTAGTCATCATCTCCTGAGTGGAGGAGGCATAGTGCGAAGACTTGGGTGATATCAGCTCCATCATCATGGCAGTGGTCAGCAACAGGTGAGGGAAACTCCAGTCCCTCCAACACTTTTTCCAACATCTCGTATAAGGGATTTTAAAGTGCCTGTGACACGCTTTTCCCACGAATGCAGAAATTGAAAGAAAATATCTTAATATTGAAGGAATTGGGCAGTAATTGACATGATATTAGGGTTAAAGATATGAAAAATGAAATAGTGTCTGGTTGAATTGGATCATGGCGGGGATCGCCCAGGTAGATAAAAAGATTTCACTGAAAATACAAAAATAAGTCTCAACACCTTTGCTGAACCCACTGTTGGCACAGAGTCCATAAAAGGTGTTGGATTGATTATTGTAGGTTTGCACATACATTATATTGCCAAAAGTGTTTGTCTGTCTAGCAGTTTGGAAACTAGTGATACACCGATACAAACATTTAGGCTAATATCGATTTCCGATATTATTATTGCTGTTATGGTCAATACCCGATATATACAGATATTATATATATTATATGTTGCCCTACTCTTTCTACACCTGAAACATTGCTTCTCTGCTTCAGTTAAACACCCCACAATCCTGCGCTTCATCACTACAACTGTCTATGGCTATAAAGATAAAGTTCCCTGTGGTTTCTTCATGTTCTACAGCTTGTTTACCACATTTCTCTCACGTGAAATGGATTTCTAAGAGCTGAATGATTAATTGTATGCATTACATCAGTCCTTTATGTCTTCTTCCTTTATTCAACCATGCATCTTTGTGGAAGCTCTTAGATCTGCTTTTTTTCATGCAATCACATTCTAAATAGTGTCGTACCATCTGTGGTGAGGTGTGTAAGATCTGCTGATGATCCCTTTTTTACTGTCCTTGCAAAAGATCTTTGCATGACTTTGTGGTTTCGAATGAAAAGTTGCATGTTTAGTTCTGTTTTTGTATTTATATTTTGCAAGTTAAACACATTTAATCATGTAAATATTTTTGCAAAAAAAAAAAACAACAAAAGTGGGGGGGTGCAAATGGCCTTGGTTGTTGAAGGAGGAACATGTTTCCCCTAATCTGTGATGCAGAATGAAATGTTTAATTCTCATGTCAACACGGTGACCTAGTTTATGTGTGTTGCTGTGAACAAAGACGAGCTCTGTAGCTCTGATGTTTAATTCTGCGTCGTCTTTGATGAAAGATTCTGTTTGGACTGCGACTCCATCAGGGCGGGTGGGGGCATCTGTTGCAAACTAAGCATATACTGTGGGCTCCACCTATGGAAGAGACAAACCCTTGACCCGGGGGAGATAACTCTCAGGGTGTGCATGCAGTGAAAAAAAAAAATTTTGTTTTTCAGAGGAGGTGCAGAACCAGGACTACCCCCAGAAACAAACAAGGCCTGTTTATGTCTCTGCCATGATATTCTGAATGACAAAGCTTCTGAATGGTGGCATTATGAGCTCACACTGCTGAAGAGGATGATGTGAGTGTGATAATGGTGGTGTGTGTCATACCCTCAAACACTGAGCTTCCATTTTTCTTTTTTTTAAACTTTCTTGTCTTTTTTATTAGTATTTTTGTTTTTGATCAAGGTGTTTTTAATGGAAAAATGTGTTTTGTTGCAACCAGGAAATAAAATGGAACAGACAGGCCAGAGAATGCACTCAGACCCTGAAACCCACCCATCCACTCACCTGGCAGATTTAGAGACACACACTAAATGAATGAATGAATTTGTTAATTTAAAAAAAATAAGAATGAATTAGGCATGGTTTATTAGTATTTTTTATTTTATTTTGTATTAGTTTTATTTTTTTATTTTGTTACTTTTATGCTGTATTTATTTACAATTGTTTTAGCTTATATTATCATCTGGCCTTACAGTTGCTTGCATTTGGACCCTGGACTGGAATGAACATGAAAAAATATGGCCGTCGCAACACTGCAGGGAAATTGCCGAACGAGCACTTGTTGTGTCAGGGGGGAAATTGCAGGCAAGTGAATGCACCATTACTTCTCCATGAGGCTGGAAGTTTGTGCTAATGCACACTCCTCGTCACGTTCTGGTGGTGAAATGCTGCTACAGCTGTTAGTTTTCAGTAAAAAAACATCTTTAATAATGGTATAGCAGACCTTTGATCAGCTTGAATGAAGCAGACCTAACAGTAATCGCTTGTTATTTGTCAGGAGTTGCAATAATAGAGTCCCAAGGACAACTATGAGTTCAAAAGAATGTGAACAGCATCAGTTTGAAAGAGTTTTGCCTTAGATTTGAAGGTTAGATGGTATAAAACAGCATTTTTATAAGACATTCTCGACCCTGACCCCCGAGGTTCCTTTTTTGTCTTGACGTTTTACTGAAGTTTTTAACAATTTTAAATGATATTTTAATTCTCTTCTCAAAACCCTTTATCGGGCACAGGCCTGCATGAGATTCTCTTGCTATATGTTCAAGTAAAGATACCGCAGTATCACAATATTTAAAACAAAAATGTATAACAACATATAAATTACTTTACTTAAAACTGAAAAGTAAAAATCATTCTTGCTGCTGCAAAAATAATTAGAGATGCACTGATCAGACTTTTCTTTCCTGCTTGTTACCGATGTTTGGTTTTCTTTGAACTCTGACCTGCCAGATGTAGTTTTCCAGCAACAAACAAAGGAATTATTCCATTTTATGCATCACAGTATATGTTCCTAACCTTTATCTGATTAAACTTTTAAAAACGTTTATCTAAATAGATGCCGTTAATTGATGCATTTATCAATCCAAACAAGAGTAGCTCAAAGTTTTAATGCGTTTAATAAATAGGAAAAGTACATTTCAAGCTTTTAGTGTTTGACCTGTTGATCACAGATCAGAGCGAATCGACAGAAAGGGGTCCGATTCTGTCTCTGTCTCAGTCTCTGTCCAATTCATTGCTAAAAAAAAAAACAACCATTAATTCCTCTAGTTTAAAAACTAAATCAGTATCATAAATGTATTTTTTTCTTTTGTGATACATAGACCTAATCAGAATATGGAATAAACAGTTACTAAATTTAGCACACCTTTTTTGCCATTCTGTCGCCCTGTTTCTGAATGACTTAAATCTCTCTTCCAGTTTTTGTTTAATGCTGACAGAACATGTAAACCCAGAGAAGTTATGAATTGGTAGTGTAGGGATGGGTACCTTTCACATTTGAACCGATATCGTACCGATACCTGCTACCTGGGAATCGATACCGGTACTCAACAGTACCAGTTCTCGGTACTTTTGTGTGTGTTTATGTGGTAATAAATGTTAAATCATTTAATAATAAAATCTCAAAATGTTTCAATTTAACATATTTATTTCTCAATATATAAACTTTAATCAATATATCTAAACAACATCCAGCTGTTTGTATTGTAACGTCTCAGTTGTTTCAAACATTTCTTCTCCCATGTTGCTGCAGACGACGAGTCGCTAACGGATGCAGGCGTGCTAACGGTGCTGAATACAAGAGTTGTTGCCGTATATCTGAGGCTGACAAAAACTGTTTCTCTTCAGTCTTGAGAAAAATCCTTGAGGTCCTTCTTCAGATTAGAAGTATTCCCGCCGCTGGCCTTGTATTTAGCATCACAAATATTGCAGCGAGCGTAATCTGCACCACATTTTGAAAAGTGGAGCCATACTTTCGAGCGCTTTCAATCAGCCATGCTTTATTGAAGGCACCAGCAGCTACTGATGTCAATATGTTCCTGTGTATGCAATGCTGTGTTCATGTCCACCATGGAAAATCGCCCATTCTTGCACTTCCTCAGTGTCACAATGATGCATTTAGGTACCGAAACATGTTACTGTTAGATTTTACATGAATAGGTACTCGGGACATGTTGAATTTAGTTTATTTTTGTGACTGTGGCCCATGTATCTAGACTAAAATATTAGTAATTTAACAGCATCTCATTCTAAATAAAATGTTCTGCTATTTGGCTATTAGGGGGCACCATTCTAGTTTTCATCCATGTTTTACAAACTGGAATTATTTCCATTAGCTGAATTTGTCTTTCATTGAAGCATGGTAGCGAGTGTAGCAGCTCTCTTTCAGCAAGCTGACTGGCAGTGTGCAGCAACATGTGGGGGAAAGGCTGTGTTGTGCTCTGACCCTTTCAGCTGGAGAACACTCTTGATGCTTTCTCATCTTATTTTTGTAGACGTGATGGCAAATGTTTAGCAGTTTTGAAAAAGTTACTTTTAAAAACGTTTTCATAGTTTCATGCTGTAACCGACCTGCACATCATCAGTGTACAGTAAACTATAATTATGATCCATTACTAGGTTGTGCACTGCTCCACAAACTAGTAGGAATAGACTGACTGCAAATGTGCAGTCTCCATCTTCCTTTGGGTAGCAAACTCTCTCAGGTTGCACCTCCAGCTGAAGTGAAAATATTTCCAGAGCCAGCAGCTAATCTGACTGTAACTGTTAACAATGTGACTATATGTGACTATAGAAAATAAGGATTCTTTGTCATAACATGTAAGGCAGATGGACTAATACTGTTATGTCAGCGTTACCTGCTGGAAGTTTTCCCTCTTCGGCTGCTCCTTCTCTTTTGCAGGTCTTTATGAAATAACTGAGCTGTGGTGGGCTGCAACAGCAGTTGTGCAACGTTTCAAAGAGGGAAGCGAAAAGGGAAGCGGCTTGGGTTGCATGTGGCACCTGATCACCACACCATATCCCCCTCTCCAAACATGCACGCTAACTCAACAGTAGTTGTGTAATTTTTTTGTCTTATGTCAGCTAAGGGCTAAATATGTGGCAGTGACTCAGTGGTTCCCCCAGCAGCAAAGACGACTCTTCATTTCTGCTCATTTGGAGATTTTTCTGCTTTGTTTTTAGTTTTTTATTTGTACTGTATTTTTCTCAACATTTAGTTATTTCTTGAGCATCTTCTTATTTTGTGCTGTAAAAATTTGTGAAACTTAAGGTCTGGCTCCTTTTGACTCTCCAGGCATGTATATCATTTAGGGGACACATAACAAGACAAACAGCATGACTCCCCCATTACCCCGGTTGCCCTGCCTTTCCAAACTAACAACTTCTCCATCTTGTGATCAAAGGGGTCTTAAGATTTATCCCTTTAATTTGGCACTGGAAATGGCTGATGGAGTCTATTACCAGGCAGAGGGGCCCCCCCTGTTAGCACTTAGCCGGCTAACTGGAGCAACGGGCATCTGGCCGGGTGGCTGCCTGGCGGTGTGCACCCTGAATTCTTGAGCTCCAGCCTTTCCTCCCCTTTTTGCCCTGCAGTGACCTCATGCAGCTCCTTTCTCCTTGAAGCAAGGCACCATGCAGGCATCCCCCCCCCCCCCCTAACCCAACAATTTATGTGTTTGTGCCACAAGCAGGGGCGTGCCCTGCACTAAAATCCCATCCCTGGCCCATTTAGCACACTCCTCTTGGCCTCCCAGAAGACGGGTTATAGTGTTCAATCACTGTCTGGAACACAGTTATTACTTCTAACCATGCGAGTGTTATTTTAAGTGACACGTTGTTGCTCCTAAAATTAATATAACATTCATTACAAATAAATTGTACTAAGACAAGACTGCAGGTACTTTAACAAAGAAGACTCAGAATATTGTTTTTAGCAGCATACTGATCCAGTTTTACGAAGATTGTGTAGCTGCACAATTCTACTTTTCAAAGTCATCACTGCAATATACAGGGGTTGGACAATGAAACTGAAACGGCTGTCATTTTAGTCTGGGAGGTTTCATGGCTAAATTTGACCAGCCTGGTAGCCAGTCTTCATTGATTGCACATTGCACCAGTAAGAGCAGAGTGTGAAGGTTCAATTAGCAGGGTAAGAGCACAGTTTTGCTCAAAATATTGAAATGCACACATCATTATGGGTGGCATACCAGAGTTCAAAAGAGGACATATTGTTGGTGCATGTCTTGCTGGCGCATCTGTGATCAAGACAGCAAGTCTTTGTGATGTATCAAGAGCCACGATATCCAGGGTAATGTCAGCATACCACCAAGAAGGACGAACCACATCCAACAGGATTAACTGTGGACGCAAGAGGAAGCTGTCTGAAAGGGATGTTTGAGTGCTAACCCGGATTGTATCCAAAAAACATAAAACCACGGCTGCCCAAATCACGGCAGAATTAATTGTGCACCTCAACTCTCCTGTTTCCACCAGAACTGTCCGTCGGGAGCTCCACAGGGTCTATATACACGGCCGGTCTGCTATAGCCAAACCTTTGGTCACTCATGCCAATGCCAAACGTTGGTTTCATTGGTGCAAGGAGCGCAAATCTTGGGCTGTGGACAATGTGAAACATGTATTGTTCTCTGATGAGTCCACCTTTACTGTTTTCCCCACATCCGGGAGAGTTATGGTGTGGAGAGGCCCCAAAGAAGCGTACCACCCAGACTGTTGCATGCCCAGAGTGAAGCATGGGGGTGGATCAGTGATAGTTTGGGCAGTCATATCATGGCATTCCCTTGGCCCAATACCTGTGCTAGATGGGCGCATCACTGCCAAGGACTACCGAACCATTCTAGAGGACCATGTGCATCCAATGGTTCAAACATTGTATCCTGAAGGCGGTGCCGTGTATCAGGATGACAATGCACCAATACACACAGCAAGACTGGTGAAAGATTGGTTTGATGAACATGAAAGTCAAGTTGAACATCTCCAATGGCCTGCACAGTCACCAGATCTAAATATTATTGAGCCACATTGGGGTGTTTTGGAGGAGCGAGTCAGGAAACGTTTTCCTCCACCAGCATCACGTAGTGACCTGGCCACTATCCTGCAAGAAGAATGGCTTAAAATCCCTCTGACCACTGTGCAGGACTTGTATATGTCATTCCCAAGACGAATTGACGCTGTATTGGCTGCAAAAGAAGGCCCTACACCATACTAATAAAATATTGTGGTCTAAAACCAGGTGTTTCAGTTTCATTGTCCAACCCCTGTAAAAGTGTGCCAAAGTGCATTTGCAAAAGAATGCTGCGATGCAACATTTGGATTCATGATTAATTGTAATCAATATAACAATAATCAACAATGATATTACAGTAGCATTTCTTCCTCACATCGTTGAGTCCCAATTTCTGTTATAAAAATTATTTTTATAATTTAATTTAAAATCTCATTCAGTTTTCCCTAAAAAGCTGAGTTTTGGGTTTTCTTTAGCTGTAAGCCGGAATCATCCAAATTAACAGAAATAAATGCATGAAAACTGTGTGGAATGAAAACTTTTACTTTGTGTATTTTATAACTGAAATAATTTAACTTTTCAGTGAGATGTAGATACCGCTGTGTCTGCTCTGGCTAACTTGCACTCAATAATGAAAGCTGCTGAATTGTTGACCTAAAATGTGTATTTACTCTGATGTAATCCATCAGTTTCACGTGATGGAGCAGAAATTGCACTCCTGTGGTCGTAAAATCGTCCCAGGTGTGGTTTCTGCGAGAGCAGTCAATAAAATCGGATCAATACGTGGAAAGGTTCCAGTGAAGTTTTTCAGAGCAGCTGCGGCTCACAGAAGTAATAATTGTACATACAGAGACAATGTATCAGACGTTTCTGGAGCAACAAAATCATGTTGCGATGAATGCAAATCCGTCACGGCAACTGGAGCGATGAGGGAATCTGTCTACATCTTCTCTGCATGACTCTTTCCTCCAAAGGTTAAGTGGATGCTTTTGCCAAGCTAATTCAGTCATATATGCTCAGCTGTGCAGTTGACACCAGCTCACTCTGCCTCCTGCAATTCAGCCAATTAAAAGCTGCTTTTTCTTCACAGCTCAGCATTTAGGAAAATGTCCCAAATGAAAGTGCATGCTGTGATATTATGGTTTAATCTGGGATTTTCAATCTTTTTCTGTTGCATTACAGTGGCTCATGATCTAGTCACGATCACGTGTGCACTGTCCCATCTTTGCATAACTTGTTGCATAAGAGTTCCGCTGGCTGGCACACATTGTAATGTTACGGTCCGTCTCATTTCTGCTTTTGGTGGAGCTTATTACAGTACAAGCCGTTCCCTAATGTCACTGCGGTTGCAAAACCACACCAGCACATCTCTCCCTTACTTTTTTTCTCTCTGTCATCTAAGAATTGGCTTCCTGTTTTCATTTTGTTCTCTCTCTCTCTCTCTCTGTGGAGGTGTCGCAACTCAAGAGGCCGTGCCAAGAACAAACCAAGGTGTAGTCAGGGGAGATCGCTCTGTGCTTGCACTGGAAACACACACACACACACACAACTGCTCTGCACACACAACATCCAGATGTCAAAGAACGTTTGTATGTTTGTGTGTCTGTTTGATGTGTGATGTGTATGGCATGTACGGAGCTCATTGCCAAGCCATAAAAAGTCATTTGCCTCAGTTTGAGTTGATGTTCCCTTCAACAGCGCCCTGCATGGGTGTATACATCGGCCTCCTGTTTCTTTGTTTTTTGTGCTTCAAGGTTGTACACATTCATAAAGTCTGCAGCAACGTGGCAAGCCGTCCTGCAACTCTAGAGCTGCATGCTTCATATTCCTGCATAAACAGAAGCAAAATGTTGCACAACATAGTTGGTTTGCCCAATGTTATTTTGATTGCTTCAAGATCCTGCTTTGAGGTTTACAGTGAAAAGTGACAAGTCACCTGACACATTTTGACATACTGTATAAAGAGACAATAATACAGTTTTATTTATAGTTATGCTGTATGTGGACTGTTATTAAAGTTCTCATGATGTTAAACATGTTTTTAGATATTTCTTTATTAAATATTACAACAAAATGAGATATTAAGAGATATCTGAAACATGGTGGTGATAGCATCATGCTGATGGATGGAGCTAAATAAAGGACATTACAGGGCCCCAATGCAGCTGAGCAATATGCACTACTCTTAGTAGTTAGTAAATATGCAGAGGTATATATCACTCTTGGCTATATTTTGGTTGACATTTAATCATCTCTATCAAGCGGCTTTTGTTATTGCTGTTAGAACTTGTGCAGGAGAACCAACCCACAGAGCTCGTGTCTGGGGACAGAGTTGACACCCTTTGACATATTTTACATATTCATGAAATTTTAAGACGGATTCTGACTGGTCTGAGGGCGGATAGAGAGATTTATCAAATTAGAGCATTAAATTCACTGAAAGTTAAATTACAAAGGATATCGCATCCAATAATCAAGCAAATATTCAATCATCTTCCTAGAAGTTCTAAAGAATAAAATATGTTGGTGCAAATTACAGCATGTTGTCACAACAGGGTGCAGATAGACATGTTCATTGGTTAGAAGTAGTGATTAAACGTGATGTATGACTGAAATATTTGATGTAAATGTTTTTTGCAAGAATCCATTCTCACTAAAGCCTGCAGCTTCGTGACTGGAGTCCTGTCAACGTCCCACATTTAGATTAGTTATTTATTTATGTGTGCCTTGAATAAATGTAACCTGCTCCTATTCTGGAGTGATGGTAGGATGGAGGTGGAGATGAACAGACATATTAGTGACTCGTCTGTCTCTGGGGGTGGAGTTTTACCTGTCTCTCCATGTTCCAAACATAGAGACAGGATCATGGCCCTAAACAAAAGATCCCAGATACAAGCAGCTCAAATCAGGTTTCACCATAGGGAGGCCAGGCTTAGCTTTAGAGAAAGGGTGAGTAGATCCTCCATGTGTAGTATGAATAGATCAGTTGAGTTGGATCATCTGATCAAGATGAACCACATATATCAAGCTATCGATCAATCAATCTGTACTCAATTGATGGAGTACAGATTTTTGTCTCACATTTTATGATTTAAAAACTTTGTGTTCTCGCTAAGACGTATCTTGAGCAGAAGTGTCACCTCAGTGTTTCTCAGAAACTGTTGGACAATGAATTGTTATCTTTTTGCTTAAAATCGTTGCTTCCGGATTTTTTGTACCAGTTAGTTGTAAATCTGCCTAAAATGACCTAAAAGTCCTCCCATGCAGACATGACTTCTCATTTAACTGTTTGTTTTCATGACATTGATTCAAATAAATGGCTGAAGTTATTGTCGGTGTCTTTATGTCAAAATAAAGGTGGAGAAAAAAAACTTGTTTTCTTACAGGTTAGAATAAGTTCCTAGAGATTTTCAGTAGACATGTTTGCTAACTGTCCGCTTCTTTCCTGCTGTCCAGCTGGAGAGAAGGCCATCGTCTGTGACCAGTGTGGCGCCCAGTTTCAGACCGAGGAATCCCTGGAAGCTCACCGGCAGATCCACACTGGTATGAAGGACCTCACACACATACATTCACACCGATGAAGCGTCATGACCACTGGCATAAACTGAGAGAACACGAGGTTGTCTGCTGTGTTTCACATGACCAAGAAATCCACACCAACTAGTGGAAACAGTATAACTTGAAGACATGAAGACATCCTTGTTTTTTCTTTCCTCTATCCTTTGCAGGGTTCATAAATCAGGATGCATAATTGTACTGCTTGAAGCTGTGATATTTATTCTCATCCACCTTTTTCCAATCAGCTTTCTCTGACTAACCAGAGCCATGATTGACAGATAGATCGCATCATCTCGGATTAGTCCCACTCGTCCTAAATCAAGACAGACCCAACAGTAATCAACAAGCCGAGAAAACTTGGCAGGCTGACGTTGTTTATCAGCGCTCGGCTCCGAACATGGGAAGACTAGGGCGATCTAGGTGCCAAGATGTAAATAGGAAGAAGTAAATCCCCATTCCGCAGATGTGCGGTTGGCCCGGAGCGGTTTTTACTGCTGCTGATGAACTCCTTTAATTCTGGGAGGAGTCGATTGTGTCAAATCACGTCCATTTTGTTGTAGACTTTCAGAGCTTTGGGCCTGGTTTAGAGCATCCATGTTTAGCCGTGTGGAGTTGACGTAAAAAAACAACAACAAAAAACACAAAACAAATCTTGACTTTTAGGCATTTCGAACATTTCTAAGGTTTTTAGAATCAACAAAGTTTTTCATTTGGCCACACCTCTTAACATATAATAAAACCTGCAATTGGTTGTGTGGTCTTGTACACTTGAGGTTAGATATAAAGAATTTGAGAGTCTGGTAAAGACTAAGATCATTTATAGATCAAAGCCCTGTAACTGATGGAGGGATTTTAGTCTGAATGCATCATTTCTGCTCCTGGTTCATCATTCTTTCTCTTTATTTCTGCTCTGTCAGAAGAAGACTGTTATAAACTGCCTGCAGCTGCATACATCTGAAGATATGTCACCTCTGATGTATATCGCAAGAAAAATTAGGTTTAGAATTAGTGTATAGCATATAAAAGATGGTGCATGCATTTGCATTTAAACTGTTGCTGAAGATTAGTTACACATGACAGCTTGAGCATTAATATTAGTATATTATACATATACAGACCAATGATGTTCTCACAGAGAGAAAATGTGAAACTATAAATATTGGATGTGATTTTAAAAAGGATCTAATTCATTCCAGGCTTTGTAATTAATAAAATAAATAAAAAGCCAAATGTTGTGTGGACACTGCCCCCTTAAGGGCACAGCGGATAAAAGGTCAGGCCCTCTAACTAGCCAGTCAACATCAGCATCTCTTAAACATGTCAAACAAAAAAAGATGAGAGACAGGCTCCACTTGGACTTCCTCGTGTTTTCTCCAAACACTCCTCCTCATTCATTCAAAGGGGGACTCTGGTTTGGTGAAGGCAGGATTTAGGAGCTACCCCTGAGGGGCTCGCCCTCAGCCAGCCAGCTTGTTGGAGGTAAAAAAACAGCTAAATGAGGCTAATGATTCAACAGCCATAACAGCGGAAAGGAGCACTCTAAATATAGGCATTCCAGTCTGGAACGAATGGGAGGGGTGGGGGCAGCTACAGCCATGTCTCCCTGCCAGACAACTACAACAGTAAAAGTGTAGTAATCATCCGTGTGTTAAGCCCCAGTGAGGAATCACAGTTTGAGAAATGGTAAAACATGACGCAACACTTTAGCTGCTCTGTCTGATTCCCTCTTTCAGTTTCCTATTCTCCGAGATATTCCAGCCACTGCACTCTCTCATTTCCAACCTCTACAGATTTGCACTGGAATACCTAAACATTTTATTCTGTTCAATTCAGTTTTATTTATTTAGCACCAATTCACAACATGTCGTCTCAAGGCACTTTATTCAATTCAGTCGAATCATACAAATTCCCAATCAGGTACATTCCAATTAATCCTAACTATGAAACAGTGCAGTCGGATTCAGTTTTTTATTCAAAATGGTTCAACGTTTTTCTGTCCAAAGAACCCAGCAGATTGCATCGAGTCAGTGACTTATAGCATTCACTCCTCCTGGATGAGCATGTAGAGACAGTGGACAGTCCCTGGCATTGACTTTGCAGCAATCCCTCATACTGAGCATGCATGTAGCGACAGTGGAGAGGAAAAACTCCCTTTTCACAGGAAGAAACCTCCAGCAGAACCAGAACCAGGCTCAGTGTGAGTGGCCATCTGCCAGATGAATGCCCTCTCCAACATTTTAGATGGTAGTGAAAACAGATTCTGTTGTTTCAGTTGTTTTTCCACAATCACTTACAACACCGGCCACATAAATATATCTAAAATATCTTTTTATGGATACTTTATGTATTTGACAGGATTAGAGGATTACTTACCACTTTCTGTTTTCCTGGGGTAAAAATATGATGTTATACAGCGATTCATTTCTGTCAGCCACTCTTCAAAATGGAATAGACTATGGAACAGTTCATTAAAGTTAGGCAGGAAATGGCAGAAAGAAAACAACTACTTAAAACTACCTTAATGTGTCTATTTGTAAAGTTAGAGCAATAATTAAAAAGCTCAAATCAACATCACAATTAGATGCCAACCAGTTGTCTGGTAGACATACCAAGAAAACGTCTTTTCTGTCCGACCACCACTGGGGAGTTTCCTTGAACTGCTTGATACCAAGGTTGAGCTTTTCAACCACAACACTCCTGGTTTGTTTGAACTACCAGGGTATTTTAAATAAAAATCTGTAGGCCATAAAACTGAAAATAAATAATCATTAGGTTGTTTAGCAGACTCATGATCAGAAACATCAGAAACAAAATCGACCATGTCATTCCACATGGGGTTGATACAGATGGAGAGCATTTATCAGAGCAAAACGTTTACTGGCAAATTTAAATCTTTTTAAGACAGAAATTGAGATACAACACAAAGTATTTGTTTTTTAGTAATCATGGTTTTTGCTTTCTTTTTAATTTTATAGGAAAGTAGGATCACAAATAACCTATCAACTTTCAACTTGATGATTTTGGTCCATGTGGCAAAACGTTTGGACATCTCTGATCTAGAGAGATTGTGCAAAGAGTCCACGTCTCTTTGCACAACCTATTAGCAACCCCCTTCCATACAGGGGATGCAAATAGATGTGTATTACGCTGTATTCCAAGGAGATCCAACGCTGAAACAAACCTGTGGCCTTTGCTAGAGGTCCTGGGTTCAAATCCCGGACGAGTCCCCAACCAATTCATGTTACGATCTATCTAGGGCTGGCCAGATCATAACCTGAAAATTTATCCATCCTCGTCAGACCTCAAAAAACCACAACACAGAGTAGTTTTGCCAATTTTATTTACCACTATGTGAATGTTTTAACACTGAAAAAGAGCAGAATAATTTCAGGGTTAACTTTATACCAAAACAACAAACAAAAGGAAACTATATGATATCTTTTAAATAAACTAAACTTTTCAGAAATAAATAAACCAAATGACAATCACTTACCTTCCTTACTAAAATAAACAGGATAAAACTAGAATAAAAATAAAAGGCAGTTCAACCCTACAAACTCCTTAATGTACAGGTCCTTCTCAAAATATTAGCATATTGTGATAAAGTTCATTGTTTTCCATAATGTCATGATGAAAATTTAACATTCATATATTTTAGATTCATTGCACACTAACTGAAATATTTCAGGTCTTTTATTGTCTTAATACGGATGATTTTGGCATACAGCTCATGAAAACCCAAAATTCCTATCTCACAAAATTAGCATATCATTAAAAGGGTCTCTAAACGAGCTATGAACCTAATCATCTGAATCAACGAGTTAACTCTAAACACCTGCAAAAGATTCCTGAGGCCTTTAAAACTCCCAGCCTGGTTCATCACTCAAAACCCCAATCATGGGTAAGACTGCCGACCTGACTGCTGTCCAGAAGGCCACTATTGACACCCTCAAGCAAGAGGGTAAGACACAGAAAGAAATTTCTGAACAAATAGGCTGTTCCCAGAGTGCTGTATCAAGGCACCTCAGTGGGAAGTCTGTGGGAAGGAAAAAGTGTGGCAGAAAACGCTGCACAACGAAAAGAGGTGACCGGACCCTGAGGAAGATTGTGGAGAAGGGCCGATTCCAGACCTTGGGGTACCTGCGGAAGCAGTGGACTGAGTCTGGAGTAGAAACATCCAGAGCCACCGTGCACAGGCGTGTGCAGGAAATGGGCTACAGGTGGCGCATTCCCCAGGTCAAGCCACTTTTGAACCAGAAACAGCGGCAGAAGCGCCTGACCTGGGCTACTGAGAAGCAACACTGGACTGTTGCTCAGTGGTCCAAAGTACTTTTTTCGGATGAAAGCAAATTCTGCATGTCATTCGGAAATCAAGGTGCCAGAGTCTGAAGGAAGACTGGGGAGAAGGAAATGCCAGAGGTCCAGTGTCAAGTACCCACAGTCAGTGATGGTCTGGGGTGCCGTGTCAGCTGCTGGTGTTGGTCCACTGTGTTTTATCAAGGGCAGGGTCAATGCAGCTAGCTATCAGGAGATTTTGGAGCACTTCATGCTTCCATCTGCTGAAAAGCTTTATGGAGATGAAAATTTCATTTTTCAGCACGACCTGGCACCTGTTCACAGTGCCAAAACCACTGGTAAATGGTTTACTGACCATGGTATCACTGTGCTCAATTGGCCTGCCAACTCTCCTGACCTGAACCCCATAGAGAATCTGTGGGATATTGTGAAGAGAACGTTGAGAGACTCAAGACTCAAGACTCTGGATGAGCTAAAGGCCGCTATCGAAGCATCCTGGGCCTCCATAAGACCTCAGCAGGGCCACAGGCTGATTGCCTCCATGCCACGCCGCATTGAAGCAGTCATTTCTGCAAAAGGATTCCCGACCAAGTATTGAGTGCATCACTGTACATGATTATTTGAAGGTTGACGTTTTTTGTATTAAAAACACTTTTCTTTTATTGGTCGGATGAAATATGCTAATTCTGTGAGATAGGAATTTTGGGTTTTCATGAGCTGTATGCCAAAATCATCCGTATTAAGACAATAAAAGACCTGAAATATTTCAGTTAGTGTGCAACAAATCTAAAATATATGAATGTTAAATTTTCATCATGACATTATGGAAAATAATTAACTTCATCACAATATGCTAATATTTTGAGAAGGACCTGTATCTGTGTATCTTCGACAAATTTGGGGCTGGGTGGGTTGAGCAGAGGATGAATGACGACCAGCTCACAACGGCGTCATCTTATATATCATCTCCGTCTAGGTGACCAATCCGCTTCCTCCTTCATATAGATCCACCAATCACGGAGGCACCTGCACACTCATTTACACATGCAGTTAAATAGTCAATTCATGTCAACCATAAAATGTTTTTTACAGGTATTTACTATATTCCACCTTTGGTTTCAACCCTGATGGTAAAAAGTAAATGGTTTTAGTCAAACACAAAGATTTACATCAGTTCTCCATAAAGTCTGCTCTCTCATTCAGTCACGTCCAAGTCCATCAGCATCATCACTAACAGACTACATGTTTTCTTTGGTTTGTGTGTATGTGTTGAATATTGCATATGGTGACATTCAAAGGTTAAGTACCATTCACGCGCCGAGCTAAACAGTGTGTTGAGGGTCGGCTCCCTTTAGCCAGCTGGCCTGTTTCCAGGATCAACGACTGAGGCAACAAGCGGGACAGCGAACTTCTGTCTGGTTTTATTAAAAATGCACCAATCCTGATTTTTTTTATGGCTGATGCAGAGTTCTGGATCTTATTTAGGTCTGACCTACTGGTTCTGATTAGCTTTCTATGGACTGTTACACAATTAACATAACATTGTTTTAATTCAACAAACATTGACCATGAAAGAGAAGTATGGTTTTCTCATCTATTCTTTAGATCACAGCATGATGTGTTGCTTGTTGATGTTGTCAGACTTGTTCTATTAGAGGTTTTACTGATTCTGCAGGATCTGGCAGTAATCAGGCCTGGGTGTGGCTGATAAAACTAAACCAAAGAAAGCTGGTTAATCACAGTTTATCCATGATTTAACAAGGAGACCATAGGTCCAGGATGGTTTAAACCTTTAGCTGTTTTGCCTTAATAAATTAAGCCATTATTTGAAAACCGGGATTTGGGTCAGGGCATTGCATAGATGTGGCTTCATATGGTCCTCAACACAGCCACCTGGAGTGACCTGACATTGGGACCATTGCTGCACGTCTTCCCCCCTTCTCTCCCTTCTAATTTTCCACCTGATTACTTCAATTAAAGGCTACTAGTGTCACAGATAAATCTCTAAATAATTTAAAAATTGTCGTTTGTAATTCCTCTAGTTTATTTGTCAGATTTTAAAATTAATCTGACAACCGGATGTAAAGCAAAATAAAAACAAGAAATCTCTGTTTTTCACAGCACTACTTCCTGTAAGAAGCCAAGTGGCAGCGTTTTGTACCACCAGCAACCAATAAGGTGATGATGGATCTTAGCCCACATGGAGGGAATTACAGGGTTGATTTAAAAGTTTGGATCGGTCGTTTAAACACTTCAGGGGGATGATAACAAGGTTCCTACACAGTCTGGAAATTTTGGAATTTGATTTAGTAATTTTCCAGTTCGGTATAGGCACAGACGAAGAAAATAACAAAATTCTTTTTTTCTTTTTCTCCACATTTTATTTTCCATCTCATTTTTCAGAAGCTACCTAGCTTCCTTCGCTTCTTCCTTCCTGGAGGAAGTTTAAATCCATGATGTCATCAGGGTAGTCCAACAAGGAGTCCAAATGTAGTTTTTGTAACAAAAGTTTTGGATCTGACCTGCGAGAGAAACTTTGGCAGATTAAATTGATGCATCACTGATTTTCCTGTAGTGAAATTACTTTGGTTTACTAGTCTAGAGGAATATAAAACTAATTCACATTTGGAGACCTCTGAATTTAAATCCTTGCTTTTGTTGCAATCATTTTTATACATTCTTTCATCAAACACCAAGAGACCTTCACTGACAGAACGTAATTCGGTTTGAACAAAGCGTTTTGAGTTTCCATTGATGCTGTAAACAGAACAAACAGAAATGCATTCATACAGGAAGGTTTGTACAGTGCCCAAGACACACAAGAATTAGCATGTGATTGAAGGAGGGGGGTTACTGTTGGCCATCAAAGCCAGATTTGATCTCTGGCTGCATCTTGGCAGAGCTCCAGCTCTTGGCTAACGTTCCCCGATGACAATATTTGGCCTCTTTGGCTGCCTCTCTGTCTCTCTCTCTCTGGTTGCTCTGAATAGGAACTATTGTCGCATCTCCTCCACTGGCCTGATCAGCTGCAGGATGACTCAAACTATGTTCCTCTCCCTCTCTCTAGCTTCTTCTGGTTTCAACACATTTTCCAGGGCACACCTCTGCATGCCAGTCAAAACCTTTAATGTGGCACTGTTGAAGAAAATGCTCACACAAACCCCCATGAGATGTTTCTGAGGGTGTTTCTGAACTTGTTGAAATTGTTGGAATTATGATTATTGATTAATTAATATTTATCACTAATTATAATTAAAAAATCATAATTTGACAAAATTAATTTCTTAACCAAAATCCTCATTTATAAATCGAGACCAGAGATGTCTTCTGATGTTGTAATTGTGGCTCAACGCCTCTGATAATTACAACCGTTAATAAATACTCAGTAATAATTAATAACTATTACCAGAGATGTCACTGTTTAATCGACCGTTTCTGCCGAAACGTGTGGAACTTCAACCTAACCTTATCTTGACTGACGAATCACTCTTACACAAAATAAACACAGAACGCCTTCTGTTTATCTATGTGAACATTTATTAAATCACAGCCCTGATAATCCGCTCTTCCGATTTAATAATCTTCACCTACTCAAACATGCAAAGTTCTACACAGAAGGAGTAAAATATCTAACTAAACAAAATAAAGCAAACCAGCAGTTATGGCAAAAATGATAATATGACAAAAGGGGTGTGGTGGTGAGGGGAGGTGGGGGCGCAGCTCCAATTGTAACTCAGTTCTACTCAGTCATAAAACCTCCCCCAATGCTGGGCGAGGTGAGCAGACAAAGGGTTATAAAACTTTTGGCGGCAAGCTAGTAAGCAGTAAGGTTGAAGACAAAGTAAATGGTGAATTTCACCATGAGGTTATTATAACAGTCCAGTTACACAGTGCACCTGTGCACAGGTGTTTGCACAGTAAAGACACACTTGCGTGACACGGCGGTCTCCGAAAGTACCAGCGAGTTTCAAAATAATGGCATGCATATACAATTCCGAACACATTAGACTCTAAATGGCGACTCTAATCGCACTAAAAATCTCCTCTACCCTGCATGGCTATTCCTAATAAAGAAATAAAAAAATTATAATAATAAAAGGATGTGTTTTACTTTGTTGAAGCCTTCCTTCTGAGCGGAGTTGAGAGAGGGAGGGGTAGAAGTTGGAAGTTACTGTGCGTCCACAGTTAACTTCAGGAAAAGCGGTCAATCTTCGTCCTCTGGCCTCCTTGGCGAAAGGGAAAAATATGATCTGACCGTTACAGTCGACTAGAACAGAAAACAAGGTGGCGATTTGTCTCCTTAAAACTCCGTGTTTTTTTTTGTTACGTGTTAAACTCACGTCTTCGATTGGCAAAGTGAAATTTCTGGCCTTCTCATTCCAGAAACCTCAGTTATGAATTTTTCGTTGGCCAACAAAAGAGAATAAATGAAATCCACTTGGGACTCTTCTCCAGATGATGCTTCAGTTGCATGGTCTCCAGCTGAAGGCGAGCCCTCAAAATGGGCGCCTTCCTATATTGCGTGTTGTGACGTCAGACTTGGGACGCCCCGTCATATCAGTCGTAGTATCCGATGGGATTTGTAGGAACGGACTGTCCTGGATGCAAAATGGCCGATGACGTTGGAGAGGCACAGTGGCGTCCAGCAAACAAGTGGTCCAACATAATGGAGCAGCATTCTTACATGTAGATTCTGGAAGGTGGCAGAGCCGACTGAGATGCCAGAAGTGCTTGCAGCAAAACATCATGTGTCTGCTTTAACCCACTGAATACTCTTCTGTCAACTGTTATCCTTCCTTTGTAATGTTGTGCCATACAAAGATCTACTGACAGCTACTTTTTATGTCATGTTTTTCCAAATTAGAATCTCAGTTGGAATCTCGGTTTCCCTAATTTGGAGCTTGCTGTGTGGTTTTTGTATATCGGAAGAACACGCTATGCCCAGCTTTAAAGGAGAACACTGCTGTCACTGATGGCTGTTATTAAACACTCTGGAGGCAATTCAAATCAGTACAATCTCCTCAACTGTTTACATTAATCATTCATAACATTATGACTACCTTGTATCAGCTAATAATATAAAGCCACCATTATAATTTGAATGTGATAAAGCATGTAGCATATGTTGCCATTAATGTAATAAGGTTTTTGAGCAGATAAGAAAACATTTCGCTAAGAGAGACCTGTTAGAATATGTAAAAAGTCATTCAGAAGTGTTACAATGTTTATAATACTAAATAGTTAAGAAACAAAAATCTAAATATTTAAGTATACATATTATGAATATGTATATTTAGTAGATATACATAAATATATTCATAATATATATACTTAGTAAATAATAATAAAAGTAAATAGTATTGATTACTTTTTTGATTACTTTATTCAACAGACTCATGGTCCACAAGAAAACAACAACACAACACAAAAGAGAAGAGAGGAAAAAAAAAAATAATTATAAAAGACTTGCATACCAATGTTTTCACAGAGCCGACTGGTATCTTAGCGCACTAAGAGATGGATGTGTAAACATTACAATAAGACTGTTCAATGAGCTGCACAAACGACACATGAACTTATATATCAGATTTCCTGGAATGTTCTGACATGTGCATCACAAAACATCTCACTTGCACTGCTGAACCTGGGTTTCTTGAGCAGAATTCTCAAAGAGTCATTATAAGCAACCTTAATCTTCTGCATACTAGCTTTTTTAAATTTACACCACAAAGGAGCTGTATACAAGGATGTAGAGTAAGCTTTAAATAGGCTTATTTTTACCTCATCAGTGCACATATGGAATTTCCTCCCCAGAATGTTTGCCTGGGCGTACAACATGCGACACTGCTGATAAATGTCATCATCATCACAGAGCTGGTCTGTGATGTAGTGACCCAGATATTTAGTTTTAGAACAAACATTTAACTTTTGCCCTGACAGAAAAAAATCAGGGAAGCAAAGTTGTTTGTCAGCTTTAGTCCTACAAACTAGTACAACAGTTTTCTTAGCATTATACTGCACATCAAAACTTAACCCATAATCAGAGCAGATGTTCAGTAACTGCTGAAAACCTGCACTGCTGGGTGAGAGGACAGCCAGGTCATCAGCATACATGAAGTGATTGACCAACGTATCACCAATCAGACATCCAGTTTTACAGAGGTTCATTTCTTGTGACAGGTCATCCATGTACAAGTTAAACAGGGCAGGCGAAAGAACTCCACCCTGACGCACACCATAGTATTCTACATAAAGATTTGGTATGACACATTGATTATCATTCACCATTCTGACAGTATTGGTCTCTACACACCTGCTCACCAGCGTAGCCTCAGTTTTGATACCAAAAACATCCATGGGTCATTAATGCACGACCGATAACAATCGTCCATTAACGGAAATTTATTTTTATTGTTTGAATTGATTTAAACTGCAAATAATGTAGGAAGAACGTCACACGTATCGAAATCAATGTCATGTTGATGATTTTAACGCACTACTGCAGATTATTCATCCCTCTATCTGATTCAATAACACAGACAAATTACTGATTAAATGTGTAAATGTATCAGTTTGTAATAAAATTGCATGTTTCCTGAACAAACCTGTACTTTACAAACTATTTGATATATTCCATCCATGGCACACAATACAGACAAATCTTCCTAGCAAACCTAATTAATTTTATTTTGATAGTATATATAGTTTATGTAGTTTATTATTTTTGCATTGTTAAACTTTCCATGTAAAGCAAATCTTTATAACCAATCAGACAGATTTTAACACAAACATAATAAGTTTGTTTGATTAGCAAAATTACTTGCAACAAGATTAGGCTGATGTATAGAATGAGGTTCCTCTTCCTTGACATTTCTTTCTTGTTTTTTATAAAGCCAGGACTGCAACAGGCCATTTTCCCTATTTTTCTTTTGCATCAAAATTACCAAAAACCTTTCAGCAAACGGTATTTATTTTTTCTTCACTACTTGTTACAAACAGCACCGGTCTTTTTTTTTTATCTGACTTGCTCTGCATATAATTACATAAATATGCATGCACCATTTGTGTGCACTTTGAGAATTAGTAGGACCAGCAATTCTGGTTTTTTCACATTTAGCTCCTGCAAATAACTTGTTGAACCAGAATTTGCTGATTTGTTTCTGTCTACTGAAGGCAAAGACTGAGCTTTATTTTTAACAGCAAAAACAGAATTCAGAAACACAAAGTACAACATATGGCTTGACATGCTGATATTATGAGGGCAATTCTCAACAGAATGGACTAAAGACAAACAATAATTCAAATTGTTACCTTTTTCCAAAATTTGAAATAACATGTTTCAAATAAAAGATGAAAAATATTTGAATTTAACGTTGTGCCTTCTAAAAATATTTGTTTGAGGTAGAAGATGGCATCCAGTCGAAGCTGGGATGCTCTCATTTCACAAGAGGGATGATGGACACTAGTTTTGTAAGGTTTTACTTTTTATTTTGTGCTAAAGAAAATATCAGTATGATTTTGTTTAAACTGGGAGCAAAAAAGTGGACTAAAGGAATGAATCTAAGGAACTAATTATTATTAATGCCAGTCATAAATGCATTCTGTTTTTTAGGTCCTGAGAGACTTCATGATAAAAAGTGCTTGAATATTATGAAAAAAGGGTAGATTTGTCATCTTACTGTTTTGTTTCCAAAGCGGTTTGAAAGCGAATTTTGTCCCACGCCATGCTCGTTTTTTAACGAGGCCACATCTAACGTGTCATTTTCAGGCCGCGTTTCCAGTAAAGCCTCTCCCAGTTGATTTTTCTCTTCACTCCTGCCTTCGTCTCCGCAGCTGTCGGCTAGATTCATGTCTTTCTCCAGTAAATCGCTTTGGTTCGCTTCTATAATTTATAGCTCTTGCATTTTATTGGTAAACCCACTGTGCACACATTCAGCTTGATTTAAGCATAGCTTGATGCTGCAAAGAAAAATGTCTGGAAAGCTGCTCAAAAACAAAACAGTAAGCAAGAATTTTAAGTTAAACATTTTATTTTTCCAAATGCAAAAGAAATGCAGATCTCACTGTTAGACATTGGTGTAGTTTGTAGCCTACATGTGCATCTCAATACATCAAAACATCATCATATTTCAGTAAATCAATTCAAGACGATACACTTATAGTGATACGTAACTGTTTCTGTCCCTTCGCGTTATATTGGCTTTCAGCTAAATTTAATGTGGGTAAGACTAATAAAAAAAGCATTTTTAATATAGAAATGTGATGATTTGGCGGACAGTCATTGGGAAGACTGTTGACTTCGAAGTTTTCCAGCACTCAGTGAAACACAATCAACAAGCAGGGAAAGTCACAGGAGGTCATTGCTGCTCAGAGTGCTGTGTGCATAATATTGGAAAGTTTTGTGGAAGGAAAAGGCACACAAGGTGTGGACAGTATCTGGAGTCTGTTCTTCAAGAGCCTCCACACAGAGACGAAGAAGTGTCTTTCGGGGTCGAGAAGTGACTGGTCCAGTCCAAAGTACTGTTTTCAGATGAAAGTAAATTTTGTGTTTAATTTAAAAATCAAATCTAGGTGAGAAGTAGAAAGACACAGAATCCATGCTGCCTAAGGTCCAATGTGATGTTTCCAAAGTCAGTGATGGCCTGTTATCTGCTGGTTTTGGTCCACTGTGTTTTCTGAAGTCCAAAGTTAATTTTAGAGCACTTCATGCTTCCTTCTGCTGTCAAGCTTTATGGAGAGTCAGATTTTATTTACTAGCAGGAGTTTGTACCGGCCCACACTGCCAAATGTACCAAAAGCTGGTCCAATGATCGTGATGTTACTGTGCTTGATTAACCAGCAAACTGACCTGACCTGAACCCCATAGAGAATATGTGAAGTATTGTCAAGAGGAAGCTGAGTAACACCAGAACCAACAATGAAGATGACCTAAGGGTCACTATCAAAGCAACCTGGGCCTCCTGAACACCTCAGCAGAACCGCAGGCTGATCGCCTCTGTGCCGCGCCACATTGATGCAGTAATTCATGCAAAAGGATCCCCAACCAAGTACTGCAGATACTCTACAGTACAGAGATATATTGTTCATTAGGACCACATTTATGTATTACAAATTATTTTTAATGGTCTGAAATAATATAATAATTTTCTGAGAAACAGAATTTTGGGTTTTAGTAGTATATCACTGTGTTGGAGTAAATCTAGACATAAGTTTAACTTATATAAATTAAAGGACTGAAATAAAACTTTGACCTATTGGAATGCACCCACATATCCAGAGGTACATAGTAATTGCAATGAAATCTGCAGATTCAGCTGCTGCATTAAGGCCACAGTGTGAGCAGTTTGCAGTTATTCAGCATGAACTGAGTAGCACTGGAAACAACAGGGACTGCATCTCCCATGTGACTTGTATATAAATGAGTTTGGACTCCACTAGCCTCAGAAGAATTTGTTGTCTGACTGTTGGTGTTCCTGTTTATACATGACTCATCTCTGTGCATGCACACACACACTAAAACAAACACACACAGACAACAACACAGGAGAAAATCCAAATGTAATAGACGGGGGAAACTTACTTTTGTCTCTTTTTCTTCCTTGTCTTTATCTCCCTGCAACCTTTTTTTTTATAAAAGAACATCTTGTAAAACTGAGAAAATATGTAAACCATGGAGTGGCAAAAGCGAGTTTAGCCAGTGGGAACGCAGCATGATTCCAGCAGGCCTCAGCCGCAGAGTAAACACTTTCTTTTTTCAAGCCAGAAATACTTTGGCTGAAGAGGGAAAGATGGAGAGAGTGCCTGGAAAAGGAGGGAGCAAGGATGGGAGGAGAGACAGAAAGATGAAGAGTACAGACAAGCTGTCATGGTTAGGAGGAAGGAGCTCTTTTAGTTGAATAACGGCCTCATTTTGCCTTTTCTTCCATGTAAAATGTTCACACTGGTGGCCACACAATCAAATCCCAACACACACACGCACACACACACGCAGTCCAGACATGTCACTCAAGCAAATTAGGCCAATGGCAACGCTACACAGGGGTCACGTCAGAAGTGCCGATTGTCTCAATCACATTAGTCCAGCGCTGGCATCTGTTTAGCATTTAGTTAATTGTGATGTTATTAAGTTGTCAGTGAGCATTAGAGCAGCGATAAGCAAAGCAAATATTCTTGCAGCCCAGACAGGCAGAGCTGTGCATGTGTTGCCTTTTTGCACCAAGAAAGGAAACATCTACACAGTTGCTGCAACTGTGGATATCACTGGATTTAGCCTATTGATCAGAGCAAATTGAGCATCATAAAGTGAATTTCGGTGCGATTATTAGGCACTCTGTTTCAGCGCCTCACTTTCCAGTTGAGGGCAGATGTGCATTAGCATTATGACTTCTGATTACCAAAATGTTAGCATGTTGAGCTTCCTGTCTGTGTCATCTGCAAAGTCAAAATGCTGATTAGCACTGTACTCCTGCTTGCCTCTTCGGCGTCCCACCAATAATTGAGCAAGCTGTCCACGGTCTGGGGGAGATTATCCATCTGTGTGTCGGCGCCCCGGCTTTCGGAGAGCATTCTGGCAGCAGGACTGGATGTACAAGGCCAGGACCTACAGAGATAGATGGGATTTATCCGTGTGGCTCAAACTGACGCTAAGTAACATTAGTGTTGTAATCTTTGCTCTATAATACATTAAACTCATCATCAATATATACCTGGTATCAACACTTGTTGTATTCATAAGTACTAAGCGGTTTTCAAAAATGTAATTTTAACATTTGATCCAGTTGATGGATGTTATCAATTTATTTTTCCATTTCATTCATGGAAAACCTATCTAGCAGAGCCACATTGAGCAGCAAACACTGAGTGGTCGTTTTCTGTTTGAATTTATCATCCTCCATGAAGAAGGCTTTTTTTCTCTTCTATATAACATATCTTCAGTCAATGAATTTTGCAGACCCGTGTTTCTGCACAGCTCTTTTAAACTTCCACCAAAGCATTTCAGTCAGGTTAAGGTCTGGACTTTGATTGGACCATTGCAACACCTTTATTCCTAACCTTTTTAGCTATTCTGTTGATTTGCTGTGTTGCTTGGGATGATTGTCCTGTCGCTGATCCAGTTTGGGCCAAGCTGCAGCTGGCGCTTTGTTCAATTGCAACTTGCAAACCTAAGCTGTGTTGCCATATTTCTTTTTAGAGATAGGAGGCTTTCTCTTTCAACCCTTCCAAACAAGCCATACTTTCTCAGTCTCTTCCTGCTTGTCCTGTCATGAAGCTCAACCTTAACTTTAGAGATATAGGTTCTTCTTTCCCAGGGTTGCAGGAACAACACATACTTCTGTTCTTGCCATCACAGGTTTGGATGTTCTTACAGGTTATTCTTGACCTGTACGAATTCTTGGCAGAACCACTTTTTTTCGTGGGGTCCAAGAAATATGAAAGTTGTGTGCTGCAGTAGGAGAGATTTATAAGGACCTCCCAGGAGCTCTGTATTTTAGTTCTTGTGAAGAATGAAATTTCCTGGCTAGAAAGATCTTTGTTCTTGTTCTTGGAGCCTCAAATAGGAGTTCAAATGTCTCTGTTCTTGTGGAGTATGCTTTGGCCCTAACTGAGACTTGTAGAGTCTGAGATGGAGGTCTTGGGTTTTTGAGCATTGCACCATCTCACTGTGGGGTGAATCTCCTGGGATGTTCACTCTTGTGTAGACTGGCAGCTGTCTAAAAGGTTTTTCGCTTGAATAATTGTACTTTTTGTAGTAAGCATCAAGTGATCTTATAATCCTTCCTAGATTGATGGACAGCAACAGTTGGTCCTCTAAGATCATTGATGTCTTTCTATCTTGGCATCGTTAACACACTTGTATGTTCCAGAGCAGCAAACTACCAAAAGCCCTGCCTTTGTAGAAAGGCTCACAATGATAAAGATCAGTTAATCAGTGCTGATATGATTAGCAGCCAATCCAACTTAGTTTTTCCTGTGACTGAATCTTTTCTTTTGACTCATTTATATCCAGGTAATTTTCTATCTGGATATACAACATGCCCAGAAGCACAGATTGAGAATCCCATCAGCCTTTCTGCATTCACTCTCATGTCCAAGTCTGCCTGTGTCTCTGTAAACAAACACCTTTTTCTTGTCTCTTCCCTTCATTTCCCTCTCCTTGACTCTCCCTCACCTTCTAAACCAAGAAACAGTACAAGTGGTCAGAGACACTATCGCCAGCTAAATTAAATCAAGCAGCACTAGCCAGACTACAGTCACTTCTGCTGCTAACCTCCTCCTGTCTCCCTCCGCAAACAAATTTTTCCCCAGATAAGATCTAAATGAGTTTTCCCAGCGGAGGGAGATCCTCGCTTTGGCTGACGGATACCCGGCACAAGGGCTACAGTGTGACCAGGGCTCTGTTGTAATCATCCGCCACCATTAAAAGTGTTATGCACACCGGCCTGTGTGAATAGAGGATGTGCAGCTTGTGTGCAAATGAGATAAAACCTGTGAATAAGCGTTGGCACAACCACATTCCCCTGCACCCGTCGTCATTCATTGAGAAATACCCATCTGGGCCTCTGCGCCGCGGTGCCTCATTGCCGAGGCTTAGTGTCACGGTGGGCACGGCTGCATTGAGGTATCGCCACAGGACACTGCGGGACAACATCATGTCAAAGAGGGGAGGTGGTATTCTTATAAGCTGGGTGGGATCCAGTAGCAAATTGGGATGTCTATGTAGCAGCTCAACGCTGTGGCTGCAGGAGGATCCCCACATGGACGCATCATTGTCAACCGGAGACATCAGCCTGCACATCCAGGGAGAGCTATAAAATGATGTGGTATGGGGCACTGGGAGGGTGGACGGTGGAGGTGGATTATAGACTCCCAGAGGGCTCTGCGATTCACAGGCCAGAAAATGGAAGTCAGCAGGACATGCTGCAAATCTGGCCAGCCAATATCCTCAATCCCCCACCTCCCTCCTCTGACCCCGAGGATGTGTCTCAGCCCTGCGTCACAATACAACCCCAGCGAGCGCGTCCCGTTGTCGGACAATCTTAACTCCCTTGGATGCCGCTATTCTCTCATTGCATTTGCATGTTGGCCGCTGTGGCTTTGTTCGAGATCTGCCTGGTTAAGAGAGAGAAGCAGAGATAAGGAAGGAGACAGAGCAGAGTGGAAATCAGCATCCAGGGAATAAAAAATGCTGCTTTTGTCAAGAGGTTCCCTACTTTCAGATATCCCATCACAATTTAACCTTGGTGAGGCAAAGACTTTGAATAAAGGGATTCGCCCAAGAGAGCGAAGCGAGAGAAAGAGACTTGGAACATTGGAGCCACATTGACAATAGCTGAGGTTCTTTTGTCCTCAGCATTATTTGAAGTGAATCTCTCTCTGTAATTAGATTGGAACTGTTTGTGGACATCTTAGGAGAGCACATGAGAGTTAAAAGCAGCATGCAAGGGCTCTTTTAATTTACAGTGCAAATACCTTTCGATTAGTGTGGAAAGAGCAGGGGGGTGGCAGGGACTGAGCAGGAGGGACAATGGCCCAGTCGCTCAAGCTTTTTATTTTTTCCTGTTGTTTGAGAGAAGGAAGAGGGTCGAGCAGCTCTCCTCTGTTCCTTAATTGTGAAGCAAGGAGATTAGTAAGAGTGCTTCCAACCTTTCACCCCAAACAAAGGAGCCATCAGATCCAGTTGCCTGGTGACATGAGGTTTCACACCAGTAAAACCCAGCCACTACCTTCCTCACACCAGCTCCTCAAGGTACAGATGTATCTCAATAAGTTAGAACATAATAGAAAATGTCTTTCAGTAATTAAATTCAAATATAGGAAACACGTGAAATATTTTAATTATTTTAGTTGTTTATTTTTGGTTCATTTTAATGATCATGGTTTATAGTTAATGAAAACTGAAAACCCATATTTTCAGAAAATGTATATGTAACATAAGACCAGACTGCTGTTTTGAGAGTTGTTCAGCAGACAGTTACTGACATGAAGAGGGGAAACCACAGCAGGTTATTGCTAAGCAAGTAGGAAGGAGTTCTCTATTAATTTGTATTAATTAATAATACAAATTAAGTTAGGGAAGAATGGAGCGGGAGATCGACAGACGGATCGGTGCGGCTGCCGCAGTAATGGGGGCGCTGTGCTGGTCCGTTGTGGTGAAGAGAGAGCTGAGCCAAAAAGCGAAGCTCTCGATTTACTGGTCGGTCTACATTCCTACCCTCACTTATATCTGTGAACTTTGGGTCATGACCGAAAGAACGAGATCCCGGATACAAGCGTTAGGGTTAGGGTTAACCCTCGCCTTGGGCTCCCCCCGGAGGAGCTGGAGGAGGTGTCTGGGGAGAGGGACGTCTGGGCGTCTCTGCTGAGTCTGCTGCCCCCGCGACCCGGTCCCGGATGAGCGGGACCGGGTCGAGTTAGTTGTCTACCTGTGACACCTTTCTGGAGAGGGGCATTGTCCAAGCTTCTGCTGGCAACAACTTAATGCTCACCCTCTACAGATGATCCACATGGCCCTGTCTTTCTTTGTTTAACCCTTTCTCTCTCCTAGACATGGCGATTGACTGAGCTTTTACTGTGACTAACTCTATGTGCTCTCTTTCAGACTCTAACCTTGAAAACTGCCTCAGAGTTTATCTGTTCTTTCTTTCTAGATGAAACGACTAAAGGAGCTACATCCACTAACATTTACTTTTCCTTCCCATAGAAAGTACTCCTGGATCAGTGCTGCTTTGTTCTTTTTGTGTCTCTGCTCTGTACTCTCAAACCCCCAGTGGGTCGTGGCAGATGGCCGCTCACACTGAGCCTGGTTCTGGTTCTGCTGGAGGTTTCTTCCTGTTAAAAGGGAGTTTTTCCTCTCCACTGTCGCTACATGCATGCTCAGTATGAGGGATTGCTGCAAAGTCAACGCCAGTGACTGTCCACTGTCTCTACATGCTCATCCGGGAGGAGTGAATGCTGCAAGTCACTGACTGGATGCAATCTGCTCGGTTTCCTTAGATAGAAAAACGTTTTATCCAATTTGAATAAATAACTAACTCTGACCGCACTGTTCAATGGTTAGGATTAATTGGAATGTATGAACCTGACTTTTGTGAAGTGCCTTGAGACGACATGTGTTGTGAATTGGCACAACACATGTCGTCCAGGCACGTCCCACCGACGCCTTCCTCGGGAGGTGTTCCGGTATAGATGCCCGAGCCACCTCAACTGGCTCCTCTCGATGTGGAGGAGCAGCGGCTCTACTCCGAGCCCCTCCCGGATGGCCAAGCTCCTCACCCTATCTCTAAAAAGTGCCCGGCCACCCTACGGAGGAAGCTCATTTCAGCCGCTTGTATCCGGGATCTTGTTCTTTCGGTCATGACCCAAAGTTCATGGCCATAGGTGAGGATAGGAATGTAGACCTGACTGGTAAATCGAAATCTTTGCTTTTCGGCACAGCTCTCTCTTCACCACAGTGGACCGGCACAACGTCCCCATTACTGCAGCAGCCGCACCGATCCGTCTGTCAATCTCCCGCTCCATTCTTCCCTCACTCGTGAACAAGACCCCGAGATACTTAAACTCCTCCACTTGAGGCAGGAACTCCCCTCCAACCTGAAGAAGACAAGCCACCCTTTTCCGTTCGAGAACCATGGCCTCGGACTTGGAGGAGCTGATCTTCATCCCAGCCGCTTTACACTCGGCTGCGAACATCCCCAGCGCATGCTGTAGGTCTTGGCAAGAGGGGGCCAGCAGGACCACGTCATCCGCAAAAAGAAGAAACGAAATCCTCCAGTCCCCAAACCAGACCCCTTTGGGCCCTTGGCTGCACCTAGAAATCCTGTCCTTAAAAGTTATGAACAGGACCGGTGACAAAGGGCAGCCCTGCCGGAGACCAACATGCATCGGGAACAGGTCCAACTTAGTGCCGGCAATGCGAACCAAACTCCTGCTTTGCTTGTACAGAGACCGGATGGCACCTAGTAAAGGGCCCCCGATTCCAAACTCCTGGAGCGCCCCCCACAGGGCATCACGAGGGACACTGTCGAATGCTTTCTCCAGGTCCACAAAACACATGTGGACTGGTTGGGTAAACTCCCATGAACCCTCGAGTACCCTGTAGAGGGTATAGAGCTGGTCCAGTGTTCCACAGCCAGGACGAAAACCACACTGCTCCTCCTGAAGCCGGGGTTCGACTATTGGTCGGACTCTCCTCTCCAATACCCTGGCGTAGGCCTTACCAGGGAGGCAAAGGAGTGTGATCCCCCTATAGTTGGAACACAGCCTCTGGTCACCCTTTTTATGAAGGGGGACCACCATCCCAATCTGCCAGTCCAGAGGCACTGTCCCCGACCGCCACGTAATGTTGAAGAGGCGTGTCAACCATGACAGCCCCACAACATCCAGGGACTTGAGGTACTCAGAGCAGATCTCATCCACCCCCGAAGCCTTGCCACCACGGAGCATTTTAACCACCTCGGTGACTTCAGCCTGGATGATGAAAGAGTCCCCAGCCTCTGTTTCCACCAGGGAATGCTAATATTTTTGATATTTCATAAGACCAATACATAAATGTGGTCCTAATGAACAGTATGTCCATGTTCTGTACAGCATCTCCACTCAGTACTTGGTTGAGGCTCCTTTTGCCTTAATCACTGCTTCAATGCAGTGTGGCATGGAGGACATCAGCTTATGGTTCTGCTAAGGTGTTCAGGAAGCCCAGGTTGCTAGGTAGCGCCCTTCAACCCATCTGCGTTGTTAGTTCTATTGTCTCTCATCTTTCTCTTGACAACAGCCCATTGATTCTGTGTTCGGTTTAGGTCAGAACAGATTGCTGGTGAGACCATAGTCAGTAAAGCAGGTATTGGTACTTTTAGTAGTGTTGGCAAGTTCCAAGTGCTGGAAAATTAAATTGGCATCTCCATAAAGCTTGTCAGCAGAGCGAAGCAAGTGCTTCAGTTTTTCCTTCTACTAAACTTTACATTTATATGATTGCATACAGCACTCTGTGAATATCCAGCTTCTTTAGCAGTGGCTTATTATGGAAATATAATGTTGGACTTTTACTTTTTGAATTGAAAAATTAAATCAATGAATTTTTGATGATATTCTGATTTACTGAGATGAATCTCTATATATTCGTTAGAACTGATGTAATATCTAGCTCTGATTTTACTACCCTGTCCAAACCTTTCCATATCCCCATACATCCGCCAGCAACCATAATGGCTCCAAGCAGTCTCGCTAATGAAAATGGTCATTGGTCCTCACTCCAAGTCAGTCTCTCAGACTCGTATAAAAGTTAATGTACCCATGACAATGACTTTCAGACGACCGTTTAGCTTTGGACAAATGCTGCGTTTCTTGGTGGCAGGAGCAGCTGGGCATGCAGAAATCTCCTTTAACACTGTGTGTATCTCAATCAAATGGCACTTAGTGGTGTCATATTGATTATGAGAGCTTAACCCCCGTCAATCTCTAATAGCTCATTTTGGCAGCATTCCTAAATGAATCAAGCAAGACTCAACAGGAGGGGGAAAGACAGGGTTTCTTCTATTTAGTTGGTGCTATTCATTTCTAGGATATTTATACTACAGGAGACATTGTTTGTTTGTATTTCATGTTCGTGTCTTCCTATATCCTATAGCATGATTGAAATGGGGGAGAAATTACATTTAGACCTAATTATCACTTCATTTAAATGTGATCGGAACCCAGTTGATAAGGGAACTGAATCTATTTCTGAAGGTAATGAGCTATAAGAAACTGCTCTGATTAAAATTTAAGTGATTTTAATATAATTTTCTTTAAAGGAGACTGCTATGATACTTACTGCTAAGTTGTATATTATTTAGATTTTAGGTTATGTCTTTTACATCACAAGCTTCATTTCCTAGTAAAGTTAAAATGTTCTCACTTGTCCATCTAATCTTCTACCTTTCTTGTTTTGCAACGGTTTATTTGAGAAGGAAGAATGTTACCTATTAATTGATTTATTTGGCTAAATATTGTGATAGTTTTTTTTTATTTATTAATTAATTAATCACAACAAACCAGAACCATACCTGGCCCACTCCAGAACAGAGATCTGTTAAAAGAACCAACTGAAATAAAACACGTTGAGCTGGTTGTTGAGGTCTCACCTAGCTGTTATTCCTGTGAAGGATGTTTTTGTCTTCATGTTTGATTTCTGGCACATTTGGATCATGATGGAGAATTAGAATATATGTGTTCAAGCCGCAGCCGCTGTGGTTTGTTGAATGTGTGCACAAGGGTTACCCTCAAACTGAAAAGCATCCAGTTTTTCCCTTTAAATTAGGAATTTTATGTGTTTATTCAAGTCAAATTCAGAAGGTCAACATAAACCAGCCAGTCTTTTGAAGTTTTGTACTTTATTAATGTAAAGTTTATTTTAAATCTTATAGTGATGGTTTTTATTTGTTAATTATGTTACTAAATGGGTATCGGACCAAACTGTTTTTTCCATGCTGTTTTATTATTTAATTCCCTATAACTGATGGACAGTTTTACAGTCAAACATAATGACATTGTGGCAATATCTGCATTGTACAGCATGACCTTTTTAGTAGCATATATCCATTTTTTTTAACTTTGATTTGATTTTACTTTTTTAATATTTGATTTTATTGACTGTTAGCCCATTCACAGATGTTGTGCAAATGGAAAAGACAACAGGGGGAAATCTTTGGCGATTAGCAAGACACTCAATAAAGAAGTGGTTCTGCAGGTGGGGACCACAGACCACTTCTCAGTACCGATGCTTTCTGGCTGATGTTTTGGTCACTTTTGAATGTTGGTGGTGCTTTCAAACTCGTGGCAGCATGAGACGGACTCTACAACCCACACAAGTGGCTCAGGTAGTGCAGCTCATCCAGGATGGCACATCAATGCGAGCTGTGGCAAGAAGGTTTGCTGTGTCTGTCAGCGTAGTGTCCAGAGCCTGGAGGCACTACCAGGAGACAGGCCAGTACACCAGGAGATGTGGAGGAGGCTGTAGGAGGGCAACAACCCAGCAGCAGGACCGCTACCTCCACCTTTCTGTGAAGAGGAACAGGAGGAGCACTGCCAGAGCCCTGCAAAATGACCTCCAGCAGGCCACAAATGTGCACAAACGGTTAGAAACCGACTCCATGAGGATGGTATGAGGGCCCGACGTCCACAAATGGGGGTTGTGCTCACAGCCCAACACCGTGCAGGACGTTTGGCATTTGCCAGAGAACAACAGGATTGGCAAAATTCGCCACTGGCACCCTGTGCTCTTCACAGATGAAAGCAGGTTCACACGGAGCACATGTGACAAACGTGACAGAGTCTGGAGACACCGTGGACAGCGATCTGCTGGCTGCAACATCCTTCAGCAGGACCGGTTTGATAGTGAGTCAGTAATGGTGTGGGGTGTCATTTCTTTGGAGGGCCGCATGGCCCTCTATGTGCTCGCCAGAGGTAGCCTGACTGCCATTAGGTACCGAGATGAGATCCTCAGACCCCTTGTGAGACCATATTCTGGTGCGGTTGGTCATGGGTTCCTCCTAATGCAGGACAATGCTAGACCTCATGTGGCTGGAGTGTGTCAGCAGTTCCTGCAAGATGAAGACATTGAAGCTATGGACTGGCCCGCCCGTTCCCCAGACCTGAATCTGATTGATCACATCTGGGACATCATGTCTCGCTCCATCCACCAACGTCACGTTGCACCACAGACTGTCCAGGAGTTGGCGGATGCTTTAGTCCAGGTCTGGGAGGAGATCCCTCAGGAGACCATCCACCGTCTCATCAGGAGCATCTCCAGGCGTTGTAGGGAGGTCATACAGACACATGGAGGCCACACACAATACTGAGCCTCATTTTGACTTGTTTTAAGGACATTACATCAAAGTTGGATCAGCCTGTAGTGTGTTTTTCCACTTTAATTGTGACTCCAAATCCAGGCCTCCATTGGTTAATAAATTTGATTTCCATTGATGATTTTTGTGTGATTTTGTTGTCAGCACATTCAACTTTGTACGGAACAAAGTCAGTCAGTCAGTCATTTTCTACCGCTTATTCCATAGTGGGTCGCGGGGGAGCTGGTGCCTATCTCCAGCAGTCTATGGGCGAGAGGCAGGGTACACCCTGGACAGGTCGCCAGTCCATCGCAGGGCAACACACAAACAACCATGCACACACTCATTCATACACCTAAGGGCAATTTAGAGAGACCAATTAACCTAACAGGCATGTTTTTGGACTGTGGGAGGAAGCCGGAGTACCCGGTGAGAACCCACGCATGCACGGGGAGAACATGCACACTCCATGCAGAAAGAGCCCAGGCTGGGAATCGAACCCAGGACCTTCTTGCTGCAAGGCAACAGTGCAATATTTTAATCTTTCAGATCTAGGATATGTTATTCAAGTGTTCCCTTTATTTTTTTGAGCAGTGTACAGGTCCTTCTCAAAATATTAGCATATTGTGATAAAGTTCGGCCCTTCTCCACAATCTTCCTCAGGGTCCGGTCACCTCTTCTCGTTGTGCAGCGTTTTCTGCCACACTTTTTCCTTCCCACAGACTTCCCACTGAGGTGCCTTGATACAGCACTCTGGGAACAGCCTATTCGTTTAGAAATTTCTTTCTGTGTCTTACTCTCTTGCTTGAGGGTGTCAATAGTGGCCTTCTGGACAGCAGTCAGGTCGGCAGTCTTACCCATGATTGGGGTTTTGAGTGATGAACCAGGCTGGGAGTCTTAAAGGCCCCAGGAATCTTTTGCAGGTGTTTAGAGTTAACTCGTTGATTCAGATGATTAGGTTCATAGCTCGTTTAGAGACCCTTTTAATGATATGCTAATTTTGTGAGATAGGAATTTTGGGTTTTCATGAGCTGTATGCCAAAATCATCCGTATTAAGACAATAAAAGACCTGAAATATTTCAGTTAGTGTGCAATGAATCTAAAATATATGAATGTTAAATTTTCATCATGACATTATGGAAAATAATGAATTTATCACAATATGCTAATATTTTGAGAAGGACCAGTATATATCACTGGAACGTATTGACTGATTTAAGCATTTAAAGACATTTATTGTTAACACTGGTACATTTAAACATGGCTTTCTTGCCTGAACTTTGATCAAATTGCACCATTTCTATGTGTTTATGCCTGTACCTTTAGAAGCTTTAGAATACATGTTAGAAATAATAATGTTTGCTCCAAATTATAGTGGATTAGAAAAAACACGAATCTGAAAATTTAAGTATTTCAAACCCAACAGTACTTGCATAATCCTGATATGTTCCAAGCCAATAGTACTGAGAAACATTTAGTTTTACTATAACAGAATTTTAAAATGTATTGTTTGTTGTATTAACTGACCTAATGTCAAAAAATAGTCTCTAATGATGCATAACTTCTTCCAAACATAAATACATGTTTACTCTCATAACTTATTTTAAATTAGTAAAAATCTAAAAAGTAAGTTAAGTCAAGACACCAGGACTCATCACCAGGAATTTTAGGTTCTCCTTTTCATACAGCGACCTCCACATTTATTGGTACAAATGTCTAATAAGTATTATTTATTATTATATTGCAGTAGAATAATCCCATCGACAATTGTAGGGATATTGAGTCTTTAATTTGGGTACAGTTATGTAGTTTATGTTCAGAAGCAGGTATTTTTAGTGTTTAATGTTCCTGGTACCTTTGCTACCTTTGATAAGAAATCATTTATTATTTAACTTCTTTGATACATTAGTTATTTCTGAGGAAAATCCTTCTTTCCAGAATAAGTTTCCCCTCATGGTGACGGCAGCAGAGGAACAATGCCTCTCGCTCCATCTCAGCTTCACTTGGCGAATGTAACAACTGAGCAGATTCGCAAAGCGACTGTCACAGTTTGAGACGCAGGAGGAGTGAGACACGTAGCCATCGCTGCGTTTGGTTTGTCTCGGAGGTGGCCGGCCAGGACAATACTCCAAGAAGGAACTCAAGTGGGACCCATTACACTCTACCGAGGGCAGCCTCTTATCAGTTAATAGCAGGTTTCCCTTTGAGAGGAGATTGTTTGGATAGATGGCACCTGGTCAGGCCTTTGCAACCTGCTGCAGAAAAAAATAAAAACCACAGGTTTTGCTAGATAAGCTGTGTAAGGGAGAAAAACAGAAAGGGTTCATTTAGACATGGAACAGATGAAAAGGCTGGGGGGGGGGACTGAACTTACCTTACTTGTTTCACTCCTGTTTTTCAGTGTTTTTCCTTCAACACTTAACTGTCAGCAGGCGTGGCGGCTCTCCCCTAGCACCTCATTATTGGACATTCCTGCTGCGTTTCTTTTGGTGGTGTTTAGGGAAGGACTGCTGGAATATTTTCATGTTGGCTTTCCATACAGACTTTAAAGATGAGTTCATTTGGCTTGAAAATCAAAATGTCTGAAAGATGTTTTATGTACATTAAACTTGGTTGGCTTCTTTCAAAAACAGTCAAATGTAGAGAGCTGAAGCTTCTTTTCCAAGCAGAGTAACTGACAGATAAAAGAAATTATGCTCACTAACCGAGAGAACAACAAGGAAGGTAGAGTATTAGGTTTTCCACCTCAGTGCTGTCATCTTTATCCCAGATCAGCTTGTGTGTCACAGTTCATTCAGGAGCTGTGACCATTCGATCTGTCTTCAACTGGTTCAACAAGATCCAGGAGCGTCCAGCTGAAAAAGCTTTTGTTTGCCGTCCTTCGGGTTAAAGCTGAAGATTTCCTAACAGTCAGGAAGCTGCAGGCACTGCAGGTTTTTGCTTTCAGATTGTTGAAGATAAGGCTTCCCATGAAGTCTTTACTTTGTTCATATTAAGAGGAATGTTACCACTGTCTGCTAAAGATTTGTTACAAAATAAAATCTGCAAAACCCTGAAATATAAAGTAATATTTTTGTTTTAAACAATTAAAGTCTTGATATGAAGAAAGAATAATAAAAATAACTCCACGGTGAGACCACTCAGTGGTTCCTGAGCTGCTTTTTATCTGTTACTCTTCATTCTTACTTTAAATGTGAATTAATGTGGCATTTAATTATGTTTTTATTCAGATTGAGACATGACTCAAGTTAATTGAGCAACCAGCTGCTCACTCTTCTCTGACCTCTACTAACTATTGGGTAACATCATGTTCTGCTCTACAACAGCATAGCTAGACAACAAAAATACAAGACGTTCAGTTTTATTGGTTGATTTTGGTCATTTAAAAATTTCTTCAATTTAACAATTAAATGTAACAATGACCATAAAATGAAACGTGCTGTAGGTCCTTTGATAGATATCCATTTCTGCACCAAAGCATAGCTTCTTGACCTTTACCTGAATTTTTCTGAACCCAAACAAGCTGCCTCTGAGAGTGCCTGGTCCTGCATTTATAGACTTGGAGGGTTTGAAATTTTGTTGCTTTTAATAAACAGAGAAATTTAATAACTGGTCGATCTGGACATTTCTTAAAATAACATTGACAGTTGAAAAAAACATTAAACCAGTTTTTTAACTTCTTCAAAGCCATACGTTCCCCTACGTTGGGTCCTTACAAGCCTCTGACAATAGTGTGCAGAAATTTTGGCCCATTCCCTCTGACAGAACCAGTGTAACCGGGTCAGGTTTGTGGGCCTCTTGCCCACAGACATCTTTTCAGGTCTGGCCACAGATTTTCTGTGGGAGTAAGATCAAGGATTTACAATTTAGAACCCATTTGTTCTCAAGCTTTACCTCCCTGGCTGATGTCTTGAGATGTGGCTTAATATTTCCACATAATGTTCTTTCCCTTGATGACTATATTTTTGTGAAGTGCACCAGTCCACAATGCCACCCCCGTGCTTCCCAGTTAGGGTGGGGTTCTCAGTCTTCCAAGCTTCTCCTTTTACCTCCAAAATGGTGATTATGGCCAAACACAAGACACGAGTGGCCTTGTTGGTACAGGGCTTGAATTTTTTGATCAGATAGTGGAAAAACTCAAGAATAAATATGATCTTAAAGTTGATAGATAGTTGATGTCATATATAAATTTTATTTTTGCTTATGTAAGATCTCAAATATCTAACTAGTTGAAAGAGGATGAAGTTACAGAGGTTTACAGGAGGGATTTTTTTATGGCAACAAAAAACTGTTGAGCTTTCATTTCTGAACCCCCACCCTGGGCTAAAATAGAAAAGGTTTCCTGCAGAGGAATGTTTGGGGGGTGGGTCCGCTGGTCGGACCAGGGTGTCCTCTTACAGTCCAGCTGACCAGCGAGCTGGAGGAGGTGATTGATTGGGTGGCGCTGGGGCCACCAAGGACCCTTTTCTGCAGCTTTAGAGGTTAGAGGTCATCTCTTCTGCAAATCTGCTTCCTTTTGTACAGTCGCAATACCGGGAGAGCGGTGTCACATCACCCCCCCCATTACTCTCTTTCTCTCCCCCAGCCCTCCGCCCTCTCATCTTTACCATGGGAAAATGGGGTAGGCATCAATTAAACCTTTTTTCTCTTTGTCTCTATCTTCTGAAGTTGCTCTTTAAAAAAAAAAGAAGCAAATTCTTTAGCTTTAGATGCGAAGAGGCGCACAGGGCCAAGCCACAGAGCTCTTACAAAGAGTTTAAGGTTTCCTGAGAATAAGACTAATGATAACAGAGCGTACAAACTGTTGGAGGAGCAGCCTTTAATGGATTACTTAAGATAGCAATTAGCAGTACACTAGCACCACATATCAGCATATGAAAAATACAAGTCCAATATAATGATGTAATGTTATAATTTCACTCGTTAATAGATAGAACTGGTTTACATTGAGACTCATAATGACACTAAAGCTTCTCTAGGTCTCTCTGGTGCTTTGTTGACTCCAGGTACTTTGATAAGTATAAAATAAAATAAAATGCAACACATGCATATATGTGAATTTTTGAATCCGGTCAATCTTTAACCAGCAGAGAAGAGCCCTGAGAAGTGATCCTAGGTGGTGCAAAAGGTTTGCCGAGCCAAAGCGTTGCAATTCAGAAAATGTGGCCAGTCCTTGGCCCTTAGGGGCCAAGCCTTTGTGGTCATAGGACCAGGATTACACTTTAACCCCAGCACCGCCAGCAACCGACAGTGCCCCCCCCTCCTCCTGGCTGAGGCCTGGGGTCAGGTGAAAGGCCAGGAATCTTAAACAGGGTGGAAAAGAAGGGGGGGAGGAGAAAGTCCGCCTTTGAAAGATTCCCAAACGCCTTGACTCAGTCCTGTATTTCATTTGAATTCCACCTCAGAGGACCGTATTGTTGGGCTTCGTTACTTTCTTCCTTGCTAATTAGAACATGCACATCGCTTTTTAACGTGTTTACATCTCCTTCCAAGTCTGAGCTTTTAATGAAGGAATTCTGAAACAAACAACCTGCAAGTTTTGTTAAATACAAATTTTAAATTGTAAGATTCGTCTGTGACTGGTTCAAAAGAATTAGAAGAGAACGATTGTTATAAATGTGAAACAAATCTGAGGATAGAAGTTAAAGAGGACAGTTGATCCAGCGTGTTTCTCTTTACCAACAGCTGATCATTTTTAAGTCTTTGTTTGAGTTTGACTCGTTGTCTTGAACAAAATGCCAAGGTTTTTCATCCAAGGAGGCGTTTTTATCTGTAAAAGAATTAGCAGTAGATGTAGGGTTTACCTTGATGCCAAATGTCGCTGCTCCCACATACGCCTCATGGACAAGGTTGACATTTTTGGAAGTTGTTTTTCCATTTTTATCATGAGATGAAGGTGAAGGTTTATTGATTTACGAAGCAAAACACTTTCAATTCAGTTCGGTTTTATTTCACTTGCATACATTGGCATTCACTTCCCAAACCAAGACTAAGAGAAAATTTAAACAAGAATGAACAAATCGAGGAGTAAAAAAGGAGCCGGAACAGGAAATGAAATGCAGGTAACCTGCTGCTGTCTAATTAAAACAGAGGTCCACTTCAATATATTTATAAAACAACTAAAGAACATATTTCTGTTTTTCTTAAATAACTAAATCTGAATATATCCTTTTGTGAAGTATTTCTTCCATTAAAGATGTATTTTGTTTTTACTTTCTGGTCACAATTAAATGTTTCAGATCAGCAAAAAAAAAAAAAAAAGTAAATAACCTATATATAATTATATGTTATTTTCCATTAAAGGTGTCATATAGTAAGTAAAGAAAAAAAAAATTTCCAAGCTGTGATAAGCCACATATTTGTATTCTATTTTACTTTCCACACCCAGGCCCAATCACTACCAGATTTTTAGAATCAAGAAATTACTTAAATAGAACCTGTCGGATAACATGAAGTAGGCTAATAGATCTCAAAAAGCAACACATCCTGCCCCAACCTAAAGAAATTCAAGAACAGATGAGGAACAAAGTCACTGAAATCTTTTAGTCTGGAAAGGGTTACAAAGCCATTTTTATAGACTTTGTTAATCTCACAATGGAGAAATTAACTTGTTACAGCAACTCTTAGTAACACACAAGTAGGGTGCAGATAGTTAGAAAAATGTTCAAAAACAAGTAGTAACAGTAGAATAAAATAACTTATTTACAATAAATAGTAGAGGTGATTGTGCTAAAGTGGCAATGATTGCAGGTATTTGCAAAAACAGAGGTTATTGCACACGTTATAAAGTAGAATTGAACTGGCTTTGGGACTCCAGAGAACCGCAGTGAGAACCTTCATCCAAACATGAAGAAAACACTGAACAGTGGAGAACTTTGCAAGCAGTGGGCAAAAAAAATGATCCCAAGAGTGCAATGACAACTTGTCCAGGAGGTCACAAAAGAACCCACAACAACATCTAAAGCTCTACAGGCCTCACTGCCTCAGTTAAGGTCAGAGGTCACGATTGAACAATAAGAAAGAAAAACTGGGCAAAATGGCCTCCATGGGTGAGTTCCAAGGCCAGAACCACTGCTGACCCCAAAGAAAACAATGGCCCACCTCACAATTACCAAAAAACATTTTGATGATTTCCAATACTTTTGGGAAAATATTCTTTGGACTGATCAGACAAAAGAGGAATTTTTTGGAAGGTGCGCGCCTCCCATTACGTGTGGTGTAAAACACTGATAGTCAGACATGGTGGTGGTAGTGTGATGCTCTGGGACAGCTTTGCTGCTCTAGAAGCTGGGGGACTTGCTGTTATTGATGGAACCATGAATTCTGCTCTCTAAAGTTCAATCAAACTCTGGATCGAGATTCTTTGGGATGACTTAAATGACGCAGTTAAGTCTAAAAAATGATCCGATGTGTCTGAATTGAGGGAATTCTGTTTAGACGAGTAGAAGAATCCCTCCACAGCGATAAAACGTTTCTGCAGCTGTTGCTTGATGGTGGTTGTTGCTGCCAGGTGCAGTAGAACCTGTTATTAGTTTTCGGGACAATTACTTCTTCACATAGAGCCAGGTTTTTTTAAACAGCTTTAATACATGCAATGTTCATTTAAACTGTACATTTTACATTTTTACTCAGGTTATCTTTGTCTGATATTAAAATGATTTGATCTAAAACGAGTGACAAAAAAAACCTTTCAATTAAGTTTTTGATCAGGTTGCTGAAACCTGTTAAAAAACTGAATATCTTATTATTTTATAGATGTTTGCGTATGTGATGAAGGACTGTACTCTGTTAATGGACTCTGGCTGATTTTTGCGCTCCACAGTCATGTTAAAGTCTGAAATGATGGTGCTCCTGCTTGGGTTCCCTCCTGACCACCCATGCGCCTGAGCAGAGCTTGTGTTTGCATCTGGTGTATGTTGCCACTGAGTGTATCTGGCAGCTCGTTCATGGGCCAGATGTACTGAGGAAACTGTGGGGGTCAAGGTTTGGAGAACTCACCCCTACGTTTAAAAAAAGTGTGGATTTATAGCAGTGAGTCTGGGTCAGAGGTGCTCGTGCTCTCTGCTTCCACAACACACTATGATTTCCTGGGATCTGCCGATGGAGAAATATGGCCCGCGGAGGTAGAGGAGGAAGAGCTAAAGATAGAGATGATGGGGTGGATGTGAGGTGATGCAGAGGGAAGACGCTAGACTCATATTCTGTTTCTTCATCATTTGCATTAAAGGTTTTCATCCTTTCCCAGGTGTCTTCCATGAATCCAACAGCCATGCTGTGCTCAAAGCTGCAGATTTTATAGTTAAATATATAAATAATCAAAACTAAGCCGCCTGTTAATCATTGCCATGTTTTCATACCACTACACTTCAAAGTGAGCATGCAAAGCATTACATTATTTTAGATTCATCCTTTAACTAGACCTGCTACCAATTAGAGGCAGACGGTGATGAACGGACATCAATGCAAACACATATCCAAACCATTCAAGTCAGAATGCAGTGAAAGGTTTAATGTGCTTCTGAAGGGTTTCATTTGCAGATTGACTAATATTTACAAGAATAAAAGCAAGTGACTTGTGGTATGCAGGGCTTTCTGCAGTTGTCATCTGAATATCCACGTTAGCGCAGCAACACAGACTAAACCTCGCCCCTCAGTAACAAACACATGACCCTCTAAACTATTTTCTAATCTTCATTCTGAGCCATGAAGTGTCTCAGCGGCGGACAGCGAGGCTGTTGAGTCTTAACTTATAACTCATAAGAGGCTTTTTATCTGGAGGGTAAACTCCTGTGAACTGGGAGGTCATGTGAGGACTTTTCCCATTCCCTGTTGCTCTCCAGCGGGAACCAGTGGAAACTGAGGACCGCCCCCTGCTGGACACACACACACACACACACACACACACACTATATGTCCCACTCATCCAACCTAGATTGACACTGGTGGGTGCTGCTTTATTCTTGCTCGCCTGTGTCGCCTGCTCTTTATTCAGAGGGGACTGAATGAGGCCGTTTTTGGCTATCATTACCGTTATATGATTATGCTCCACTAATCTCTCCAATGTTATATTCCTGCAGGACCAATTTCTAGAGCAGGATCATTTCTTATCTGCATGTTTTTTCTTGCTTCCCTCCAGAGATTCAGGCTTAAGATGATGGTCTTTTAGTAATGGTTTCAATTCTGCCATCATTCATTCCCAGTTCCACCATCCCAGCTAAAAATCTGGCTTCGCTTAGAGGGATTTGGCAGCATTTTGCATGAATTCTTGAATATGACCGTTATGCAGTATAATCTCCATGCATGCAAACCTTTAAAGCTTTAATTTCATGAATGTAAATGTCAGGATTGCTTTTGTTTCCTCTGGGTGATTGTCTTGTTGCGCTAGCTGATCCATTAACTGCAGGTGGGGTACAGGTGGCTGTTAACAGTCCTGGCAGTGAACACACTTGTTTTCTCCTCTGTTGTTTGGGAAAGCTGTTGATCCTCGCAGAGTTCCTCAGCTGCCTTTGACCCCCCCATCCAAAAAATATGGAAAAAACATGAACCTCCTCCACTCATCTGCCTGAGCGTACCAGCATTGAAATGACAGAGTCTTCAGCCGCCCAGTGATATTCTGATGAATGGGATTCACAGAAGAAGGAAACACAAGGATGGAAATTAACTCAGAGCATTGCATTTTTCCTCCTGTGTTCTTTTAAGATGGAGAGGATGAACATGAATTAATGTTTAGAAGAGAGAGGGAGAGATCTAGGGAGAGGGAAATAGAATTAAACAAACGGCCATTAAATATAGACGCATCATTTTTCTTTTATTAGCTGGAACTGGTGATTGACTGGTCTAAAACTGATTTTAAAAAATTTAATGTTTATGTTAATCTCATGTTTAAAACTTTTTTTTAAGTGTGTACTCACAACATACAGCACATTGTACCATTTACGACGTATGCATTGATGAATCATTGGGGAGATTTTTGTTATTTGTGTTAGATGAAAAAGTACTGCCTTTTTAAAAGAATTTGCAGCATATATTCATTTCCTTTTATCGTCATTGAGTTTTCATGTTTTATAGAAGATCAGAAAAAGCAGGCCTGATTGCTGCATCTATCTGTGATTTTCTTGCACTCTTGCAAAATCAACTGTTGAATGTTTTATAACTTTTTTTCCTTGACATAAAAAAAGCTTTATTCTTTTATTGCATGTCAGCCAAAACTGAAAAAAACACAATTGCTTTTATTACCATTTTTATTAATTATGTTAAACAATTTTTAAAATACATCTAGAATTGTCTGTTGGATCATTTACACCATCCTATTTTTTAGACCTTTTTTTGAAAAACTTTCCATATTTTATTTTTATTTGTTAGATAAGTATAGTTTATCTTTATTTATGTATTGGTGGTGTTGGTTTACAAAATAATTTATAAATAAGCAGCGTTTAAAATAAGATCAGTTTTAAACCCAAGGCCAATTGATGACAAACTAAAAAACAGACTGACCTTTTCAAACACATAACTGAAGAGAAATAATCAGTTTATTTTTAATAGTTTAGATCTGAGGATGTTTTTGTCACACACAGGATGCTTTTATTCATGCTGGGGCTAATAGGGAAATTCTCAGTGTGGCCTTGAGTAAAAATACTCCAGTTTTACAGTATTATGATAACGAAACAACAAATTAAACAACACTTTAATTTAAGAAATACTTTAAGATTTTTATGTTTTTGAATCCAATTACTTTTATTTTATTGTCCTTGACCTATTTAATTTTACATCTACAACACATCGGTGCCACTGGGGTGGTTTTAAAATCCGCTCTGGAAATTAATAAATGAAACATTATAAACTTTTTTTTTTTTTAAACAAAAAGGGATAATTAGTCTGCTATGAAATATCTTGCTTATTACAGATGTAATATTTTGTTATCTATTACATTTATTTTGTATTATTTAAAATCTGATACATAGACGTAAGTGAAATAAACAACAAAAGAAAACAAATTTATCAGTTTTCTAGAATTTATTATTCAGATTATTATCCTAGTTTTGATTATCTGCATAGTGTTCAGTAAACCTAGTGCTAGTATCTTGCGAACTTTAGCTTTAAGACGGTGTTACCTTCATAGAACTTAAATTAAAGGCTGGGTTTTTCCTTTTTTTACCAGTGTGAAATTATGCTTCTGCAAAAAAGATGAATTTATTGGATCATTTTTCCTCCTCTCTACCAGGGGCTCCACCCTCTATGGAGATGGCTGCTGTATAGATATTCTGATATTTGTGCTCCATTTTGCTCTTGTTTGCTGCTGATAAACCTTTCCACCCCAGGCCACCTTAAAGGGATCATCACAGTTCCAGTCATTGTTTTTTAATATTTTTACTGTACATCACAACACATGTGGGCACATTTAAAGGACTGAACGAATGAAACAAGGTTGAGACTGGATCACATTTGAAACTGAGAGAACAAACCCTGTGTTCCACCTCCTCTCCACCCCCTCACCCCAAAATCAATTTCCTTTAAATGGAATTAAGTGAGATTGAGGCGCAGCACTGTATTAGTTCTTCTAAAAGCAACCCTCGCAGCAGCTGACATACACAGACCGTCTGCTCCTTTAGCTCTTCTCCATCAGCTGCCGCTTCCCCTCACAGTAGTTTGATCGATGCACAGCTGATCTATAAATACAGGCTTTTATTTTTTCTTTTAGTCCATGGAGTCACGTCAGCCGCTTGCAGTTTGGCCTCAGGGTCACAGCTGCCTCAACTCCTCCTTCACGTCTTTCATTCATTCACTCCTTGTCCTGGAAAAAAATGTCTTCTTGACTTTATGTAAATCTGCTGCTAGATAATCTGTTTTTATTTCATCTACTCAGACATTAGAAAATATTGTTTGAAACCCCTGATTAGATCAAGTAAAACCCAGATAAATACAATTACAAAAAAATATCTAAATGAAATAAGTTTATTGAACATAAAGAAAAAACTTGACATAATAAACATAAGTTCATGCAACAAATTTGCTTAGTGTAATCCAGTTTATTTTCACTTGAACCACTTGGACTTGCCTTAGAAACACTTGTGAACTATGTGAACATTTGCTTATGATAAATATATAATATTGTGTTGCACATTAATAGTAATATTAATGGAAATTAACGTTTTATAACCTTCTCCCTCCTCTCCACTCTTTTGACTAATAAGGACATTTTCTAAATAATGATATGAAAATATAAATATAAAAAGGAATATCAAGAACATAATAATAATAATACTGTTGTCCATATCTATGTAATTGAATTTGAATCTGTTTATATGATTGGACTGATTTGACAAAATTGTTCTGTTTAAATAACCTGAAATGAGTTGATTGTAGTAATAATAATGATAAAACTCATAAATCTTTTTATTTTAAATAACTGGAAAAATCGAAATGCTACCCACTTACCACTATTAAAACTCATAATGTTGCTCATAATGTTATTTATATTTCCAGTTCTCCTCTCTGTAGTCTGACAGCCGGCGTTGCCCCTCTTTAACATTTACCTTCTTTTTCTCTGCTGTCTCATATTTTCTGTTGTTTATTCTCCTCCCAGCATCATTTTCTTGTTTTTTTTGTTTTGTTTTGTTTTTTTAAACCAGTAGCTGCTGTGATGACCACATTCTTATGACCTTGTTTATTACTTTTTCCTATTGTTTTGTTTTTTTACCCGGAGATCCTGTCGAAGGCTCAGAGTGACAGCAGTGAGTCCTGCCCGGCTGCTTGCTTGTAGCACGCTGATCGTGGTTTTCCAGTACAAGAAGGTCACAGTTCACCCCTAATTTCCATGGTTTTCTTTTTCTTCTGAAAGAAAAAGAGAAAAAAATTCTCCTGTTTGAATGTATGTTAAATGCAAACCCTCTGCAACAATGGAGGCTTGTAGTGCACTGTGACTTTTTTCCCAGACCTCCACCCCTGGACTCATCCTCCGCGACTCCCAACAAAAGGCCTGTGTTAACTACATTAAGCCGAGCCAAAAGCATGCCATCCCCTTTATACCTAATACCTTTATAGTTCAGCAGCGATTCTGCCATGCTTTTCCCGGAGCATTCATCTATGATTTGCTCTACCTTTTTTAAATTGTAAACAACAGATCCAGCCTTCCTGCTGCCGGCTCCAGCACCCCTCATTTTGGGTCCCACCCCACCCTTCCTTTCCCTGCTTCTCTTCGTCTGAGAAAACAAAACAAACACCCCATTCCTGCTCGACATGTTTGCATGCTGCAAAGGATGATGGGAGCCGGGGATGTGAGGAGTTCAGGGACAGTAGAGTGAGGTGCTAAAAGCCTTTTGTCCAGCCAGGAAAGACGATGTAAGCAACCAAAGTGAGGAGGGGAAAAAGGCAGGGAGGGTGGGAGAGCTGGGGTCATTTGGCTTCAGCGTCTTAGTGTGTGTGTGTGTGTGTGTGTGTGTGTGTGTGTGTGTGTGTGCGTGTGCATGGGGTCTGAAGGACCTAAGAGCCTGTGACTAATGTGGGTTTGCAACCCCATCACCCAGCCTCCTTTTACATTGTCTGCTTCCACTGTCCAGATGGCCAGTTAGAGGAATAAATCCTAGAAGGCCGGGACAGATTTGGGATTCCAGTACAGGGCACAGGGTGGGGTGGGGGGCATTTTTGGCCCAAAAACAGAACATTTTTCAGAGGACCAGCAAGAATCCTGTAAGCTGAGTGAAAAATTTGAATATTAACCTGGTCTAACAAGCCAGGAGACATATATGAAGCTGTATGAAAATGAGGATGAGACTCTAAGGTCCAGAAAAAGGGTAACAGTGAAGAGAGACAACCTCTTTAAATTATATTAATATTACATGTCACTATTATTTTGAATAATTCTTGATATCCGAGTTCGTTGGGTCGTTTGATCAGGGTGCTGCACCGGTGCCTCCTTAAGCAGGTTTTCCAGCCAGGCATCCTCCACTGAACGGAGACCTGCAGGGGGCCAGACCCAGAACCTGCTGGAGGGAATATAAATCTGTCCTGGGAACACCTTGCATCCCAGAATGAGGTGGAGAGTAAAGACTGGAAAAGGGAATGTCCAAGTTTCGATGGATGGATGGATGGATGGATGGATGTCTCATTACCACACAGTTACTTAAACATGTTGTTTAGCACCGACACTACTGTTGTTGGACAAAAATACTACGTGAAAAACGTTCAATATTATTTTTATTATTAGTAGTATTGCTGTCATAATTTTTATGATTCCATATTGATGTATTTATTTTGTGTTGTATTAATAGTAGTAGCAGTTATATTCCTTTTTTTTAATCTAAAAATATATTTTAAGGAAGGAACTGGCAATACTTTTGTTAGTATTTTATTAGTAGTAGTGCCATTATAAGCATTTTATTTTATTTATTTAATGTTTAATTAATTATTTATTAATATTATTAGTAGTAACATTTTTATTATTTCTGTTAGTAATTCAATTATCAGTAGTGGTGATATTTTAATCGTTTTATTCTAATTATGATAAGTATTTTCAGTATAATTATTTTATTCTAATCATTTATTTTCTTGCTTTTAAAAATAAAAAATATTTTTATTTTTGAAAATTATTATTATTGGAGTTTTTTTCAGACGTTTTTGTACAATTACTATTACTACTGCTGCTACTACTACTACTGATACTACCATATTTTTGCTTGTGTGTATTTCTTTTTATGAACAGATTTAGATATTAGTAACTACTCCCAACTAAATGGAGCAAGACCTGTGAGCAATACGTCGAGGATTGTTGTTCAGTTTTTTTAAAGTTAGGTGACATTTTTCTGACTTCTGTTTATTTGATCTCAGTTGATCCTCTCACCTTGTGTTCCCTGGCAGCTGCCTATCGCATTTAGAACTGTGCCGAAGTTTTGAACTTAAGATGTTTGTCTTCTTCTCAATCACAGAGTCAGAAAGGCATCAGATCTGTCATATTCGCTCAGCCGTTGCATGACAATGAGCTCAATCCTGCAGCTGGAGCTGGAGCGAGCTCTTCTCAGCTCCGGCGCTTCAAAAACATCTTCATGCAGCTTTATGCTTCCCCCAGAGGCCTGATCCCAACATCAGAGCTGAGAGCACAAAATATTGATCTGATTTTTGGATGCTTTGTTCTGGCTCTGGACTTTGGATGAAGTTAACTGTTAAATCAAGATTCAGTTCCTTATTTTTACTCATTTATTATATTTCTGTCTTCTTTTTTTTTATCACAATTTATCTCCATTTCCAAAAGAAATTTCATTTTCAGAGCTATAATCCACCTTACTACCCACGTTTTACAACTTTTATGAAAAGAAGGGCCAGGATTGTCTTTTCCTTCCTCGTTCAGCATCATTAATCTTGGAGACAGGGATTAGCATCAGCCAGATTCTCTGATATATTTGGAGTGAAAATGTCTCCATTTCCTGTTAAAGAGAAAAATAGGTTGGCGCTCGGATGCGGTGCTTCATCTGTAAACACACAATCGAGCATTTCTGTGTAGAAAAAAAAATGGCCGTACAAATGATTGGCCCATGCAGATTTCTCAGTGGGGTACCCGAGCGTCCCTCTGAAAGCTGTCATTTATTTTCATTGCTTTGCCGCCGTAATGGACTCCGTTTGAACGACATCTTTGTATTTAACCTTGAGGATGAAGCATCTGAGTGCATATGCACATTTATGTGGCTGCAAGTGCACACAGAGACACACACTTTACTATCATAATGATCATCTGGAGTACTGTTTTTTTCCCATTCTAATACCACATTTTGCTTTAGTGCTCCCTCTTTTCCAAAGAGCTGCAATGAAAATCCTCTCCAGTGTTTTAATTTGAGGGCGTCATTAATGCAGAGTCGGCCTGCATTACTGTTTTTGTATCATAAAGCCGCATTAAAACGGATGTCTCATGTCAAACCTGATGCAGACTCCCAGATTTTCAGTCCAAGCAACAAGTAGAGCTGTGCCCAGCAGGAACCAGGATCCCATGCAGGGATTCTCTTCAAGCCCACAGTCTGGAAGTCTCCGGATCCATCCACACTGTGTGACGACATATTTGATCAGAAACTGACATCTAGAAGTAAAAATAAATGCTGGCTGGAGGTCAGTTTTGAGTGTTTACTTACCTCCAGACATTTATTAACCTAATTTTTTCAGCCATATAGGTCAGCCACTTATGTCTGAAATAAGGAATTAAGTGGTTAGTGGTTTTAATAGTTGCCATTACAAAATTTCCAAAGTTAATATAATTTTTAAGTGAAATTAGCATTTAAACTGTATTTGATAATGGCACTATTAAAAACCCTTATTGTGCCTCAAATGCAGGCAGAAGACAATCAAACTTAACTGTGGAGATTTTAACCACCAAAGAGCACAAAAAATTAAATGTATTTTAGTCTTTTTAGCTATGCAGTGAAAGCCGTGTAAAGATGACTTTGTCCTCACTACAGCAGGACTAGTCCTCTTCCTCCAGCAGCTACTAAAGAATTGCTCAGCTTGTGTGTTAACTTGTTACCAGTTGTCAGATTATAGCAGCTAACAGTCTGCTTCTACTCAATTTAGCAGCTAAACTGAGAAAGAACCTTCATCATAAGAACCTCAGGCATCTAAACATTGCTCTGATCTTCAAATAACATATATTCAATTCAGTTTATTTATATAGCGCCAATTCACAACACATGTTGTCTCAAGGCACTTCACAACAATCAGGTTCATACATTTCAATTAATCCTAATCATTGAACAGTGCAGTCAGATTCAGTTATTTATTCAAATTGGATAAAAAGTTTTTCTGTCTAAGGAAACCCAGCAGATTGCATCCAGTCAGTGACTTGCAGCATTCACTCCTCCTGGATGAGCATGTAGAGACAGTGGACAGTCACTGGCGTTGACTTTGCAGCAATCCCTCATACTGAGCATGCATGTAGCAACAGTGGAGAGGAAAAACTCCCTTTTAACAGGAAGAAACCTCCAGCAGAACCAGGCTCAGTGTGAGCGGCCATCTGCCACGACCGACTGGGGGTTTGAGAGAACAGAGCAGAGACACAAAAAGAACACAGAAGCACTGATCCAGGAGTACTTTCTATGGGAAGGAAAAGTAAATGTTAATGGATGTAGCTCCTTTAGTCATTTCACCTAGAAAGAAAGAACAGATAAACTCTGAGCCAGTTTTCAAGGTTAGAGTCTGAAAGAGAGCACATAGAGTTAGTTACAGTAAAAGCTCAGTCAGTAGCCATGTCTAGGAGAGAAAAAGGGTTAAACACTAAAAGACAGGGCCATGTGCATCATCGGTAGAGGGTGAGCATTAAGTTGTCGGCAGCAGAAGCTTGGACGATGCCCCTCTCCAGAAAGGTGTCACGGGTAGACACAGAGCCAGGCCAGGTGTAGCTTCTAGGAAGAGAAAAGAGAGAGAACAAAGTTAAAAGCTGAAATAACAGCAAATAATGCAAAATTGGAGAGTAGTATGAGAATGTAGCGAAAAGGGTCTAAGTGGTCATAACTACAGAGATACAGTGCCTTGCGAAAGTACTCGGCCCCCTTGAACTGGTCAACCTCTTGCCACATTTCAGGCTTTAAACATAAAGATATAAAATTCAAATGTTTTGTGAAGAATCAACAACAAGTGGGACACAATTGTGAAGTGGAATGAAATTTATTGGATGTGTCAAACCTTTTTAACAAATAAAAAACTGAAAAGTGGGTCGTGCAATATTATTCGGCCCCTTTACTTTCAGTGAAGCAAACTCACTCCAGAAGTTCAGTGTGGATCTCTGAATGATCCAATGTTGTCCCAAATGACTGATGATGATAAATAGAATCCACCTGTGTGTAATCAAGTCTCCGTATAAATGCACCTGCTCTGTGATTGTCTCAGGGTTCTGTTCAAAGCACAGAGAGCATCATGAAGACCAAGGAACACACCAGGCAGGTCTGAGATACTGTTGTGGAGAAAACAAAAAGATTTCCCAAGCTTTAAACATCCCAAGGAGCACTGTGCAAGCAATCATATTGAAATGGAAGGAGTATCTGGGAGAGTCTGTCCATAGGACAACAATCAGTCATACACTACACAAATCTGGCCTTAATGGAAGAGTGGCAAGAAGAAAGCCAGTTCTCAAAGATATCCATAAAAAGTCTTGTTTATAGTTTGCCACAAGCCACCTGGGAGACACACCAAACATGTGGAAGAAGGTGCTCTGGTCAGATGAAACCAAAATCAAGCTGTTTGGCCACAATGCAAAACAATATGTTTGGCGTAAAAGCAACACAGCTCATCACCCTGAACACACCATCCCCACTGTCAGACATGGTGGTGGCAGCATCATGGTTTGGGCCTGCTTTTCATCAGCAGGGACAGGGAAGATGGTCAAAATTGATGGGAAGATGGATGAGGTCAAATACAGGACCATTCTGGAAGAAAACCTGTTGGAGTCTGCTAGAGACCTGAGACTGGGATGGAGATTTATCTTCCAACGAGACAATGATCCAAAACATAAAGCCAAATCTACAATGGAATGGTTCACAAATAAACGTATCCAGGTGTTGGAATGGCCAAGTCAAAGTCCAGACCTGAATCCAATTGAGAATCTATTGAAAGAGCTGAAGACTGCTGTTCATGAACGCTCTCCATCCAACCTCACTGAGCTCCAGCTGTTTTGCAAGGAAGAATGGGCAAGAATTTCAGTCTCTCGATGTGCAAAACTGATAGAGACATACCCCAAGCAACTTGCAGTTGTAATTGCAGCAAAGGGTTGCGCTACAAAGTATTAACGCAAGGGGGCCAAATAATATTGCACACCCCACTTTTCAGTTTATTTGTTAAAAAAGTTTGACACATCCAATAAATTTCATTCCACTTCACGATTGTGTCCCACTTGTTGTTGATTCTTCACAAAAAGTCAGTCAGTCAGTCATTTTCTACCACTTATTCCATAGTGGGTCACGGGGAAGCTGGTGCCTATCTCCAGCAGTCTATGGGCGAGAGGCAGGGTACACCCTGGACAGGTCGCCAGTCCATCACAGGGCAACACACACAAAAAATTTGAATTTTCTATCTTTATGTTTGAAGCCTGAAATGTGGGAAGAGGTTGAAAAGTTCAAGGGGGCCGAATACTTTCGCAAGGCACTGTAGCTCAGGATAACCTAAGCTATTCTAACTATAAGCTTTATCAAAAATATTAACATAATTAAAACATCTAAAAGTTTAAAAGCACAAGAGCCTGAATGTTGTGTTCATGGTGTGTTCGGGCTGAAGATTGCAAGTTTTCCCTGAGATCTAATGAAAGGAAGCTGTCAGATATGTTGAATTTATTAACTGTCACTTAATAATAATAGTAATAATAATAATTTATTTTTATTTTAGCTTTATTCATACATGCATTGTCCCATTCTAGAGCCACAATAAAGTAATATAATTAAAAACACGCGTAATACGGATAATCTGCATGTGTTTTTAAGTCGATATGTAAATTGATGAAAAATATGACTACTGTTATTACTAGTACTACTAGGAGCTGGAATAGTAATAATAATATTGATATATTTTAGCCTTATTTATAAAGAGCAAAATATTGCATGTAGTTAATAATAAATATAATGTAATACAGATGATGCTAACAACATTTTGACCACTGTTAGACATCACATTTATACAGGGGTTGGACAATGAAACTGAAACACCTGTCATTTTAGTGTGGGAGATTTCATGGCTAAATTGGACCAGCCTGGTAGCCAGTCTTCATTGATTGCACATTGCACCAGTAAGAGCAGAGTGTGAAGGTTCAATTAGCAGGGTAAGAGCACAGTTTTGCTCAAAATATTGAAATGCACACAACATTATGGGTGACATACCAGAGTTCAAAAGAGGACACATTGTTGGTGCACGTCTTGCTGGCGCATCTGTGACCAAGACAGCAAGTCTTTGTGATGTATCAAGAGCCACGGTATCCAGGGTAATGTCAGCATACCACCAAGAAGGACAAACCACATCCAACAGGATTAACTGTGGACGCAAGAGGAAGCTGTCTGAAAGGGATGTTCGGGTGCTAACCCGGATTGTATCCAAAAAACATAAAACCACGGCTGCCCAAATCACGGCAGAATTAAATGTGCACCTCAACTCTCCTGTTTCCACCAGAACTGTCCGTCGGGAGCTCCACAGGGTCAATATACACGGCCGGGCTGCTATAGCCAAACCTTTGGTCACTCATGCCAATGCCAAACGTTGGTTTCAATGGTGCAAGGAGCGCAAATCTTGGGTTGCGGAAAATGTGAAACATGTATTGTTCTCTGCTGAGTCCACCTTTACTGTTTTCCCCACATCCGGGAGAGTTACGGTGTGGAGAAGCCCCAAAGAAGCGTACCACCCAGACTGTTGCATGCCCAGAGTGAAGCATGGGGGTGGATCAGTGATAGTTTGGGCTGCCATATCATGGCATTCCCTTGGCCCAATACTTGTGCTAGATGGGCGCGTCACTGCCAAGGACTACCGAACCATTCTTGAGGACCATGTGCATCCAATGGTTCAAACATTGTATCCTGAAGGCGATGCCGTGTATCAGGATGACAATGCACCAATACACACAGCAAGACTGGTGAAAGATTGGTTTGATGAACTTGAAAGTGAAGTTGAACATCTCCCATGGCCTGCACAGTCACCAGATCTAAATATTATTGAGCCACTTTGGGGTGTTTTGGAGGAGCGGGTCAGGAAACGTTTTCCTCCACCAGTATCACGTAGTGACCTGGCCACTATCCTGCAAGAAGAATGGCTTAAAATCCCTCTGACCACTGTGCAGGACTTGTATATGTCATTCCCAAGACGAATTGACGCTGTATTGGCCGCAAAAAGAGCCCCTACACCATACTAATAAATTATTGTGGTCTAAAACCAGGTGTTTCAGTTTCATTGTCCAACCCCTGTATGTTCTCTGGTGCTGATAACTAAAATCTTGTCCTTTAGTCATGGTCAAACATGAGAGTTGTAGTCTACACGAACCAGTAAATGTTTCATTATGACACACCAGAGCAACAAGAGACGAGCTCCTTGGCCTGAGATACAAAAGAACCTTCAGATCCCAAACAAATCTTAGTCAAAGACATAATAAGATTTAAAAAAAAGGACGCCCCTGAAGTGGAGTTTCCATGATTTCTGCCAGCATAGGTTGATGGTAACACAAGAGCCTTGCTCCTACCCTAACACACACCCCCACCCCACAGGTATAAACAGTAACAAATATCTGCACATATCTCCTGTATAATCACAGCTTACATTCTCACTGGCCAGCGCTGGCTCATTACCAGTTGTCCCAGTTGTTCTGCTGCAGACACCCCACCCCCATTCCCAGCTGTCATGCACAGGGCTGGCTGAGAGTTACAAAGCCCAGCTGAAGAGCGGGAACTGCTCCCTCTCATTTCCACTTCATTTATCTGCTCCCACTCCATCCATCCACACCTTCCTCTGGTTCTGCCAGTGGGCCAAGTGGAAGAAGTAGTACAAAGATTTACAAATAAAAACCTCAATGTTTTGTGGATTTGTATTGAGCCCCCTTTACTTTAATTCCTCTAAATAAAACTTAGAGCCACTAAGACACCTGCTGTGTTTATTTTCATCTTATTATAAATGGAGATGTTCTTTTGGCCTCAGCAGTCTGTTGGTGAACAATAGAGAGCAAACAGCATTACAAAGACCAATCAACACAGCAGACAGGTCAGGGAGGAAGTTCTGTCGAGGTTTAAAGCAGGGTTAGGTTCTACAACAAAATCCTGAGCTCTGAACATCTCCCAGAGCTCTGTTCAATCCATCATCTGAACATGAAGAGAGGATGGACCAACAGCAGACCTACCTAGACATGGATGTCTGCCTGAACTGACATACTGGTGAAGGAGAACATTAGATAGAGAAGCAGTCAAGATGCCCATGGTAACTCTGGAGGAGCTAAAGAAATCCATAGCTCATGTAGGAAAATCTGTTGTCAGGACAGCTACTGGTGATGATCTTCCAAAAATCTATAAAAGTGTAGAAAAATATTGTGGAAAAAAAGGCCAAAAATAATGTTTGAAGTTTTTCACCAGTCATTTAGGGGACAGAGCAAATGTATGGAAGAACGTGGCCCTGAACAAACCACTCCAATGGGGAAACATGGTGGTGGCAGCATCATGGTGTGTGGGGACGCTTTTCTTCAGCAAGAACAGGGAAGCTGGTCAGAGTTGACGGGAAGACGGATGGAGATAAATGCTGGACAATCCTGAAAAAAAAACCTCTAAAAGACTTGAGACGGGGGTGAACATTCACCTTCCAGCAAGATAATGACACATAGAGCCAGAGCTACAATGGATGGTTTATATCACAGCATATTCATGGGTTAGAATGGCACAGTCAAAGTCCAGACCTCAATCCAACTGAAAATCAGTTGCAAGACTTGAAAACTTATGTTCACAGACACTCTCCATGTATCTGAGTTACTTTTAATCCTGAAAACCACAGTTGTCAGTTTTTCTTTTCAGAAATTATTTTTTATTCATTGCTTTCCTTCACAATTATGCACTACTTTCTGTTGGTGTAACACATAAAATCCTCATAAAATATGTAGAGGTCTTTGGCTACTGTGTGTCAAAATGTGGAAACACTAAAGAGAGATATGAATACCTTAAGAAGGCAATACTCTAATTCATGTTCTCAGAGACTGACACCGTTTTCTGAGATTTTACTTTTTATTGACTGCCTTATTGTTTATTTCTTTAGTTCAGTATTAGTCAACAAAAGGACAGCTTTAGGTTGTTAAAATAAAAGCTGGATTCAGGCAGGAACTAAACAAACCCAAGAGAAATCAAATCCTTTCCACATTTGACCTGTTGTGGTTCAGAGCAAGGCCCAAACACAGCTTTCTCCCTCTGTTTCCTCTTCACTCCCTCCCTCCTCTTCTTAGTATGAATCTGCCGTATCTCATTCCCCAGCGCTAATTCCAATTTAATTGCCAGTAGCCTGAAGCCTCCTCAATAGGAGTAACAAATGGTTTGATTCTGTAGACTTCATCAGACTGCATTTTAAATGCGACACAGTAACCCGGTGCGAATGCCAATGAAGCCTGGCGAGTAGCTCCTCTGTTTACTAATTATCCTTTTTCTTACTCCGAGCCGCACAGCACAAGTTGTCTGATTAAATCGGATTTGTGAGGATTGGTGGGGGGCATGGGTGGGTTGGTGGGAGCTCCTGCGGTGGTGTTGGTGGAGGTTACGGGGGCCAGCTGGAGGGGGGGGCATGAATGTACATCATGAAAAGGAAAGTTCACGCCTTTTTTCTCGTTGGCATTAATTCCCGGATCGATGATGATCTTTACAGTCTGAGCTGCGATGAGGAGGACAACAAACATGCATCAGAAAGAACATGTTATAGGAGCAGATGCTATCCTTGGTCCATCTTAGTGCAGCACATTTACAATCTTAAAATTATTGTATATTAGAAAAACAATTATCTAATTAAAACAAAAAGCAGTTTTTAAATGATGATTTCATTTAGGGAATAAAGGCTTTCTAAACTAACCTGGACCTGTGGTAGATAGCAGTTCCTTCCCTTGTTATCACACTATGAATGAACTCTGATTCACCACATATTTGGGGAAGCTGTGTTTAATTTCACTAGCCTCACCCAGGACTAATTATTGACGGACCTGTAGCATAACGAAATCTTTTAAAGTAGATCCCGTATGACAATATGAAGCAGGCTAAAAGATCTGAAAAAACAGCACATAATGCACTGATCTAAAGAAATTCAAGAATTAAACAAAAGTCACTGACATCTACCATCTAGAAAGAGTTATAAAGCCATCTCTAAGCCTTTAGGACAGTGAGAACCATTATCCACAAATGGAAAAAACATGGAACAGTGAAGAACCTTCCCAGGTGTTGTTAGCCTAGCAAAATTGCTTCAAGAACACAGAATCGACCCATCCATGAGACCACACAATGCTAAACAACATCTAAAGCTCTCAAGGCCTCAGTTAAGGTCAGAGGTCATGACTCAATCAGAAGAGAGACAGGACCAAACTGGGTTCCATGGGAGAGTTCCAAGGCCAGAACCACTGCTGACCCAAAGCAAAAGGAAAAATATTCTGTGGAACTTTTTAAAACCTGTGTGTCCAGTTACATTGTGTAAAAGTAGCGTTTCAGAACTCAAATATCATTCTGAAGCACAAACATGGTGGTGGTAGTGTGATGCTCTGGGGCTGCTTCGTGGCTACAGCACCTGAACGACTTGCTGTAATCGATTGAATCATAAATTCCAGCAGAATATCCTGAAGAAGAATGTCCAGTTTTGGAGTGGTCTAGTCAAAGTCTGTACTTAAATCTGATTGAGATGATGTGGCATTACCTTAAACAGGCCTTTCTTTCTCAAAAAACTCTCCAATGTGACTGAAATAAAACAATTCTGCAAAAAAGAATGGGTAGAACTTTCATGACAGTGACGAAAAAGACTTAACAGTTGATGCCATCGGACGTCATCACTTATATACTGCTTCTTGTATTTGCTTTGGTTATTTTGAAATTTGTAAGGGGGTAAATACTTTTTCCCTTGCACTGTATTACCTATTTATCTGCTAGACTTGAAGTATAACTCAGTTCATCTGCAAAATTAAATATTTAAATATGAACAAATATATGTTTTCTTTGTTTTCTGTGTTGGTGAACATTCAAAGCAAAGCATCCGTGAGTTTAACGTTAAATGATGGTATTTCAGTTCAGTAGCTAATTAGCTAAAAATTTTTAACATTAATAATAAGGCTTGAAAAGCATTCTCTAATGATTTCTTCATATCAACACATTTTTTGTCCTTCGTAACCTTCTGCAGACCCTGAACGGACGCCGCAGGTTTTATAATGATGTGCAAATAGTCATAAAGAGCAGGAAATGCCACTTTACAGTAGGCAGAGGATATGGCGCAGCAGTGGAGGCGCCGTGCAGATTTCCTCATCTGCACGGCTATAAAGACCTCTCCCTGTCAAACTAAATGGCCAGTTGAGCTGCCATATGGTTGTGCTGACATTATCTCTGGGTAATTAATATGGCATCTCGCCTGGCATCTGGTGGCATTAATCTACCCGGGAGCCGTTCATCTTACAATGTCAGCGCCGCTGCGGGTCCGACGTGAATTATCACTGCCCGGTAAAACGAGGAGGCAGGAAGGAAGAGAAAAAATAACATCAACAAAAAGAAAGACAAACAAAAACGAACACTGGATTTTCTTTCATGGCAGATTTCTTTCCCACTGATTGGTTTTATTTCTGCCTGAAATATGTGACCGGATATTTGGTTTTGGATCTGAGCCCGTCTTGTTTGTCGATATCAGCATTTAATTCATCATATATCATATTGTTTTGCTGGGATGTTTTTATTTTACTATAAAAAGGTTGAGTAAACAGATGTCTGGTCCAGCTAGCTTCAAAATAATGGAAATCTGCTTTCTAACAGTGTTGGCTCTGATCATGGAGCAGTGTGATAAGCTGGAGTAAAAATTCCAACAGCGCATTTTAAAACAAAATGTGTCACTCTGTTTGCTTTTATTAAAGAAAAAAAGCAACAATTATTCCTGCTGCTGCTAAAATAACATATGTTTGTTAAAAGGTACACAAGGTGCTTTTTTAAAGTTTTAAGCATGTTTTTAATATTCTATACCTTTCTTATGTTGCTTTAGCACTATTTTAGATTACATAATTAAATATAATTGTTGGTTACTAATGTTTTTAGAATTGCATTTCTTCACTTCTAGATTCTGACATTTTATTCTAGTTGTCTAATAATGTTTGTTTTACAATTAGTTTAATATTTGTTGGTGTTATTAATAGTGATTGTTTGCATGCTTGCTTCTTGAAGTAGGTCAATTGTGTAAAAGCTACTTTGTCCAAAAAGTGCTCCATAATAAAATCTAATTGGTTAAATAATATTGTTACTTATAACATTTACCTATTAGTGTTCTGTTGGGGGTTTTCAGGTACCTTTTAGTGTGGAACGTTATATAACAAACTGATATCAGCTGGTTAATTAGTCGGGCTATCTGCTCAGGTAGCCAGCCTGCACTCAGCTACTTAACCTGTTAAGCCCTACGGTGTTTTAGAGCAATTTCCGCCTGAAATCACATAACTTAAATAAATCAAGTATAGCTCCACAGTTATAAGGTCTACATGAAAATGTTTGGTACCTGTGTAAAGGTAAGACATAAAAGATTTTCAAGTGGAACCACTATAGTAACTATTACTATGTCTGATTTATTTGTGATTAAACATAGAAAAAAATCTATGTTTTTGAGCCTCGCGAAAAGTTTTTTCTAAATGAATATTGCACAACACCATGGAAATCCTAGGCGAACCCACAGGTTGTGTTCAATCACATATTGACTATAAGTGCAGCAAATTTGAACTGAATCAGTTGAAGCATATTTGTTCCACAAAGGTGGGCAATGTGCCAGGCAGAGCTGGGAATTCAGTACAATTTAGCCGAATGTGCCAAAACTGTGCCGAAAGTGGTTTTTATCTCATAAAAGCGAATCTGGTCAAATAAAAGTGCTGATTTTCACTTTAGGACTCTCTCTGCATATAACATAGACTTTGCTCATGACATTTACCCAGTATATCATCAAAATGTACAATTGTGCACAGCGTGAAATTAATATAATGAAAAGAAATCGAACTAAATTGTATCATTTCATCTGCAACTGGAGGACTTTTATTGAAAAAAAAAGAATTAGCACTGGAAAAAAAATTAAAATAAACTTGCAAAAACAATTATCAATAAACACAATGTATACAAATGTGCAAGAACAATTAGCAATAAAGACATAGTAAACAAACTTGGTGACCACAGGAATTTCTTGCCAGCTAAAATTGTCTTTTGCACATTCGAATTGGTATTATTAATTATGTGCATGTTATGACACATCATGTTTATTTTGTAACCTTAATAGTTTGCAGAATAGACTTCTCACCTTGAAGGATATAGCCTCAACCCAGGTAGTAGAGGGCTGGGTCCTTTAGGTGCCAGATGATCTTGCCTCCTCCTGGCTGTAAAAATAAAAATAAGTTATTTCCTGCTGTGCACAAAAAATTATAGAATAACATACCAAAGCAAGTACAGGTCCTTCTCAAAATATTAGCATATTGTGATAAAGTTCATTATTTTCCATAATGTCATGATGAAAATTTAACATTCATATAGTTTAGATTCATTGCACACTAACTGAAATATTTCAGGTCTTTTATTACGGATGATTTTGGCATACAGTTCATGAAAACCCAAAATTCCTATCTCACAAAATTAGCATATTTCATCCGACCAATAAAAGAAAAGTGTTTTTAATACAAAAAACGTCAACCTTCAAATAATCATGTACAGTTATGCACTCAATACTCGGTCGGGAATCCTTTTGCAGAAATGACTGCTTCAATGCGGCGTGGCATGGAGGCAATCAGCCTGTGGCACTGCTGAGGTCTTATGGAGGCCCAGGATGCTTCGATAGCGGCCTTTAGCTCATCCAGAGTGTTGGGTCTTGAGTCTCTCAACGTTCTCTTCACAATATCCCACAGATTCTCTATGGGGTTCAGGTCAGGAGAGTTGGCAGGCCAATTGAGCACAGTGATACCATGGTCAGTAAACCATTTACCAGTGGTTTTGGCACTGTGAGCAGGTGCCAGGTCGTGCTGAAAAATGAAATCTTCATCTCCATAAAGCTTTTCAGCAGATGGAAGCATGAAGTGCTCCAAAATCTCCTGATAGCTAGCTGCATTGACCCTGTCCTTGATAAAACACAGTGGACCAACACCAGCAGCTGACACGGCACCCCAGACCATCACTGACTGTGGGTACTTGACACTGGACTTCTGGCATTTTGGCATTTCCTTCTCCCCAGTCTTCCTCCAGACTCTGGCACCTTGATTTCCGAATGACATGCAGAATTTGCTTTCATCCGAAAAAAGTACTTTGGACCACTGAGCAACAGTCCAGTGCTGCTTCTCTGTAGCCCAGGTCTGGGGAATGCGGCACCTGTAGCCCATTTCCTGCACACGCCTGTGCACGGTGGCTCTGGATGTTTCTACTCCAGACTCAGTCCACTGCTTCCGCAGGTCCCCCAAGGTCTGGAATCGGCCCTTCTCCACAATCTTCCTCAGGGTCCGGTCACCTCTTCTCGTTGTGCAGCGTTTTCTGCCACACTTTTTCCTTCCCACAGACTTCCTACTGAGGTGCCTTGATACAGCACTCTGGGAACAGCCTATTCGTTCAGAAATTTCTTTCTGTGTCTTACCCTCTTGCTTGAGGGTGTCAATAGTGGCCTTCTGGACAGCAGTCAGGTCGGCAGTCTTACCCATGATTGGGGTTTTGAGTGATGAACCTGGCTGGGAGTTTTAAAGGCCTCTGGAATCTTTTGCAGGTGTTTAGAGTTAACTCGTTGATTCAGATGATTAGGTTCATAGCTCGTTTAGAGACCCTTTTAATGATATGCTAATTTTGTGAGATAGGAATTTTGGGTTTTCATGAGCTGTATGCCAAAATCATCCGTATTAAGACAATAAAAGACCTGAAATATTTCAGTTAGTGTGCAATAAATCTAAAATATATGAATGTTAAATTTTCATCATGACATTATGGAAAATAATGAACTTTATCACAATATGCTAATATTTTGAGAAGGACCTGTATGTAATTATGTAACCGTAGAGTGGTATTGGTAAAGTGTCAATGAAATACCAGCTATATAACAAGTTTCAGCTACTTCCACAACATGCCTTGCGTCCTTTTGTTCTAAAGGGGGGCGGGGGTTGTTTCATTACTAAGTTTTCTGATTACAAGATAATTTATTTTCTACTGTACACAGAAAATAATAAAACAACACACAAATATAATACAGTATGAAAATAATATCACCAGTTGAATCAATCACATTTAAAAATGGCTCCACACAACAGTAGTTACAAACTTAAAAAGCGGTAATGCATTGTTGAACTAGCTGACATGTAATTTACAGTTGCTGGAAATAAAAAGTAACACTATAACTTTCTAGTGAACCCGGTCCTGAAGAAGTTTCGCATTTTCATTCACTTCAAAATCCACGCTGCTGTCCGAGGAATATTCTACTTCAAGCTCCCTGCCTTGCAAAATAGTTTCCAAGGCTTACAAGTTGTTCGTATTACTCCTCTGCGACATCATAATGTTCGAAATTCACAGAGGAAATACGAAACAACAAGCAAGCTATGTACGTTGCAGTAAAGTGTGCGTAAAGTGAAAGTTACTCCCAGATTTATTACCTCTGTTACTCACTGGAATTATGTGACCGAAATACATTATACAAAGACGTGCAATACGTCCCCGCAAACGTGGGATTCTGTACTTTCTATTGGTACCAAAAAAGATGGGGTGGGGAAAAAGCATATGTGTTTCCTGTAGCATTTTACGTGTAGATTCAGATATGCCTGAAGGACCCCTAAGCATCATAAACGTTTAAACTGCTGTAAAACCAAAAGGATTTGTGAAAAACAAATTTGAAGATTTGTTTTATCAACATTAAAGCCTCCCCCTTTAGGGAAAAAAAAAAAAAAAATGACCGTGTTTTACCTGCTTTTACAGATGTCCAAAATGCGCGTGGCTCTGCTCATACTGGTACCGGTATGCTCGGGCTTAAGGGTTCTGTTGTAGTTGCCGACTGTAATTTTAAAAAGTCATTACTTTAATAAGAGTGGTGGATGGTGCTCTTTTAGTTTCCACATCTGTGATTCCTTGGATTAAAAATATTCCTTAAAAAGCAAATTTGTATTTTTGTAAATGGGGAAGTGTAGGAGCCTACTTTCAGCCAGTTTCCTGGCAGTGTGCAGCAACAGGCGGGGGGCTTCTGTATTTTCTACTCCATACAGACGGACAACACATTGCTCACTGTGGAATCTCATTTAAAGAAGTTTGGGAATATTATGCTACAGTTTAGCACTGACCCTGTATGGTGAATCGGGAAGCTGTTTGCTATGATATCAGCATCCTTAAGCACCTGCAGTAATGTTTAGTTTGAAAGTTTTTCATGTAAAAGCAGAACCATGATTCATGTACGTTCCAACTCGGATTGCAGTAAATCAGTTCCTGCCTGAAAGTTCAGATTTTATTCTTTGCTGCTTCATCCAGCAGTTTTCCCTGGATGAAAATCTTTCTCCAGCTGTTACCGAAGCCTTATTTTCATTCCTCCCTCCTCCAGTCTGATCAATAAATAGTTCTGTGGAGGCATTTTAAATGAATTAGGAGTAGCACAGACATTCCAACTTATTTGCTTTCTTCTACACAAAGTTACACAGAGGGGAAAGACACGCACAATCCTGGCGATATGTTTCTGGTGTTTCAGGTCTGTGTTTTGAAGGGATGTTAAAACGAAGATGTTGGAGCACAGCTGGATAACAAGATGCTTTGAATCAAATGACCTGCATGAGCAACACTGCATTAATCTCCACATAATACATTTGATCTTCTATAACCATGTGTGTTCAGGCCCATTCTCCTGAGCAGACAGATGCATGTTATGCTCGAAAACAGATAAACACTTCGGTTTGAAAACTTCTTTAATACTGTCATGTTCCACACTAAAATCCTGAAATGACCCGCTGTTCCAGAGGAAATTAATGGAAATTTAATGCAAAAGAGGCTTCACGGCTTTAAAGGTATCCTGATTTGACCCGGTGTTTGAACCCTGATTGTTTGATTGCCAAACAATAAAGGCTTGGATATGACAAACAGGAAGTCATTTGCTAAGCTTGTGCAGCAACATGATGTAATTCAGATGCAACACGTTTTACGTGCCATGTTTTTCACTTTCTGTATCAGTTTTGGCAGTTTTCGTTTATCTGTTGAGAGCATTCAGTTGCTGGAAGGAGGTTTTTCTTTAAGTATTTATTTAGAGGTCTGAAACAGTGAATTCTGATGCTTTATAGAATTTTTTTGAGAGTTTGGTCTAAGAAACAAAAACAGCTTTTGTTTTTTTCTGTTTTCTCAACTGACTAACGGATGTACAGCACCCTCCGCATTTATTGCTAAAAATGGGTGAAATGCCTTTATTCTATGCTATGGAGTTTGCATGTGCTCCTTATAGATACATAGATTCTCTACGGATACTCCGGCTTCCTTCCACAGTTCAAAAATATCCATGTTTGGTTAACTGGTGTCTCTGAATTCAATTCAATTCAATTCAATTCAAAGATACTTTATTGATCCTCGAGGGGAAATTAGAATTCCAGTACAACCCATCCAAACATACATCATGACACAAGACAATGGGGGGACGGGTCACCGAGGCTTTGCTGCCCACTCACAGGCGCTGCCCTTGATAGATGAGAAAAGAGGCCACATTAGGTAAGTAGAGGGGGGAAATAAATCATATTTCACATTTTATCCTTAGCAGGATACAGTTTGAGATTGCAAAAAACCTCAGCACAAAGAAGCAACAAGTTTACAAAACAACATCATGCTGGGAACAGTGAAGGTGGTGTGAGGGGTGCATATGTTTATCTTGAGCATGTGTGTGTGTGCAAGTGAGTGTGCAAGCAAGTCCATGAAGAATTGCCCTAAGCAGTGACTGTGTGCGCAGTTGTTTGACCTGTGTGTCTGTGTTGGACAGAAGACCTGTCCAGGGTGTACCATAGACAGGACACTTTTAGCTGGATCTCTGCATGGTGGCTGGACCAGTATCTTTCCTAGAGTAAAAGCAAGTAAGCAGGAAGATGCTGTTAGGACTAAAGATGTCATGATGGACATGTATTAATATTTTATCAGAAACTTTTTCCTATCGATATGAGAGTGAATAACTGAAAGCAATTATTTCATGATGACATGCGTGTCTCCGTCGATGTCCCGTTAGGGCGACCTTTTCAGAAAAGCTGTGACCTGATGTGCTATAAAGCCTTGTTACCGATTAGAGTAACAACAAACACTTAATGGGAGCTGCAGAACGGCAGGAACTTCACCTTTTCACACTTTGAAGTGCAGACATGGGGGAGGAGGGTTATTGTGACTGGTGTTTGTGGTAACTGCCAGTTATACGGTGGAAGTAAGCAGCGCTGAGCCAAAAGGGGGTAGTGAAGGTTGTTGTGACTGAGTGTAGAGGATGTGATTCCCTGGGCGGTGTAAAGCGAGGGTGAGCAGCATGTCAAGAATGGCAGGAAGAAAAGAATTACTGACATTTGTCTTCATGGAAAGTTTAATTATTCAGATTAGCTGTTCTGATCATTTCACACCAAGACGGAGTTCCCATTTGATTCCTCTAAATGCCCAGAAACTTCTGCATGTTTTCTCACATCACAGCCACCAACTTCAATGTATTTTATGATCATATGTGACAGAGCAACACAAAGTGGTGCATATTTGTCAAGTGGAAGGAAAATGATGCATGGTTTTCAAAATCTGAGAAGTGTGGCAGGCATTTTTATTTAGCCTCTTTTACTCTGATAGCCCAAATAAAATTCTGTGCAACTTATAGCCTTCAGGACTCACCTAATTGATAGGTAGAGTCCAACTGTGTGTAATATCAGTACAAATGCAGCTGTTCTTTAAAGGCCTCAGAGGTTTGTTAGAGAATATTGGTGTGGGAAGATGGATGAGGCTAAATGCAGGACAATTCTGGAAACCTGTTAGAGGTTTAAACAGATGTGAAATTGTGGTGGAGGTTCACCATCCAGCAGGACAATGTCCCTAAAAATACATCCAGAGCTACAATGAAATGGTTTATTCATGTGTTAGAATGGTCTAGTCAAAATCTAGACCTAAATCCCACTGAGAATCTGTGGCAAGACCTGAAAACCGATGTCCATGTATGCTCACCATTCAATCTGACAGACTTTGAGGTTGTAAGGTGACAAAATGTGAAAAAGCAATGTGTTCTAGTAGTGTGAATATTTTTGCAAGGTGCTGTATAATCACTCATAGTCTGAGTAAGTTAGCTTCAAAATCTTAGTAAATATTGCTCATATTTCCTGCCATTGTGTGCACTGTGTTGCTGGATTTGTTTATTCCTCTTATCCCAGACTTAAAATGTGAGAAATCCAACAACACAACAAACAGCTCAAAGTGGAGCGTCTCCTCTTCAAGCATCGATGTCTATTTTGATCCTGCCTCTTGTTTTGCATATTTGGGATGACTTAAAAATAAAAGCCTTTGTACCACAGAACATCTTGTGTCGAGGTCTGCTTGGAAGGTTTTTGGAAAGGCTGAACCTTCAAGTTAAAGAGATTAATTGTTGTTGTTACCCTCCTGTTAGCAGGTGAGGTTTGAACACTCATGCACAACATGAATCACGTTTAGATGAGATGAAGGTTGGAAGCCGGAGTTTATGAGCAGAACTTTAAGACAGCTTTGGGACCGTGTTTCTGTCGTTACGCCCCAAACCGAACTCGGACTCAGACGCCACCAAATGAATGAAGGCGTGTGAGGATACAGATGCCTACATTTAGTCACAATTCTGGCCTCCGCATAGATAAACTATACCTTAGCATAGATTGCTATTGACAGGAGCAAGCAGTAACAGAGGTTGAGGTCTGTTGGTAATGGCCTGTGATTGAACACCTTGTGCGGAGGTCCCGCTGCTCACTGCCTCATTAAATCTGGCAGGTCCTCTGTTCGGCACGCTGCATTGCAGGACACAGTCAGAACACATTAAAGTGTCTCAACTGTGGCACCCTCTGAAACACGTGCATTCAAGATGGATTTCAGGGGTCTTAATGTGTCAGCCGTGTTTATGTGATTATTATACTTAATTATAACTGCAGCTACTGCTGTAGAGCTTCCTCTGTAAATAAGAAGTGTTAGACTGTGGCTGGTGTCAACTTTAGATCTCTGAAGAGATTTTAAATCTTTTTTATGAAATTAATCGTAATTTCAGCCACCCTGGGTTAACTACGTTTAGATGGGTGGATCATTGAGCATTTAAGTATGGGCTGATTACCGATATGATTCAAATATTATGTTACTCTGCACTTTTCCCACATGTGGTTACACCCTGTGGGTAAGCTGGCTTAAAGAAGGCTTTAGCTCTTTTCTCTTGCTTCAAAGAAAGAGAAATTGGGCTGCTTGAAAATATTGCCAGTGGAGTAGGAACTGTTCACCAGCAGATGAAAGCCAGCTTGGTATTCGATCAGAATAATAATTAATCAGCTGATATAAGGTAACTTTTACATAGAGTGAAAAAGGTTGCTTTTCTAAACGGCTAAAAACCATTTTCTGTCATACGATTTAAAGCCCTAGTTATGAAATGTGGGAGTTTTCTCGGGCGGTTCGATTCATATTAAACTACAATAATACATTTTATTTCAGCTGCAGCAAAGATAATTTTGTTTGAAATTAAAGCAATTGCATTTGTTTTTATTTTCTTTATAAATACAGTAAAACTGGTATCTTTGCAACCTTTGCAAGATAAAACTAAAGTCCTCAAAAAGTACATAAATACATATCTAATATTTATTTATATTTGACCATTTGGGAAAAATTCATTGACAGTTTTATAAGTTTAATAAGTCCAAGATGGTTTCATGGTCTGGAAAAATTCATGGCAGTCACTCATTATTTCTGGCAGTTTATTACTTTGTTCACAGTTAATATTCTGAATATTTTTAATTATTTATTAAGTCTTTACTACAGTATTTCATTTATATATTTAAATAGGTATTTTCCCTCTATTTTTGTGTAATTCCAACAAATACTTTACTGTGGTGATAGATCTGTAGTTGGTATAACGTCAGCATTAACAAAAAGTTTAATTATGATCAAGGCTGATGAGATTCTCCAACAATATTAGTTTCTTCTTTGTTAATATTTTTGTTTCTTTTTGTCTTTTTGTGCACAGACGTCATAGACAGCAGTGTCATTGTAAACCCAAATTCTCATTACATGTATAGGCAGGACTGCAACAGTTATTTCTTTCAAACGTCTTCGTGTTGGCGGGGGTTCGGGTCAGGCATGTAGGTGGGTGTTTACCCTACTGCATGTCGAACTCATGGAGAGTGCTCAGCTCAGTGACCGGCGTCTAGCCTCAGGCCATTTCTCTGCTCCTTGCCCATCCGGCCACTGTCGCCTCCATTCAGGATGTATTCCTCTCCATTACCTACCTCTGTCCATCCCCCACTTAAATAATAGAGGCCTTGCCACTTCAGAGCCATAAGGATCCTGCCGGTTCTGCCACAGCCGCACACTCAAACCGCAACCAACTGCAGAGGCCTTTATAAAAGATGGCATGAGAAGTAAGGAAAGAGGCTGGTTAGAGGAGATAAATTATTCCCAAATAGGACTGAGCCTAAGAAACCCCCCACCACTCCGACTCCTTTCAGGTGTCACTTTCGGCTGACTCAATTTTACACTGTAATGGACCTCCTGGTTCCAGTACTTTTCTCCCACCTTCTCTTCCTTTTTTATCTCTCGTCCACTCTCTTTATCTATCAGCCGCTGACAACACCTTAACTCACTTTCCTAAGACACACAATTATTCCCCGTACTGACTGTATACTTTGTACCACTTAATTTTTCTCTAAAGGTAATTGAAGTTAGCACCTTGCCACAAACTGTTCTTTGCAGGAAAGAAGTCCAAATGAAAGTAAGTAGCAAACTGGTTTCCAACATACCGACAGCAGAAAAATATCACAGGTAACACCTGCAGAGTTTACTTTTTTTTTTAGAAACAGTTTATGAAACATTTGATCACACATTATGTCCGAACGTTCTTTAGCTTATCTTTAATGAGTTGCTAATTTGCTAATGTTGAATCTAACTGAGAGATTCCTTCTCATTTCTTTTTGCTTTATTATTAAAGCTCTTTAAGTGGTGACAACTGAGTGCAAGTATTGTCCAGGAAAAAGTAAATAATCAACACTTTAATGATATAATAACACTATGATGAAGGATAGGTTTTACGTGATGTTTTAATAATCATTGTCCAGTTAATGACCAAGTTTGGGTCGAAGTTTAGTTGTCAGACAGATGGCCTCATGTTTGACTCTAAATACTTTGGTATCAAGAGGAATTCATTGTCGACTCGATGACTAAAAGGAGGCGAGGTTTTTTGGCTGTAAAATGGCCCAAGTCATCACCCATCCACCACCATACCTAAAAAATGATAGTGCATTGGCCAGACATCTCTACTTTTGTCTTATTTGTCCTGAGGCCATTGATGGAGAAGTCTTGTAGTTCATTTAGATGCCACTTTGCAAACCAAAGTCATGCAGCGTTTTCTTTTTTGGTAGAAGAGGCATTCTCCTTCACTTCATCCAAAGAGGCCAAACTTCTTTAGTATTTTTCCAATTATCCTGTCATGAACCTTGACATCTAACCTGCTAACTGAGGTCTAAAGTCTAAGATTGAGCTCTCAGGTTTGTTGTAACAAATATAGTTTAAAAAGCAGTCATGTAACCATTCCCAGATTGATGGGCAGCAACAGTTTCTCCTCTAAGGTCATTGCAGAAGTCTTTTTGACTTGCCGTTGCAGCTGTATGCTCCAGAGCAGCAAACTGAAATAACTCCTGCTTTTACAGTGTTGCAGACTGATGATGATCAATCAAGTTTATTTGATCAGCAACACCTGAACGCTACATTTCCGGGAAAATACTATGGAAGCCACAAAGGTGCACAACAAGGGTTTTTTTCACATGCCGTTTCCTTTTTGACTTCTTGTACACTTTTGTACATCTGACTTTGTTTTCAATGTGACTAAATAGTTTATTTTAATGTTGATCAGTTTTGGAAATTATTAACTTTTTCACCCCACTCTTTATTTGACTGGACTGTGTTGCTTTTGTAAAAGCAGTGACTGAATAACTGGCTTCTTTTTAACCTGATTTAAACTTGCAGACACAAATTGTAATTCAATCAGCTTAATGTGTCATGGCAGCCACTGTAGCTGCCCTGACTTCAAAGTGGCCTTCTTTTGTTGGTTGGTGCTTCCACTTTTTGTTTCCAAGCTTTGTTTGTCTGTGAGGACGTCAGGGCGTGTTTGTATCTGGGTTTCATATTTCCGCCCTTCTCAAGCCCAAAGGTCAGGGGTGCGTTGACCTTTTACATTCCAGAAACCTTTTCTCCTCTAATTCTCCACATTTGACCAAAGTCTTTGTGAGACCAACCAACCCCCCTCCCCCATCTACTCTTCTTGCTCTTTCTTTGACTTTGAACCACTTACACAACCATAATAAACTATTTGTTTCTCAATCATACATGCTACCATTTATGATTGTTTATTTATCATTCTGAAACAATCCGGAAACAATCATTATTAATGTATGTTTGTGGTAGGGTGCTTGATTAGAACTAAAATTGCTTTGTATTTCAAGTGAAATTCTTTTGAGGGTCTAAAGTTAAGTGAAAAGTCTAAAGTTAAGTTAAATCCATGATATAATTATTTGTTTAATCATTATTTACCAAGGGTCTGAAGAATAATTCACACTGGTACATGATGTTTTTTGTTAAAAACAGAAATGTTTTGTTGCATTTCTACTGTTCATGTACGTGTTCGTGTTTTCTCTGGCATCTTTGAAAATGTCCCAGTCTCTGTTTTTGTGTAGACAGGAAAAACATAATCTTCCTGTTTGGGGAAGTCGTGGAACTTGTGCAGTATGACTGCAATCCGTAGAAATTAATGTGCACACGCACAGCATTACAGATGCCGCCCAGTTTAAACACCACAGAAGAAGATATCAGCAATAATAATGGTGGATTGCTTGTGCTGCTGACTCTTTTGAGTAGATAGACTCAAACCCAGTATTTCTAAACATGGAGTGTTTATGCGCATGTTGTTGAGTTTCAAATAACATACCACCTACTAGTGTTGTGGCAGGGAAATTTTCACATTTCTACTGGTGTCATGTGCTTGGAGATTGTAATTAAAAGGTTGTCTGTAGATCTGTTAATGAAAACTGAAAAACAATCCCGTTTTTAACGGATCATTGTCATGTGCACAAGGCCTTAGTCATAAGTGTAAGAGTTGCTATTTTTATTCCCTCAGAGCTCTCTTGATCATCCTCTAAAACAAGCTAAACTTACCTCAGATGATTCACTAAACTCCTCTGCACCTCTTCTCTCATCGTCCTCCAGCAACATCTTCCCCATCATTCTTTAGCGTTCTTTAACGCATAGCGCCGCCACAACGGTGATTGATCTGGTGTGGAGGCTGTCGTGGGCCCTCCTCTTCCTCTTTCTCCTCCTCCAATGTAAATGAACATGAGACGGGCTGCTCTTCATAGATTTTTAAATTAGTGTCAGCTTTGCCCCAAAGATGTGTTATTGACTGATGAAATAGAAACTGAGCTCCAAACACTCAGTCCTTCCCCAGAGTTTTCCCCAGCCTGGTAATTGAAAAAAGTGTGAAGAGAGTGTGTGTTCGAAGGAGAAGTGCAACCCTGTGGTGTGTGTCTGCGTTGTTTTTTTGTTGTTGTTGTTGTTTAGCTGTTTGTGTGTTTGCAACTGTGTGCTCCTTATCTCTGCTGGAGAAAAATGCACCATCCTCGCTGGAGTCGAGATGCAATTGAAGTATTGTATAGGAGATCTTTATCAGTCTGCACACCCACCCTGAAACATTAGAATAGTGTACAGCTTTAATCCTATAAATACAGTATGCAGCAAGTAAGACTGTGATGGAACAGTTAGTAAAATATATAACATGTTAGAGCCCCCCTCTGTTGTTGTGTATACTATTGCATCACTGTAAGCATACACTGGCTTGTGTGATTTGTTCATGATTGTTGTTGGAAATGTTCACTCCTTCACTATGTACATCATATGTGCTATATAGAGAACTTAAATGTCTTGTAAGAAAAAGCTGAAAACTTGCTGTAATTAACTACACATCTTTATTACATTACAGTTATACTTAAACAAGCTCGGCCTGAGACTGTAACTATATCTGTAACAATATTACAATTTTCAAAAGAAACTTTAACCCATTAGAAGACAATCCATGATAACCTGTTGAATACTGTTGAGATCAAACGAAACGTCCTCTGTTTTCATCATACAAATGATCTGATATTTAGGTTCTGTCTTAAAATATTTAAATCTAACCTCAAGTGTACAAAACCTAACACTGAAGATTCCCCATGTTGTCATTAAACAAAAGCTGAGATTACCAATTTTGGAAAAGAAAAATACAAAATATGTAACACCCCATGTGCTTTTTTTTAGGATTACTGTTATAGGGAATATTTCATTTTTAGAATGTAATAATTATCTTCGGCATTTTAGGAGATGAGCTGCTTTTCTTTCTTTTTTCAACCGGTCCGAGTCCATGTTAGCATGCTAACCCTTACACTGACATATTAGCATGTTTAGATGGCTCTGAGATTCTGGCTATAAAAATAATTAGCTCTTGGTGTTAGCATTGGCATGCTAGTTTTCAAAAGCAGAAATGTAATGTTTGAATTAGCATGCTAATCTTAAAAGGTGTGAGCTGTTAGCGTTACTGTTTTGCTAACATTACCATGTTAGCAGGCCTAAGCCAGTAATGTCAGAATTGGGATGCTAATATTAGGGCATCTTAGCAATTTGTGCTAACCTTAACATGCTGACATTAGCATAGCTGAGGAGAATTAACTGGCCCCTTCACTCCTAGTTCTTTTCCAGTTCATGCAACTTTTGAAAACCACTTTTACTGTCATAAGTTTTCTCTTGTGTTGTTAATAAAAATTTGTTTGGAATTTTTTTACGCTATGAAGAAATGACTGACTTGCTGCAAAAATATTAGAATAAAGGTCTGCGGGCCACATTCAACAGATAGTATAATTCTGGCCAATTGCATTCTGACTTTTTCCTCAGATCTATTCAGACACAGAAGTTGTTGTAATTCTGACCACCTTTCCCTCACTTATCACATTAATCTGAAGACACACTGGCAGACAGACATGCGACAGGCCAATAAAAAAGGTATTGAAATAATGTCACCCAGCTTCCATCTCCAATTAACCTGTGACCTTTTATTTCTTTACAGGCTCAGACATGGCCATCTTTTGCCTTCTTTGTGGGAAGCGTTTCCAGACCCAGACAGCACTGCAGCAGCACATGGAAGTGCATGCCGGTGTTCGCAGCTACATTTGCAGTGAATGCAACCGTACTTTCCCCAGCCATACTGCACTCAAACGTCACCTTCGCTCACACACAGGTTAGTGGAAGCACTTAGCATCCATCTTTAGTGCTTCATCTTACTATTTTGTTGTAATTTGAGCTTTCAGTTAGTACTACTTAGCTCAACCCCGCATTAGGCTGCTCTTGCTGAAAGTTTTTAACACATCTTTTTCATCTAACTTGCTGCTACACACAAATTTTATTAAATATCCAAAACTAAAAATAAACTGTAGAGAAAGAAAGAATGTTTAACTTGCTGAAATATCAAAAGCTCTGACTTCAAGACTTCATCTCTATTCTGTTTTATTCTTTTTGAAAATATTGAAATGTGAAATAGTAAAGTCCATCATTTTCTCCAATTAATTCTAAGCATGTGGGGAAAATAAGCTGACATAAATGCTGGATTCACAATTTTAAGCAATATAGATTGTGCTCTACATTTGTTAGAGTTAAGGAAGATGGGTTTTTCCCATTTGTCTGACATCCCCACCTTATGGAGATACGTTTTTATAACTACAACAGGACAGTGAAGGAAGGATGTCATTATTGTTTTCATTCAGGCACATCCCAAGCCCCTCAAGTTGATGTGCAGTACCCTCTGAGCAGTGATAGGAAGAAAAGCTGTATTCTATAACAAAAACTAAAAAACTCCTACATTTGTAAAAACTGTCTTTGCTCGCCTTTGCTGCTTTGTGGATTATGTGGTTCTGCTAGCAAATTCGAGTCATGACCTTCAGCTTATATCACCTTTCATCTTTTATCCAACTCAATCGAATTTTTCCATTGTAAGTATCTAGAAACATGCATCAAGAATTTACCCAAAACCTGCATCTAATCTGCAAAGTGCATCAAAGAACATGTGGTTTGTTGATGTCCTTAATGAATTTCCTGATTTGAGGAAAGCTGTTGATATTGTGAACCCAACCAAACCTGATATCTAGTCAACTTTTCAGTGAACATATCAAAATGGATGGCATCATGCTTTGCATCTAAAATGCAGCATGCTTGAGTATACAACATGAAATGGTGAGGACAGTCTTGGAGTACCACAAGGTTCAGTCTTAGGACCATTGCTAGTTTGCATCTACATGAACAGCTGCTTGATAGATCATTTAACAACTCTGACATATCAAATGTATGCTGAGGATTGTCTGTACGTGCATTCCAAGAAGAAAAACTGACAACTGTAATGAGCGATGTAAGGAAATGTTAGAAGTTTCATATCTCCATGTCAGTGTAATGTTTGTGTCAAACACCCTTTAAACTCTAGAACTCATTGTGGATTCTATGATGGTTTGTACATCAACTCCTGAAACTCACATCCAATACGAAATGTACTGAAATATAAACAAAATATATTACAAAATATCAAATATTTTTTATGCTTTTCTTTATTACAGTAGTGAGCTTCCACACCAACTAATAATTAAATTACATACTAGAGGTTGTTGTTTAAAATTAAAAAAGTTCTTAAAGAGGACATATGCTTTTAAATCCTTCCTTTTCACACTTAAATCTTTCATTTGTGGTCTATAAAAGGGGAACTGCAATGCTTTGGTCTGAACTCCTAGTTATTGTAGCTCCAAAGACTCCTCTTTTACCCCTGTTCTGAGGTACCGCCTGAGAGCAACTTGTTTTGGTGTGACCTCTTTAAATGCTACAGAGGCACTTCACACCCCGCCCCCTCCAGGTCAAAGAGCGTTCAACTTTAACCCATTCAGCCAGTTTTGTAGTTTGATAACACAGATGCAATTATCTAGTAGCGCAGAAACAAGACAAAAACCGCAAAAACAATGCAAAACTGTTTATGTAAGAATACTATTTAAAATACACAGTACAGCATGTCCTCAAGGAGTTAGCAGCAACATAAGCAGAAGGAACGATGCTATTACAATCAAAACAATGGACAGGACGTCATATTAACACACAATAAATTAATCTCTAAAATAATGCTTGTTGTCATTTTAGCCTTATTTGCAGCTTACTGCTTTGATGTGTCCGTCATTTCCATAGACAAAAGGAACTGACTGTTTAATCAGATGGAGTCTTTCAGCAAATTCGTCTTGATACTCGGAGTTTGCTGAAGCACTCTTTCTTGAAGTGCTTCATGCAAACAAAGAGGAATTTCCCCACTAATGTTGGAACATCTCCATAAAAAATAAAATTTACTACAAAATCGCAGCGAGAAATAAAAATGGCGGAAATGCCAATTGGTCAGCCAGAAGCCCATGACCTTGTTTAGTAGTTCCGTAGCAAATACACTGACGTAATAGTAAAAAAAAAAAGCTTAATAGATCGTATAGAAAACTGAACAGACTGAGAAATATGACCCAAGCAGAATAAACAGACATCTACAAAGCACCTGGAGAGACTAAATACAACTTTTCGGCACTCCTACAGACTTCAAATACGCAACAAAATGTATTTAGGAGCTAAGAAAGTTTAGCTAAGAAGTTCGATTAGGATGTTTATTCAGTAAAAAATTCAACCTTCCTTGTTCCCACAATCCCTCTCCCACCTGTTTGCTCTTTGGGTAACATAATACCTGACAGCTTAAAATCAAATTGTATTGAGCTTATTGTGTGAGGACTACAAGGATTTTCATGTTCGAATGCAGCCTACAGTACGATACAAAGTACAAAAGCATGTTCTTATTTTAGGAAACTTAGCTCAACTGAATAAACAACATGAATTCAGGTCAATGTGGATGCATTCTGTAGCACTCTGCGGGAGGTTCTTTACAGTGGTTGTTTTGTTTTTTGTTGGTTTCTTTTTTTCCTTTCCATCAGTGCAATATAATTCACTCAGCATCTGCTCTCCAGGACAAGGATTCTAATACATTTTTTCGCAGAAGTAGAGGTAGCCTGACGGATGCAGCTATTCAGAGCAAAGGGGGTAAAAAAACAGCGGCCATGACAGAATATGAACACATGGAATTGAATCCCATTTCAGCAGCGAGGAAAAGGACCCTTTTTTTCCCCTCTTTTTCTCCATCTCTTACCCAACCGCCTGTCTGCGACCTTAAATAACAGTCTCACTGTCACAGCCGATTTAGCTCACCAGCTCACAGATAAATATTTGAAACGAAAGGCAGCGAGATGAGAGCAAGCGGCCCTATTTACAAGTTGGGCGAAAACACCATTAGTATGTGAAGGTGGTGGGAGCTGAGGGGCTTTGCGGTGTGGACGTTGGGGTGGGTGGGGCTGCTTGAGCCGGCCTGTACAGTAGCGATGCACACATCTGTTCTCTCCACCAGACACCGGAGAGGACACACGGAGCGTGTCTGATCCACCTGCCCACCGCGGCGACGCAAATGTCACTTCAGCTCGACGGTGGCGCTGCAGATGAGACTCTAAATCACAATGAGCCAGCCATGAAAGCAGTCGTTTAAATATGATGCAGAGCCTTTTGTCAGGGGATTATAAAGTCAGCAACTGACACAGCCATCATGGGTGCCAGAAATTGGTACAAATTTAATCTTTAAATAAAACTAGAGGGTTATAGTTCCTCTACAGTCACCCTTTGATGTTATTAATACCATTCAGTAAGAAACAGTGCAAGAATACTGATTAATACAGATGATTTTCCTTGGAGAATAAGCTATATAGGTTGTTGACATAAAACATGTGTTGCTATATGTTACTATCATCCAGAGCTTCTCCTAAATACTTTATGAGATAAGGGACATTTAAAATAAAAACTTACTGCATGAGATGTAATTGGGTCTTGGACCTTTTAGGTCAGAATCTGTGGCTTCAGCTTCATTTAATGGTATCATTTCATTTTCTGCTGATTCTGATTGTGTTCTGTGTTCAGAATCCAACAGTTAATGAAGAGATTCTCTCAATTTATGCATCAAAGCATACAGATCTATTTCAATAAATTAAAATGTCACCAGAAAGTTGAGTTTTTGTAAGTTTCAATATTCAATTCAATAAGTGGTTCATTTCACAAAGTTCAAATATTTATTTCTGTTAGCTTTGATGATGTTCTTCAAAAAATTTTAATATTACGTCAGACTAATAGAAAAGTATTTTCATACAGAAATGTTTTCCTACATAATGGCCTGTCCTGTACAGTATCGGCAGTCCGTTCTTAGCCGGGTTCCTTTTGCATGATTTACGGCATCAATGGTGCATCGCATAGAGAAGAATAACCTGTGGTTCTGCTTAAGTGTTCAGGAAGCTCAGGTTGCATTAGTGCTTCAGGTCCCTGCATTGTTGGTTCTAGTGTCTCTCATGTTCCTTTTGATGATATTCCATACATTTTTTAATGTGGTAAGTTTGCTGGCCAATCAATCAGTTATACCAGGTCATTAAAGCCAGTACTGGTACTTTTGGCAGTGTGGGCAGGTACCAATCCTACTGGAAAATTAAATCAGTATGTCCAAAAAGCTTGTCAGCAGAGGGAAGCATGCAGTGCTCTAAAATATGCTGGTAGACATCTGCGCTGACATTGGACTTGATAAAACACAGTGGACCAACAGCAGTTGACAACATGACCCTTTTTTCACTGCACTTTTTCCTTTCCACTAAGCTTTCCATTAAGATATTTGAATAAGACACTGTGAACAGCCAGCTTCTGCAGCAACTACTCTTTGTGGCTTACCAGTAGTTGGATAAGTGTTAGGTCAGCAGTCTTCCTGTGATGCTGCAACATTTCTGTATTAAAAATCTCATTTTTATTGTTTGTCTTATGTAATGTGTTTTTCATTAGCTGGAAGCCATAATCATCAAAATTAAGAGATATAAACACATTAAATATATCTGAATGTAATTAATCTAGAAAATGTTTAAGTTTCATTTCTGAATGGAGTTACTGAATCAAATTTAACTTTTATTCATTTATTTTTTTGTAGCAATAGTGGCTTTTATTTTGTAAGGGTGATGAAGTGGAGAGAGATGGGAAGACATGCAGCAAAGGTCAAGGGGCTGGGACTCAAACCCATGACCGCTGTGTCGAGGACTGGAGCCTACATACATGGTTTGGGTGCTTTACCCCCCAGCACCCCAAATTAAATTCAATTATGCTTTCTTTTATTTTGAGAACCTGTATGTCTCTGAGCTTCATCTAAAGTATTGAGTTAGATTAAAGAAATGGACCATGTATAAATACTTGCATTTCCAGACTTTATTTCCTAAAAGCTCTCCTTACTCTCCTTACAGTCTGTAGCTTTTTATGTGCTGTGTTTAAAGCCTGTCTACAATAGAAATTTATGTTTTTTTTCTAAATAGTCTATTCTGAAAGGCATGGATTTTTGAAAACTGAGTAGTAACCCTGTTCGAGTGCATTGACATCTTCATCATATTATCACTGCATAGATAATAATTGTATATTAATTTGCTCATTTTTAATAAAAGTGACTGATATTCTGTAGTTCCAATTATAGTTAATAAGCCCAGTCTAAATTCAGATTATTTTCCAGCTTGCAACTCAGATGTTTTTGTCTCATCTCAACTAAAAGCCGACCATGAAGTTAGCGTCACAATAATTCTCAGACTCGTGTATTAAAGTGTGTCAGTTGTGCAGTAAATGGTGTTTGCATGAGCTCTCTTTATTTTAGACAGTTCTTCTCTACACAACAGCATCACACAAATCGCTGCTTAATATTGGCATTTCTTGGGGAAAATTGGTCTCATTTTGACAAGAATTCCCTGTAAATACCAAGATCTTTGTATTCAGCCATAATTTTAATGGACAGAGGGTGGCGGTTAGTCTTTGAGAGAAAGCTTTTTAGATGCAGCTCAGTTGTTAGTTGAATCAGTATTCAGTTGTATCAGCAGACAACAGAAAGCAGCAGAAAGCACTTTTATGGACGTTTATTGCGCCTTCTTCATTTTACCTGTCTGCAGCCTTATCTTTTGAATGCAGTCTTTCAGCTACCGGCTCTGACACTGGATCACCATTTAGGGATGAGGAGTGAAAAAGAAACTGATTTAATGGTGTTTATTTCAGCTTCTTAATCTCATCATCTCGCCTCCTCTCTCTTACTAAGTCTGTTATTTCTCTGTATCCACCTGCAGTTTCATCACCTTTTCTCTGGACATACTTTTACAACCATGCTGCGTCCTTTTGCTATTTATCTTTATAGCATGTGTACATTACAGTATAGAGTCAAGCACTTGTGAACAAACACACAATGCTGGCTCATAGAAAGGCAGTCAAGGCAGCTGTGCTGTTCGCTTCCCTAAGCTGCACACACACACACACACACACACACACACACACGGCAGACACTCGCTTTACAGATCAGGCCTTCATTAATATTCTGTTGTGCACTATGTGTGTGTGTGTGTGTGTGTGTGTGTGTTTTCAAACTCTGAGCCAATTTGCTGTCTGCTGTGGCGGGGTTGTTTTGTGTTCGCAGCTGTATTTGATAGCGCTACAGCCAGACAGGGAGAAGGAAAGAAAGAGGGGACTAAAGCCAGTTTTGGTCTTGGCAGAGACGCCGCCCGGTAATTTACAGCCTCTTACCGTGTATAATGAACACACTCCGTTTGCCCATGGACACCCTCGGCGGCCCTTTGGGGTGTCAAAAGAGGTGATTGGAGGGGGGGACAGGAGACGCAGGTGGTGATGCTCGGGGGCACCCTTGGGTTCACTTGGCCTGCTGCGGTTCCACCTCACTGTGCTGGGTCCTCATCTGTGGCGTCCCCCCGCCTTGTGGTTGCACCAGAGAGAAAGAGAAATGAAACGAAGACAGGAGAGGAGAAATGGAGTGGGATGAAACTGGGATGGTACAGTTATTGGATGGATGGACGACGTGTCCCCGACATGTTTGAAACAGTTATGAGACGATCCTGACAAATATCAATTCTGTCTATTTACATGCTCACAATGAGGTCATAGAAATGTGTCTGATTTACATAAAGCTCTGTTTTACATCTTTATGCTTTAGCGTTCCCAAGTGGCAGTGAAGAATGACAGGAACGGGGCATCACCTTGTTTTATTTTGTCTGTTTCACTAAAATCTACAGCACCCAAATGTCAGATATATTCCTCTTTTATTGTGTAAGTCTAATCTTACACTGAAATGAAAAGCCTAACCTTTAATTTCAGTATTCAATAGCAAAGAAATCTGGTAGAAAATAATTACTTTGAACAAAACATCAATGCCTCTCCATACAAATCATTTTAAATATTAAAGCAACTGAAGTAATTTTTATTTATATTTGAAGTTAATCAGAGTGATTAGGAATGTAACTTCCTGCTTTCCCGGGGTATGAATATTACCTGACACAGAGGCCAGTTTATCTCAGTCACTCATCAAAATATGAAAGACAGGAGAACATACTATTCAAGTAAGGCAGGAGATTGCTACAGGAAAACAGATACTCGACTAAACTTGCATGTATAGGCTTGCGCCTGAAAAATTCGGATTTGCCCCTAAAGACATAAAGAACAGCTAAACCACAAAACAACTTTTCTTTTGCAGATGAACTGTATAAATTGGTCTTAATGGCTCTTACATTTTCATGTAAACTTGTTCAATTCAGCATTATTTGGCCTAAAACCGTCTTAGTGCTGCCCCCTTTGGGTTGAAGGGTGGTGCAGTTGAATGTTCCTATTGGTTGAAACGGTACAGCTTGATCCATGTCTCCGATGTGACAACCCCACGTTCGGGTATAAAACCATCTCACTCAGACACACGCCCCCATAGCTGTAATTATGAGCAATGATCATAGCGATTTTCAGGTTAGCATTTTATTACCTATTAGTTAGCATAGCTTTTTAATTTAGGTACTTAGATTATTTAGCCATATGAAACTGGACCCATTCTGTCCTCCACTGCCTTGTCAGGACCGGCTTCGGGCATCGCTGAGTCAGAGCCTTGAGCCAGAACTGATGAGGCTTAGGCCCGCTGGGCTCCACAAAGCTTCCCTTTAACCTCTGGTGATGAGGGGGTAAAAAATTCTCCACCTCAAAAGACCCATCCATGGCGAAACTACCCACACTCGACATGGACTTGCCCCTCACAGACTTGAGACCTGTCTTGGGAACGCCTCTGCTGCTGTCTCATAAATCTATAATTTTAAGTAATGTTATGTAAAAAACAGAAAGAAATTCTTAAAACATTCTTAAAACTGGAATTCTAATTTCCCCTCGGGGATCAATAAAGTATCTTTGAATTGAATTGAATTTGAATTAAATAGTACATACTGTCTATGTTTGATGATATATTCCAAGCAAGGATTCTTGTCTAAACAGGAAAATGCTTTTTTAGTCATATTTTGCAAGCTTTTTACCAACACCAGATAGTTGCACAGCAACAGGACATTAAACAGAAATAACCGTTCATAGGCCTCCTCTGTGCATTAGCATTGCATTCGCTGGACTGATAGGAGGCCCCTAATTAAAGGCTGGTGAATCTGAACTCAATTATTATTCTTGGAGCATCGTGCAAGCCCGCCGAGCTCTGTGATGGATTGTGATCTCTGCTGTGGATGAGACGCTAGAAAGAGCACAATGTCTTACAGCGGGAGCCACTGATAACTTCATGCAGACAAATAAAGACTGTCACTTTTATTGATTTTTACCCAGCCCCCACCACCGAAGCCATATACACCCACATCTCCTTCTCTATCCCTGTCTGCGTTTTATTCCCCATCCCTTCATCCCTATCACTTCCCTTTATTGGAAGTGCATCCAACATCATCCCTAAGGCATCTAAAAACGTTTTCCACCATAAAAGTATAACATTCCCATAATGTGATCAGACTTGGGGAGGTTTACATTTTACGTTCCACTTTTACTCACATTTTTCTTTCTCGACCATAAGTAAAACAACTACCGGCATACATACTGTTTATACTTACATAAAATTGTAAATACAATTTGTGAATGGAAGTGAAATTTTCTCCTAACAGCAGGGCAGTGGTGGGGACACATAAGGAGAAATGCAATTTATTCCCCGGCACGTTGCTGAATGGACAGGCAGATAATGAAAGACATAGGTCATTGACGGTGACTTAAACCTGCAGCGGTGGAGCAAAATACATTAATAAATATCTGCAACATCACTCGAATGGAGAGGATAACACGTAAGGGAGCAAATGACGCAAGGAGCGGGTCCTCATCAAACACGGGAATACAATTAGTCCATGGGCTGCTATGGAGAGACTCCCTGCAAATCATAATATCTCTGAATGTTGACATGTGAATATCCATTACGGCTGCCCATTAGGGACATGTGCTGTGGCAGCCTCAGGAGTTGAATGCAATGCCTTTTATTATTTTCATTTCAAAATGCACACAAATTGTACATCCACAAGCAGCTAGGATTCTGAGAAGGTTCTGGTATGTAAGGACAAAATATTTAAAGATGGAAGAAAGCTTTTTGTCTTTTCCGAGAGAAACACACAGAATTAACAGTAACATAATAATCCATCTACAGAAAAAACATCAGTCTGTTTTTATTTTTCATCTTAGTTTGATCACTAGACACATCTTCAGTTCTGCTGTCAAGCTTTTTAGAGACAATTACATCTTTGTTTTCTGTTGAATGCAGTGATTGGAGTGCAATAATTCAAAGATGATAAAATACCTGATGACACGCTCATCCCTCTAAATACTACATTTGTCAGTGTGGTTGTCTATTAGTGTATTGTAAACAGTCCATCTGTATGGTCTATCATTCATCCAGTGGTTGTTGAATTGCTAAGACAAGCTGTAATTATAAGGCTTTATACAAAGCACAACAGCTGTGAATTGTAGAAAAAGACAAAGGATGGTATTTGTCTGCTGGTACTGAAATGGATATCCATTAAAATATGCCTGTTGTTTGTAAAAAACCCAGTCCACATAGTCAAGCTCTATTTTGAACAATAAGCTCAACTTTCATATTTGGTATGTATATTAATACATAGCTTGCAATTGTCTTCTCATTTACAAATTAAGCTTTTTTTCTGTGCTTTGTCAAGGCCAGAAAGAGGGATCTTTCTAGATATATTTCTAGATATTGTCAGAACTTTACGTAAATCTGTCTTTCTGTATCTGCACTACAGCAGGGGACCATCCATTCGAGTGTGAATTCTGCGGGAGCTGCTTCCGAGACGAGAGTACACTGAAGGGCCACAAGCGCATCCACACCGGGGAGAAGCCCTATGAATGTAACGGCTGTGGGAAGAAGTTCAGCCTCAAGCACCAGCTGGAAACCCATTACCGCGTGCACACAGGTACTGCGACAAAAAATAAGTCCAAATATGAGACAAGAACTCTTTTACAAGGAGGACTAGGTTCGGTCACTTACCTTTCAAACAGTCTCTATGGAGACTGACTTCTCGTTAACAAATCGATTGTGCATTTTCAAAATAGAAAATTGTTCTGTTGGTAAATGGCCGATCCCTTTGAGTTAAATTCCCAGTCAGCATGAAAAGAAAACTTGTTTTTCATTACTGTCTCTGATGAGAACATTTACTTACCAAAATATGCATGGATCATCGTGCTACCATGACTCAACCATTTTGGGATTTAATGGTCATTTTTAAATAGCTCCAATAATATATAATTTGTCAGCTGTTGAAAGACTTCAGGATATCAAGGTTCCAAGGCCCAGAGCACACCAGATGAATGTCAGTATTACTGTGATACAGTGCATGAATGTCTCAGAAGACTTTGTATTGATCCCAGTATATTTAGAGCCCCATAAAGATGTTGACACAGTGATAGGCTAGGTGCCCTGGAGAATGAGTGCATGCTGCAAACTCGATTGAGTGAGTATAGTCTACCACGAGCGCTCACCAGGGTGGCACATGGCCAAGGGTTTATGCTCTCTCGCCACCTTTTTCCCCTCCAACACACACACATGCTTGCAGCAGCACCCTCCCATCTCCCATTCAATAAACCAGCTGTTAAGCCACACTATCAAGGCAGCCTGTCCAATAATTGGCTCCCCTCCGTCCACCCTTTCGCCTTTTGTATGAGGGAGGGGGGGGCTTTGCGTTAAGCCGGAGAGCAACAGCAGATAACAAGAGCAACTGACAAGCTCACAGTTGAAGGCCACCTCACACAAAAGCAGCTGCTTGATGAATCATGGACATTGGCAGCCTAACCCCTACCCACCCCACGCTTCTACACACACTCAAATGCCAATGAATGATCAATACCAAGGGCACATTTGCAATTCATTATTAGCTGATTATTTGAGGGGACTGTGTTTACAATGTGGTTATCAATATAAACGTCCTGCATGTCTTCACACTGACAAAAAAATAGGTTTACAGCACTGTCCTCCAACAGGCAAAATGACACCATTATCCAGCCTCAGCTGAGGTCAAGGTTAACCAGGGAATATCCAGGCAGACCGACCCAGTAACAGTGCGAGAGCACGGCTGTTTGTTGTCTCACACACGTGTGGGTTCTGGTGAAAGGTGACAGCGAGCGCTGGGCCCGATCCCTTCCGATCAGCTCTTTTCAAATGCCATTGGTAAAGGTCAGCATTTACATGTCTAATTTGAGTCTGTCGGCTTGAGCTCTGGTGGATTATTCCCTGCCATCACTCAAATCATTAGCACGTTCAGGACGGCCGCTGCTGCCAAATTGAAATGTGGCCGTTAAACATAACAGCCCCACAGCAAGAGAACAGCATCTTACTGATTTATAACACCTTCAGGTATTTAACGTGGCAAGGGCTGCATATTTGATACATCATAGATTATTTCATATACAGATTTTTTAAATTCATCTTCATGGTTCTACACTTAAAAGAATTGGTCATTGTGACAAACATCAGAATAATAAAAAGTACTATTGTACTGTTTCATGCCTTCAAGATGCACAGAAACATTTGATCTATTTGCATATTTAACTTCAGTTTCAGTTATGTAGCATAAAAGAAAAAGGTTAAAGGTTTAGGAGCTTTGGACACATAGATTTGTTTCGGTGGGAGGATGAGGTGGAAGTGAAGCCCAGTGCGGTTCTCTTAGAGAGGGAAAGCAAACAGACCATCTAACAAACCAAAGAGAGAAAGTGACATCTCTCACTTGTATGATTTACAGACATATATGTGATCTGAAAATGCTTAAATCCTCGCATCGTGTCAGTGTAGCTAGGGATGCACCAAAATGAAAAGTTAGGCCAATATCGATATCCATTAATAATATTGCTTTTAGAATCAGAATTAGCTTTATTGCCAAGTTTATACAGACAAACAAGGAATTTGACTCCAGTACACTTAGTTCTTAATGAGGATTTTTTTTTTGTGTGTATATATAATAGTGGAAATAAAGAATATCTTTTTAAATGTACATATATCCACAATTAACTTTACAATAGAATATAATGTGAGATCAGTCCCAGTATGCCTGGTGTTGTTCTGGAACTCTGTGTGGAACAAGTGTTCATCAGAGAAACGGCCTGGAGGAAGAAACTGTCCCTGCGGAGGCTGGTTTTAGTAGACAGCGCTCTGTAGCGCCACCTGAAGGTTATGGCTGATAACCGATATTTATCAATAATACATATATTACATATATTTCCCTATCCTTTCTACATTGTGAAAAATTTATCACGCGGCTGACGTTACTTTGTCCCGTTGGGATTAATAAAGTATTTTTGAAATGACTTGAATTGAATTCTCTACCTCAGTTAAAACCCCCACAATCCTGCGCTGCATCACTATCAGTGTCACATGACCAAACAGATAGCACATGACCAACCCCCTCCCCCTCCAGAAACATATACACAAACAGCAACAAGGTGGAAATAAACATTGTTAATATCAGCCCAGTATTACTTATGGGACCGATATGGTACCTGCATTAACATCGGCCCATACCGATGTTAATGCAGGTACGTCATACATTCTTGTTTGCAAATAAATCATGTTTTTCCTGCACTGCTGTATTTGACTCATGTATACATATATAGCTGCCTCGTCTATGGCAAGATGTTTCATTATTTAATATTTGAAGGAGGATCCTTAAAGAAAATATTCATAGATCAAAATAACAGTCATTCCTCCTAGGACAAATTACGTCTCATTTTCCTTTCGTGTGTTTTGAGTTTGCAGCTGCACATATCCACAAATGCATTCTTCCAATCTAGAATAAACATTGTGCATAACAGAAATTAAATTCTTACTAGAAGAAACTCTCAGTTATATTTCCAATAGGAATTAGAAATGGCTGCATGTTTTACAAATAGACCCCTTGCATATTAATATAGATGCAGATGAAATTCATTATTATACTTGTTTACGGAGCTATTAAACCTCTTCTCTTTTACCCTTTCCCTCGCATTTAGCATCAGTTTTCAGCAGGAGTCTAATATTAGTATGTAATGACATAACCGTTGTCTTCAACCACCTTCCCATCATCTTTAGGTGAGAAGCCATTCGAGTGCAAGCTGTGCCACCAGCGATCCAGGGACTACTCGGCCATGATCAAGCACCTGCGCACCCACAATGGAGCCTCGCCCTACCAATGCACCATCTGCCTGGAGTACTGCCCCAGCCTGTCAGCCATGCAGAAGCACATGAAAGGTCACAAGCCTGAAGATATCCCCCCAGACTGGCGTATAGAGAAGACCTACCTGTACCTCTGCTATGTCTGAGATGGGATTGGAGTGAAGTGAAATATGAGGGAGGGAATTTGGGAAGAGGGGTAAGAGGAATGTAACGGAGCTGGTAGGAGGTCTTGAAGATTGAGGAATGTCAACAAGAAGATGCTTGAAAAAAAAAAAGAGGGTTTTTGTTTGTTTGTTTTTTTACATGCAAAGGCAACGATGAGGAGCTGGGCATAGGGGCAGGGACGGTGGGACTAAAAGACTTGGACGTAGAGAGACGTTCTCCACCATTGTTCGGATTCACCGGGTCGTTCACTACATCTGCAATTGTGTTAATGTTTCAGGTCATTTCATGCAGCACCACAAAGCAAGTAGGCTGCAAAGAAGTGACTGGATGCTGCTGCCACATTGGTGAGAAAGCAGATTCTCAAGGGCTATCTGACCTCCACATCCTTCCCTCAGTTTCATCCTCTTTTTCTGAAAGCTTTTTTTATTTAGTGAGATATCGTTCACATTGCTTTCTGTTGTCTTGCTTTTTAAATATTGCATTCATATATGGCTTGTAAAAAACTATTTTCCAAGATAATATGCCCCGATTATGAAAATATTTTAACTAACATTCTTCTTATGTTCTTGTACTGTTTTTGTTTCCTTTTCAATGCCCAAAATCTGCAAGTTTGTGTCCATTCCTGAATCCCACCAGAAGGGGTGGCGGCTCTGAGATAGCCCCTGAGAATCAGTATCAGAGCCTGCAGGCTTATGCAGTAGATGAGACAATTGAACTGGACTAGTGGGAGTACTAAAATGCTGCAAACCAAGCTCCCATTTGGTTACGACCAGGGAAGACACTACCCCTGCTCCTCCCTGGAGGTTTCACCAGTTTCTTCAGCGGTCTTTCTGGGTCTGCATTACTTCTCAAGTGCAGGTCAGAGATGCTCGAGTCACCACTGGCCGCTCAAGTCCAACAAGCATCACTTTTAAGTCATATGTTATTATTTTTTTTAGCTCTGCATCATAGTTTATCATGGCTTGATTGCACAGGTAAAGCAAACTACGACAACAGTCTCTGTTTGATGTCAGCAAGGTATATAAACCCTTCAATGAAATATAACTCCCAATTATGATATCGCACAATAAAACCCAGCCATATCCAGCAATAGATAACTGGACTGCTTCTACCCATGCGCATTTATCCTATCGGTATCTCACACTAACAATAACCAACATAAACTGACTCATAACAATAATGCTTTGGTTGCTGAATATCTGTCAACTCACCACAGTGGAGGAAAATGAATCATAAGTGGAGAAGGGTCTTCATCGTGAATCCTGTGACTGTTCGTAGTGAATGTGGAAGTAGTTCTGAGGATGCCGTAGCTGCACAACCCCAACATTTGTCAGTTTTAAGGACTGTAAATGGCAAAAGCCCTGAATGTGAACATTTGAAAGTGAGGTGCGAATAAGCCTGTATGGAAATGCAAGTTTACGCTGTCTGTTTATTCAACTTCAGGAACCTAAAATTCCCACCTTCAGACATTGTTTTAATACTTTTCCTGCCTGGAAGTTATAAAACAGGAACATTTGAAATGTGCACCCTACTCAATTCTAGGGAAAAGAATGCTGGAAAAGTAAAGGTTCTGACATTTAACCTGTGTGGCATGTCCAGTCACACAAGTGAATGTCAGGACATCTTCTAGTAAATTACATATCCAACAGGCAGGGTGGGGGAGTCACTGATTGGATGAGACACAGCCAGGCAGTATATGAGCCTTTTCTGTGGTTGAGTCTGTGCGCTTCGTCCCTCTCGTCTCTTTGTGGTTCTTTTTATTGACCTTGAGTTTGAGCTCAACACATCGTACTTGAATTACTTCTCTTTGTCTTTTGCTTTTTGTGACCTCATGTTCCTCATGTATTTTATAATTTCCCTTGTGTTTCACATGTACATTTTGTTTTGATCGGAGGATTTATTGCAGAACATGTGATGAGGCGAAGCACGCTTGCAGAGAGATTAAGTGCCACAGAGAAAAGATTGTGTTTCTTTTTCATTTTGTTTTCTTTGTTACCAAATTTGGTATTATTAAGTGTGTTTGTTAAAGAGCCGGATGGTTCGGTCATTTGTTATAAAAGCTACCTCTGTTTTCATGCTTGTTTTTTGGTTAAACAAAACCCACATTCTTCTGTGTGTTTTTGCATTACTTGTCAAAGCTACTTCATCTCATGCCATTTTAAGTTGATTTATGATTGTCTGTTTTTAAGAAAAGTGTGCATAAAAGGGCAAAGCGGAGGTGGACAGGATGAGAAAAGTCATTCAATGGATGTTTATTCTTCTCTTACGTTCTCCCCATGCGCCTCCAACAACAGAAGAGCAGAGGAAAAACAAAAAAAGAAAAGTTAAAAAAAGCAATTTTGAAGCCTTAAAGAGACGAGTAAGACGGATGAGTTCTGTTGCTTTTTGAGAGCGTTTAAAAACAAGAATTTAAACTTGAACATATGTGAATAGAGTTGTAGTTTTGTAATGTGAAATAATTAAAAAAACAAAGTGAGCGGGATGTTGGTTGGAAACGCTGCAGCGCGCAGGGCAGGTTACGCTTGATGCCGAGCGCACTGGACAATTTAGAAGTGCAAAGCGTAATCAAAGAAAGAAAAGAAAAAAGACAAACCAGAAGGTTAAAAATAGAACTCCTCCTTTTGAGAGAAGCATGGGTGTCTGTTTCTGAAGAAGAGCCAACAGAAGCAATTTGATATATAAAAAAATTGTGATATTTTTGTATTCAGTGTCAGTCCTTTTTTCCATTTTTGTGGAGGATTAAAGCAGGGCACAAATAATATTTGTATTTCTTTTCTTTTTTTTTTTACTGTTTTTGTTTCCCTCTTTCTGGGTGTGAATCGTTTTTGCCTTGTTCCTCTTTGATATTGTTGGACAAAAACAAAAGGAAAAAAACAAATTGTGTGAACATGTTGTAATTAGTGTTGCTTTCTGGATGTCAGTTGCATTGTCGGTGAAGGACTAAATCTAGCCACCACCAGTTGTACAAGTGTCTGTAAAAACAAAGAAACAAGACGATACGAAAAGAGGAAAAAAATAACGGAACGGCAGACAGGGGGCGCTGCCACACCGACCAATTAGTACTTCTCATTCAGTTGTTTGTCAATCACACTTGACTGTCGACATTTTTTATTTAGTTTATTTTTTGTACTTGAAAAGAAGAAGGGATGGCATGTCCCGTGGTGTCTTGCCATTTTATTCTCAAACACTGTGAGCTGAGGGGGGAGGGCCCTTCAGATAAAATCCACCTACTATAATAATAATAAAAACAAAGTCACGGTTCAGTGTAAACGCCACAATGCAAGACCCGTTCAGTCACATTATCCTTCTCATCGTCCTCTGAATGTTTTCTACTCGTTGGCGTGTGTGAAAAAGTGTGTAACTGTGTGTGTGTGTGCGGGGTAGGGGGGGGGGGATATCAGTGGGAAAATGCACTAATCAGATACAAAATAAAATGATATTCTATGCCACTTTTTTCTGTTGGGGAAAAAATATATATATAAATATATACATATACATTGGCATCGATATAGTTCTTCCCTCAGTGTTCCTCGGGTGTTTCTGTACTATCTTTGTGCCTAAAAATGGAAATTGTTCGACAAAAATAATCCATCTGTATCTGCTTACGTTCTGTATTTCCAAAAGAAAATAAAAGTGTTGTCTCCAGTACCCTAGGGATGTCATGAAGCTCAAATTATGACTTCTTTTTAGAGCAAATTATTGCAATAAACCCTCTGGATTTAGTTCTTTAAGCTGCACTGTATTATTGGCATCCGGAAGCATTTTCTCAGCACCCAGATAAACAAAAAAGTTTGCATATTTATGCAATTATTATTTGTCCACCAACAGGTTTGCTGTTGAGGATTTTTGACGAGAAAATTAATGAGAACCGCCATCCGTGTAGGTTGGCACTAGGGGTTTTTTTCCCTTCTGCTTGGTTTCTGTTTATTAAACTACTTTTTATTTCTTATCCCCTCATTCTACGAGATGCATTTATCAGTCGGGGATGTAAAATTTGGTCCGAGAGGAATCATGGCATCCCTGGAAGCTGGCACTCTGTGTTTTTGGTGTGGTGTTTTCTAGAACAAAGTAGCCATTTTCATGCAGTGTTGCAGTGCATGTGCCATTGAGGTCTAGACTAAAACTGTTTGAGTAACAAAGCACCAAGACATTGTATTTTTTTAATATTAGCACTGAGGACCAATTGCCCTGTCGGACCAAGCGTGACAAAGCTTATTTTGTTGGTTTTTTGTATCGTAACAGCTTTTTAATAAAGCTTTTTCCCTGTCTTTCCCTGGCTTTGTCTGTGCTACTTCTCTCCTCCATTGTTGTGACAGCACAAGTGCCAGTCGAGTTGCTCTGTATTAAGAAAATAGTGTTTCTATTATGATTTGAATTGTTTTAGTTTTTGTCTACCTCAGCACCTAATCTTAGCCTAATCTTAGAAGGTGCCCAATTATTATTTTTTGTTTTCTTTTGTTGTTGTTGTTATTCTGGTATTGTTGTCACTTGTACAAAAATACAATAAAAAAAAAGGTTTTTGACATTTTGCATTAGAGCTTTGCGAAGGTCCTTTGTCTTTTCCGATGACAACGTGCTATTTTTTGGTTCATTTTGTTTTCGTTTTGTTTCCCGTGGCAGTACGTTTCCTGTTTAAGCTGTGGCACCAATCTATAGCCACCGTCTGTTGATATAGAGGTTGTTTTTTCCTGTTTTGTTTCTATCCATGTAGATTCAGACACATCTTTGTAACATTTCAGTGTTCTCTGATGAAGTGTTGAAAAAAAATATAAAATAAAAAGGAACATTAAAAGATTTAATGCTGCAGGTTCTCTTCTCCATGTTGTCAATAAAGTCAATGTTGTGCCTTTGATAGTAAAAAATATATTAAAAAATAATCTTTTTTTCAAATCCTTCTAACAGTAGATTGTTGATTGAAGTGGGGTTTTTTTTTCAATTGTATTTTTATTTATGGCTCTCATAATAAAAAAACAAATCATGATGTTGAGTTGTATACTTTCAATCTGCAGTTAGAAAACAAAATAAAAAATGGACTTCATGTTGTCTCATCAAGCACTTTCTGACTCCATTTGCTCTTTAAAATACATTTTAACAGATGCAGAAAGAACACCAGTCATTTTCTGTGTGGGGGTGTGAGTGGACGTGTGTCTGTCCGTCCTGTAAAAAACAACTTCAGTGACACCAGAATTTAAAATATAATAAAATCTTTCTTCTACTAGTTTTCTCAGGGTAGAACATGTGGAAGCAACTTTTGGAATTTTTGATAAAGATGTTTTGTGCATTGTGAGAAATAAAGGTTCCTCCCATGAAGGCTGGGAGGAGAGAACTCTTGAGTTTTTGTGTTAACTGCTTTAGTTCAGTAGTAAGGCCGCACTCTTCTACAAACACTAAAATGTATGAACCATACAGGATGCAGACACACATCTATGTTAATTATGCATGCTGGGAAGATGCAGATCCTCTTTGAAGTTAATCCTCATGACATTTATTCTTGCAATGTTCTCATAAAACTACTTATTTTATTTAAGATAAACCTGTCCATCTGCACCACCTTAGATAACTTGCTTCAAGGTGATGTTTTAGTGAGGGAGGGGGTGATTTCCAACAGTGCCTTGCACAAGTATTCACACCCCTTGAACCTTTTTAAAATTTTGCCACAATACACCACAAATGTTGGTGTGTTTTATTCAACGTTTATGTAATAGACCAACACCAAGCAGAGGATAATTGTGAAGTGACAGGAAACGTACACTGGCAGGCTGGGTAAGGAGAGCATTCATTCGAGAGGCAGCCAAAAGAAAGCACCAAGTGAAACATGGTGATGGCAGCATCATGATGTGGGTATGGTTTCTTCAGCAGGAACGGGGAACCTGTTCAGAGTTGATGGGAAGATGGCGCTAAATGCAGGACAATCCTGGAAGAAAACCTGTTAGAGGTTGTAGAAGACTTGAGCTATTATGGTAGATCAGTGGTTCTCAACCCTGGTTCTCTAGGGCCCAATGTCCTTTAAGATAGGTTTTCTTACATAACTGAGCACAGGGGGGGTGGTCTCAGCTAATCATATTCCAGGGGTGTGCCACCTATTCAGACACACCCCTGCATTTTTATTTATCAGTTATTAAATCTTTTTTTTTATTTGACTGGCAGATGCTTTAATCCAAAGTGACTTATGAGGATATAACAATGCAAAAAATATCAAACGTAATAATGTATGTAATATCCATCAAAAAACATATTCTTCCTAAAGTCTCAAAAATCTGGAAGTTGATTTAAGTATTTTCAAAGTCTGCATAATTGAAAAAAAAAATTGAATACTGTGAAAATTGCTTGACTGCTGAGTGCCTGGCACACTGTCTACATCATGATTTTATTTAAAAGAAGTTGCTCCAATCAAATGCACAAAGTTACCATAATGTCCTTGATTTTCTTCATACGCACACATAAAACTTTAAATTTATAATTTGAGACGGGCATCTTGCTTTTTTAATTACATCAATGCACCTGTCTGCCTGTTCATGAACAGTTTGTCCATCCATCTATCTTTGCATCCATCCATCCTTCTGTTCTTTACCTGTTCGGTTCCAGGTTTTCCCGGGTGTTTTCAGAATAAAAGCCTCTCTTTAAGCAAGAAAAATTACAGTAAAGATACTCTCACCCTTGAAATTCATTCTTTTTAAACTCAATTCAATTCAATCCAGTTTTATTTATATAGCGCTAATTCACAACACATGTCATCTCAAGGCAATTCACAAAGTCAATTCAATCTAATCATAGAGATTTCAAGTGAGGTTCATACATTCCAATTAATCCTAACTATCAAACAGTGCAGTCAGATTCAGTTTATTATTCGTATTGGTTAAACGTTTTTCTATCTAGGGAAACCCAGCAGATTGCGACGAGTCAGTGACTTGCAGCATTCATTCCTCCTGGATGAGTTTGGCTTTGACGTTGCAGCAATCTCTCATACTGAGCATGCATGTATTCATCTAGGAAGAAAAAACAGATAAACAGATATATATATATATATATATATATATATATACATCAAATTTAACATTGGAATATTACATCAGTAGGGAAATACATAGGGAAGAAAACACCTTGTTGCTATGAAGAGAAAATTATTTTTTTTAACAACAGGGATGGGGTTTATGAAGAATTTGCTCAATTTCACCCTTAAATGTTAACCTTTAACAGCCTGTTTTTCACCACAAACCTGAAGTGGATGTTTACTTCACTGCTGATGGGGTTCAAGGATTGCATTATAAAATGGGTCATATTCAGAAAACCTGAAAAATTACCTCTAATTCATTCAAATAAATGCTTGAACAATATTCTGTACTTGGGTGGCATAGTAGGATATGTGTTTTGGTAATGTTACATGTTTTCTCTCTTAAGAAAAAGAAAGCAGATATCACTAATATTCCTGTGAAATATTTTGTCAAATTTGTGTTTTGTTTTTTATTTTACATATGAAAACCGTGTCACGTCAAAAGGTCCCCGGTATGTCTCATTATTGCTGAAAAATTTGCTAATTTCCTTCATGTGACGAAGTCGCAATCAGATCTCAGCTAGATCACATTGGAAACTGATGAGGCCACTGTTTCAGGATTTGATGGAAAACAAAAACAGGAAATAATGAGGAAAAAGTCACTTTGGTGTCACTTTGATCTTATTTTGGGGCATCAGGAAGGAAGGGGCAGGGGTGGTTGAATGGTTTGTTGGACTTGTTAAGGAGGAACGTTTTAGGACTGATCTCTGACCCACATATCTAAACACCTTTCCTCTTCCTTCCATGCTTTCATCACCTTGCTGGTTTGATTTAAGTCCAGTATGTAGTGTATTTAAATCAGACTCAGAGTATTTTACAAAGTGCAGTAACGTTTTAACTGCATCACATTTCTTCACATTTTCTCCTCTCAGGAAGGAGATTATATATAATATTATAGTTCTTTAGATTGAAAATCAGGATTCAAATCAAGCACTTTAACATTTATTTGTAGAGGCTAAAACCAAATCTGTTTCATACAGGAAGGAAGGGGATGTTGTTGTCCATGCTGCCATCATGTGGTTACTGTTTGAACTACAGGCAATTGATAAAATGAAACTGTCAGACATGCAGATAATTTTTAATCCAGTAAAACTCTGAAAAATATGTTATATACTGACTAAGTAAGAAGTATTGTAATTTTATAACTGAAGCTACACATACATCACTATTAAATATTAATTGTTGGTAGAAAGAGCAGGTTGGTAAGTAATATAGTTAAAACTGCTAAACATCAAGTATAAACAGAATAAATCTAAATTTAGAAACAGAAAATGCAGATAAGTTTTTTATTGTAAGATTAAGCGTTTTTGTCCTTACAATAAAACGCTTAATCTATATTATAGATTAAGTGTTTTATTGTAAGGACAAAAACGCTTAATCTATATTTTAATATTTTGTAAAGACATTTAGAGATATGTAAAACTATTTTAGTGTCTATTTTGTCCTTTTATTAGGTGAGGTTCAACATTTGAGACACTTTACAACATATTTTACATCCTGGTGAAACTGTATTTACAGTATTCTTTACACACAGTATCATCTTCTGTTGGCACAGAAACACAACCACAATGTATAAACTCAAGATGTTGGACTCAAACATTACTGTTACTGTTCTGTTGTATTACACTGTGTGCACAAATGTTAGGCAGGTTCTGTTTTCCAGGATTATTTTATTTTTGAACAACTACGGTGCTCTCAGTCAGTGCAAAATGTTAATTAACCTAAGGCAAGAACATAAAAGCGAGGTTTTGGATTTCTTAAAAGACACTATATTGCCAGAAGTATTTGTCCATATACTTTAATTATGTACATAAACTTTGATGAAATTCTAATCTTAATCTATAAGGTCCAATTTGTTGATGGGCCCACTGTTGCCAGCAAAAGCAACTTTAACTATTCTGCAAACATCTTCCACAAGGTTTAGCGTTCATAGTTAGAGGAGAAAACCAGAACTGCAGCCTCCGCTCTAATTCATCCCAAAGGGGTTCAAGAAGGTTGAGATCAGGACTCTGTGCAGGACAGCCAAGTTTCTCCACCCCAAACGTTATACACCTGCAGCCATGGAAGTGATTGGATCACCAGAGTTCATTGATTTGGTGGTGGGGCCCAATAAATCTAGCAATATAGTGTATTATTGGCTAGCTATTATTGAAATTCCCATTTCACATGTTTATTTTTGATATGTTAGAGTGAGAATAATAAAAAAAAACACATAAACAAACATTGGGGGTTAGAAAAATCTGTGTAAAAATTATATGGTTAAAATGTTCACTCACCTAATAATTGTGCACACAATGTATAAGTTTTATTGAAAGACAATACAGGCTAATACAGTCAGTATAGCATTGAATTTGTTATATTAAGATATTTCTGTTTATTTTACAATTTCCAACATTTAAGTGTTTGAATAAAATATCTATAAAAGCACATTCAAATTTGCACACTTTCACAGAGCCAACATCTGGATTGAGCCAGATAATAATGATAAAAGAGTTAGTTCAATTGCAAAATCAGCAACAGTTAGCATTTTTGCTAACATTAGTTAACTTGCTAACATCAGCTAATTAGCTAACTTGTATTACCTAATATGCAAAGAAGCTAACTTCTAGCTAACATCTGCTTTGCTAATGCCAGTTTATTGGGTGTCAGTTAACTTCATTACTGCCGTGTTGGAGGACATCCAGAACAAAAAGATTACCCAAAACTGCTGATGGAACGATGCCACATTGTTTTTATAAGCAAAATTAATTAGTGACAAAGAAATGTGATGAAATATTGTATCCTTTACCGATCATAAACACAAATCAGTAAAGTGAGGAATTATGAAGACGGCCTGGTTGTCATAAAATAGCACTAGAGGATTTAGTTGACCTAACGCTACACCATTCCTCGTCTGCTTTTCTGTTCATTTCATAGCATGTTAGTCTCTGTTACTGCGGAGCTGCAATAGCGCTCCTTCATCCCCACCACTGTCAGATTGTTCAATTCTACCGTATAACTAGTGCAACAACCTCTGTATTTGTAAATACATTGTTGGGTCATTGCCATGACAATAAATACTGTGGCAGGGGCATATATTGTGTTTCTATGCTGGGACACTAATGCCACAGAGTTTTGCCCAAAACATCTGAGGCCGCCTGTCGTAGCTGTAGATGCGTAGAAAGGCAATGCTACAGTGTTTCCTTACAGCCGATAGTGTAAGAGGATTATTATACCACACCCCTGCATCACTGCTACAACATTTATGTAAGTACAAACACATTTAGCAAGGTCATGATAATAACAGTACTTAATCTCAAGCTTGGAGAGGCTGACATGGCAACTGAGCCGGCTCTTTCTTCTTATTAATTAAACAAATAATTATTTAGATACTGGGGGGCACTTAAAGACTGTTTAGAGCTGTGAGCTATATGTATAGTAAGTCATTATTGTGTCACAACATAAGACAAATGTTATCCTGCTTTTTTATATATAATTATAGATTGTTCTTTTCTTTATATGTTCATGTTTAGTAACCAGGCTTATGATTGTTGGTTTTCATTTTCTAACCATATCATCAACATGTTCAACCCAGCAGAGCTGGGGGTTCCCGAGATGAAACATAGATTTTGGGCTTCACTAGTATCCCATTTTTATCCCCTGTAATACCTATTACCTGCACCTGAAAGAGTTCGGGACATAATGTCAATTTGCCTCTGAGCATCTCAGAAAGCTTTTGTGCTGCTCTTGATAAAGCCTCTCAAGTTACTTGAGTCATATGCCTTTAAACTACTTGATTAGGCCTTAAACATAATGTTTATGAGAACATTTTAGTAATTCTCTGAATTTACATTGAGGGCTCATCTGTGTGAGTTACTTCCCTATTCATGAATGCCTCCTTTATCTGATGAGCTTTAACCACTTACACTTGCTATTCTTATTTGTAATTCACCTAGACTGAGTAGAGAGGCGAAACTCAGGCCACCTGCCAGACCGACCATAAAGTTCCCAGTGTGATGCTGTAGGCAATCACAGCCACTAAGTAGACTCTGAAGAGCAACACGTCCAGCACGTAGCCAACCTGGAGCCACTCCTTGGCGATTTCCCGACACCTGTCCCTCTTCTCCAGAAACTGCCGAATCGCCGTCACTTCCTGCAGGATATTGTCCATGACAGGCAGGGTGTTGTCCCTGGATGGGGCCAGGCGAAGTCCGAGCATCCCACCTTCTCTGTCCTGCTGGCTGAGCCTCTGGCCTATCTCACAGGTGTGGTGGAGGGAGCACTGGGCTGCAGAATGGGACAAGGGTGTAATCTTGTAAACACCTACTGTGGCTGCCAATAACATAAAGGCCTCTTACATCTACAAACTAAGCAATTAGTTAGGAACAAAATATTAAAACAAACACGGAACATTTCCAAGTAGCACAAAGGTTGGTCCTGATTTGGCAAGATATAAAACTTTACAGAAGCAGCAATGCTGAAAACCAACTGTACTTACCAGTCCCATAGTTGTTTTCTTTGTAGCGGTCCAGCTCTGATGCCTGAGAAGACAGCCGGGCACAGAAGCGATGCTTTTTGTGGATGCAGAAGAGGACTGGAGCTCTTTCCAGGACCAGGTACTTCACCCAGTGGGGCACGGGTGGCTGCAGGTCCTGCTTGTGAACCAGACGAACAATCAGCACGGTTTCCGTTAGGCTGATCACCAGCAGAGCCATGCAGACCACAAAGTACACACCTGCAAGACCAGATAGGATCACATAACGTTTATAAGGTATTGTAGAAGATACTGTACAATACAATTCAATTTCATACAATGTGGTACAATGATATATTAAATTGCATATGCAGTATCAATGTAATATGATGAGATGTGAAATGATATTAAACTGAAGACCTCCTTGCCATAACCCTAATCTGTAGCTGAAGCAGATTTATGAAACAGTATAATATGATACCATATGGAATTATGTGATATGATGCAGTTTAATAAGATTTGATTTATGGCTGAACGATGCAATATAAACGCTTTGACATGCTACAATACAATAGAATATGGTTTATTATCTCCTTGGGTAAATATGCTTTGGATTGAGTGCAGTCTCAAAAGCTGCCTTTGCAAAATCCCTTAATTTATTACGTTTAATTTAACATCACACAACATTATTACAATCAAACTCAAATTAATTTCACAGTTCTAATATTTTACGCCTTCAAAACTCATAATGATGTGGCATTTCTTAAGACATCCACTTTATTTAAGATACAGTGCCTTGCAAATGTACTCGGCTCACTTGAACTGGTCAACCTCTTGCCACATTTCAGGCTTCAAACATAAAGATATAAAATTCAAATTTTTTGTGAAGAATCAACAAGTGGGACACAATCGTGAAGTGGAATGAAATTTATTGGATGTGTCAAACTTTTTTAACAAATAAAAAACTGAAAAGTGGGTCGTGCAATATTATTTGGCCCCTTTACTTTCAGTGCAGCAAACTCACTCCAGAAGTTCAGTGAGGATCTCTGAATGATCCAATGTTGTCCCAAATGACTGATGATGATAAATAGAATCCACCTGTGTGTAATCAAGTCTCCGTATAAATGCACCTGCTCTGTGATTGTCTCAGGGTTCTGTTCAAATCGCAGAGAGCATCATGAAGACCAAGGAACACACCAGGCAGGTCCGAGATACTGTTGTGGAGAAATTTAAAGCTGGATTTGGATACAAAAAAATTTCCCAAGCTTTAAACATCCCAAGGAGAACTGTGCAAGCAATCATATTGAAATGAAAGGAATATCTTCCAACAAGACAATGATCCAAAACATGAAGCCAAATCTACAATGGAATGGTTCACAGATAAACGTATCCAGGTGTTGGAATGGCCAAGTCAAAGTCCAGACCTCAATCCAATCAAGATTCTGTGGAAAGAGCTGAAGACTGCTGTTCATGAATGCTCTCCATCCAACCTCACTGAGCTCCAGCTGTTTTGCAAGGAAGAATGTCCAAGAATTTCAGTCTCTCGATGTGCAAAACTGATAGAGACATACCCCAAGCGACTTGCAGCTGTAATTGCAGCAAAGGGTGGCGCTACAAAATATTAACGCAAGGGGGCCGAATAATATTGCACGCCCCACTTTTCAGTTTTTTATTTGTTAAAAAAGTTTGACACATCCAATAAATTTCATTCACTTGTTGTTAATTCTTCACAAAAAATTTGAATTTTATATTATATTTATGTTTGAAGCAAATGCGGCAAGAGATTGACCAGTTCAAGAGGGCCGAGTACTTTCGCAAGGCACTGTAAATAGTCTTTTGGCTACCAGGCAGACGTTCTGTCCTAAATGAACACTTGCCAGTGGACATTATAAATCCCAGTTACCTATCAGTGGCGTTCCAATGGCCGTGGCAGGCAGAGTGTCGGATACAATGATGAGGAAAACAGAGTAGCCGAGCAGCAAAGTGATCTTAAAGGAAACTCTCTCTCCGCTGTCCGGTGGCAGATAGAAACCAACAATGTCCATCACCATCAGGAAGATGCTGGGCAGCAGCAGATTTACGGTGTAGAACAGTGGCCGCCGTCGGATCACCACCTGGGGAGAGAAGTGTTATGTTAAGCTTAACAAGAACCAGAAAATGGGTTTCTGTCTTAAATTTGTCACTAATTTACTCTTGGAATGTGTGACCAGAGGAAGTGTCCTTTATCCAGTTATTTATATGAACATAAAATAAAAACATCCAAAGCAAAAATCCAAAAGATTTTTAAACTGTTGGGAAAACTGTGCTATAACAGTGGCGTAGAGGATCCAGTGTAGATTTTTAGATGCATCCCAGATCACAACTGAATCAGGCGACTTTACATCCGCAGCATGTCATGAGGTTCTGCAGAGGCCTGATAACGACTCATTCATCTGGTTAAGGTGTGTTGGAGCAAGGTTGCATCTGAAAGTTGCAGGATGGTAGCTCAGGAGGACTGGAGTTGGAAACCCTTGATCTGGACAATGTTTCTGACCATCTAAGCTGCTCAAATATCGCAGACTGGATGGGACAGGGTGGGATCAGCCCACCTACATTAAGTAACTGACCTGTGATAAGACATCAATGACACTACCTTTCTTCAGGAGGTGTTTTTGCATTTGTTCTTTTATTTGCTGTTTTTTTTTTTTTTTTTTTTGCATCATGTCATATCTTTGTCAAAACAAATTAATTAACTAAAACAGACATTTAAGGAGTCAAAATTCATAGAATGCATAATAATTTGGCATGTATGGTGAGACTAACAGCATTCACAAAAAAACCCCAAAAATGTTGATACATATTTCTACAGCAATCTTTTAAAAGACCCTTTTTTGTGTCCAAGGTATGCAAGTGGGGCACAAAATGAAGGGACCCATAAGGACTAAATGGCTTAGCTTACATTAGCACATGTTCCTTTTTATGCACAATATTTAAATTTGATGTTGGATTTCAATAGTTCGTCTGCATTGCAACTATCCGACACTCACATGGAACTTCATCTCTGCATAATAGTCGTCATTGTCCACGCTGAAGATCTTGTAGTTGGACAGTATGTGCAACAGCTCCCACTCTCCCTGGTTCATAAAGACACTCTTGTCATCCCTGAGCTTCTCGGGGCTTCGCATCAGGGTGATGTTGATGTCATCGACTGCAGATCAAACACAATATTGGGAGCAGCATGAAGCGGGCCTAACAACAAGCCAGCTTTCATTCACCACCCTACTCTTTGAGCTTCAATCACAGCAGGAGTGAAAAGATGGAGGCGCCAAATAAAACAACACTTCTACTCAGAACCTGGACGAAATGTGTGCTGCTTTAGAGGTGAAACCAGCCAGTTTCTGTGTTTATTGTCTTTTAAAAAGTCTAAGATATATGTTTATTGCAAAAATGTTTTATGTTCAAACAAAAGACCTATAGGTGCATCACAATAAATAAATATAAGCTAAAGGTTTCTTTCAGTAACTGAGTTCACAAATTGAAACACATTATATAAAGTTTAATTCTACACAGAGGGATGTTTTCAAGCCTTTATTTCTGTTAATTATGATGCTTTTCCACCTACAGTTAATGAAAACACGACATTTTAGATGAGAAAATAACATCAAACCAATAAAAAACGATTTTATTCCAGAAATGTGGGCTTAATGAAAAGTATGTTTAATATCTAAAAGGTACTTTTGACAAACGAGCCTCGACGCACCACATATTCTAATTTATTGAAAATGACTACATATGATGTGGATAACACACACATACTGAATGTGTGTGTACCAGCCTTGGCTTCCTCAACCAACCACAGGCTGATTCCCTCCTTGCCATGCTGTATTATTGCACTAATTCATGCAAAAGGAACCCACTCCGTGTACTAAATGCAGATATTGTACAGTTCATGGATATACTGTTAAGTAGGCCCACATTTCAGCATTAAAATTTATTTATTTATTAGTCTTATGTAATATTCTAATTTTCAGAGAAACTGAGTTTTCTGCTTTTATTTTTATCAGATATTGAAATATGTCACTCCATGAGATGAATCGGTACTAAAAGTACTAAAATAAACCTTTCTGATATTCTAATTTATTGAGATACACCCATATATACATCGTTGTAAAAAGTATGTGCCCCTTTACTTTTGGTCACAATTACAGACCAGATCATCAAACAAATTTAATACCAGGCAAAGATAACGTGGATAAATACAAAAAGTCGTTTTAAAATGTTGACGTCATTTTAAGGGAAAAAAGCTATCCAACCGAGCCAACCCTCTCTGAAAGAAACAACCATCCTTGTTAAATCATGAAGTATCTGGGATTGACCAAGTCTTTTAGAAAACTGAACTCAGTCTAACTTGATACACCCAGGCATGTAGAATTAAGAAATCCCTTAAACAGAATGGGCCAAAATTTTTAAGAATCAGTACCAGTTACAGTATCACAACCACTTAATGGCAGTTAGTGCTGCCACAGGGGAACCACCAGGTATTAAGTTTAAGGAGCACTTATATTTTCCAATAGGGTCAGGTTGGTTTGGTAAGCTTTTTTCCCTTGATAAATGTAATCATCATTTTAAAACTGCATTTTGTATTTACTTTAGTTATCTTTGATGTTAAAATTAGTTTGATCTGAAACTTTTCTCTAAGGAAACATAGTAAACACAAGAGATCTTTGTAAAGAGGCAAGTCTTTTTTTACAGCACTGTATTTGTATTTATCCCAAGTAAAAAAACGATGTCCTTATTCATAAAAATATTTAAACATTTTTACTTTTCAACCAAACAATTAAGCTTTTGTATTTTGTCTGTAAGTAAATCCACATTACTGGTATGGAGCCAGCTCTGGAAGGTAAGGCTGCATTTCTGGACGTCAAACGGGAAGTTGTAGATGTTGAGGGTGCAGGCGGTGACAACCTGGATGGGCTTGTAGTTCTGCACCAGACCCTCGTGTGTAACGTAGACATAAGGAATGTCTGGAGACTTCCCCACATCGACGCTGCCGGTTAGATTCAACAAACAGCAACCATGTCTGTATGATCCATTTGGTACAGTGGAAGGTCTGAAGTAAAGGCTGAGACAGAAAAATCAGAGTAGGAGCAGCTCTTACAACTCATTGATGAGAATGTCAGGAACCCAGACGTTAGCTGTGGGCATGGAGAGTTGTTTGACTTCATCAAAATCCTCCGGGTTCCACACCAGGAATTCATCTGTCCACGACTGAAATATTTAACACCATGTAAATGTATGATCAGATTTAATTTGTAGTGAACTTGTTATATTCATAATGCATAAAATTTAAAATTATAACCTGGTAATTATTACACAAACAGATCAAAATAGTCAGATACATATAAACATTGTAAAAAGATTGATATTCTAAAACACTTAAAAAACGAACTTCAGCCAGAATAAAAATATAAAGGATTTTTTTTATAATGATAAAAACTTACATTTTTATTTATGATGAAATGTAAAATTGTAAAAAGATAAATAATATTAATGGATTTAAGTGCAAATAAAAAGTGCAACAAATTAAAATAAAACTTAATAAATAGATACAAAAAATAAAATAAGAAAAATATGCCTAGAATGTATACATAATTTCAGAAATTCAGCTTAAAACATAAAGCTTCAAAGATAAGTTCTAATGACCTTCAAGAGGTTTGTTTGATAGATAAGAGCCATAAATTTAAATTATTTTTTATAAAAATATTAAAGTTTTACTGTTTTAAACAAAACAACCAAAAAAAAAGAAAGGCTAAGGCAAATTAACATAACAAATTGTAAGAAATGTGTAATTTGAGCTCTTTTAAGTCGTTTTCAGCTTTGCTTAAGCTGAATTTTAAAGAAAATGTCAGGAAGTGGTGGATTTCATAGGAAAATTGTTTGTTTAACACAAACTATAAGTAAGTAATATTTATTGAGACTACTTAAATAGTCACTGCTCTTACCTGCCTGTACCACACATATGTTGTCAAAACCTGGTTCTTCTCGTCCTTTATTAAAATACAGAAATACGTGACAGTGAACAAACAAAATGTTACATTAAGGTAAATGATTTGCAGCTTCAAGTCTAAACATCATTACATCGTTTAAAAGGCAGCATTATTCTGTCCAGGTAAATGTAAAGTGACACATTCACCACTATACCACTGATCTGCTGTGTCAGCAGAACTCACCACATTGAGGATGGAGTAAACCATGAGGTCTATGGCCACGATAGTGGACGTCCTCCAATCCTTCACAGGTCGCACTCCTTTCTTATAGCCAGCACTCAAGAACTCGGCCAGCCGCACTAAGGTGGCATTGACAAATCTTCCAGGGTTGCTGCCCAACTTCTTAACTGAAAAGCAGTAAATGATTCACGTTCTAATGTGGACTAACAGAAAATAGTCTTCATGTTAGAGCAGAAAAAATTAGTTTTAAATAAATATATGTTTAATGGCTACTATTTTACACCAGATGTCTGTTACAAGCCATATAATCCACACATACAAATAAGTCATGAAGACTTTGTCCACAAATTATTTTATAAAATGGAATGCCACAGGGATATGTATTGAACACATAGAAGAAATAATGCTGGAAAATGGGTAGAAAGCCAAGAAATCTTCTGAAATCTGCTTATCATTGCAAATTAATGCCAGCTGGTTTAGTCCAATACAAAATGGTTTTCTTTTACCAATATATAACACAAGAAGCTTGTCATGATGGGATTCAAAGAACTCTATCAAGAACCTCACAATCATATTGTTGCTAAACATAGTGATGGCATTTAATACAGACATATGCCTAAACTTCAAAATGTACCATTGAGCACTATATTCTGCACATAAAGATAACATAATTTCGCCATAAAACCATTTTTTCAATTAAATGCACTCAATCACTATGCATGTTCACTGCACAAGACTCCACTGCTGAAGAAAAAGCATGTTAAAGTTTGTTTAAGATTTTCTGTAGAATATATAGACAAGCCAAAGAAATACTGGGAGAATATAGTCTGATCAAATGAGACCAAATCTCAGCTCATTGGATGTGATTGCACACACCATGTTTGGAGGGACAATTCACTGCACATACCCCCTAAAATTCCATGCTAACAGTGAAGTTTGGAGGTGGAAACATCATGGTACAAGCACTGAGGGAGGAAGGAACTGTTAAATGAATAAATAAATACTGCTATTGATAAATCATTAATACATTTTCCATGAAATAAATAAATATCCCCATGAAATCAAACAAAATAATTATGTTAAAATAAATTTTCATCTTATTTTATTTAATTCATTTCAAGATTTATTTAATTTACTTAAAGATTTATTTTATTTAATAAAATATGTATTTATTTATTTCATAATGCAGTTTTATTGTGTGACACTTTTATTTTGTAAAGCTATTTTATGTATTTCAGTGACTTTTACTTTTTAACTTTTCATTTTAAGCTCTTCTTATTTCATGTTCTTATATTCAAATGAGGGGGCGGAGTCTTATCAGTGGGGCGGCGCTGGGACAGCAGGGCGGAGCTCAGTTCATGGCTGAGGGAGCCAGGGGGTTCTGGGTGCAGTGCTATTCTGCACGGTTTGGTTGGTTTTCCATTACAACTGAGTATCATCTCAATGTGGGTGGGATTGTCGACATCAAGGTGGCCCCACAGTCCGAAAAAGTAACGTGATGTGATTTGTAGAGACAAAAACAATGGAAGTTGCTAGCTTGCTATATTGGTCATTTACACAATAAGCCAAGCGTACAACAATGTAAGGGTTGTGAAGATATTAGGTATTATGATATGTACGCTGTGACTGCTGATAACCCTCCTACCAATCAGTGATCATTTTTAGCACGACTCGACACGGTTTGAACTGCAAGCAAGTAATAAAAATATTAACAGCTCCATGTAACTATTACTAATGGAAAGCCTAAAACGTGGGTCGAACTGTACCGAACAGATGAAAAGCAGTCCTCCCCACCCAAAGCAAGAGTTATTTCCTGCACTTCTAAACTTCTAAATAATTTGTACTTATGTCAAACATGGTAAATATACCCATAGCTATCTCAGAAAAAAAAATTATTGGCTGTCGGGGTTCGACATTTTGGACTTTGTTTGTGGTCTTGTTTACTTTTCATCTAGGTGTTTTCTAGTTTGGGTTTTGTAGTCAAGTTTGTTTGTTTATTTCCTTTTGCCCCTGCTGGCTTTGTTTTCTCTCCTGCCTCCTAGTGTTTGTTGTTTTCTCTCCCCTCGCTCTTAGTTCTTTTAGTGGTTGCTTTCTTATTACTTTGTATGGTTTTCTTATGATTATTATAGTTCTTTGGCTTCCTAGGATTCTCTAGTTTAGTTTCCCGTTTAGTATCTCTGTGTTTATTTATGGTTAGGTATTTGTTCTCTTTGCACCCTTCTAGTTTATTAATTTATTTTTCCTGTTCCTCCTCTTGTCTTTTGGTTCCCCTTCTGTGGTTGTTTGCTCGGTGTTCGTTTCTCTTTTTATTTGTAGTTCTTTCCTAGTTCAGTTCCTCGGTTTAGTCTCTATTCTTCTAGTCCCTCCTGATAGATTAGCTTTAGTTATTGTTTACGTTTGGTTTACATTTATTCTAGTCCTCGCCTTCTCTGCTTCCTTCCCAGTTAGTTCAGTCAGTGTTGGTTTAGGTTTGTTTACTTTTGTGGTTAGGGTTTCTTTATGGTCTCTTATTAATTCATATTTTGCCAGTTTCTTAGGCTGTTTTTCTTCTGTTCCCTCCAGTTTCTCAGTTTCCTTTAGTTCATGGTTATTCCTGATTCTTATGCTTCATTTGGTTATTTATCTTTGTCTATAGTTTTGCTTAGATCTGTTTCCGGTATTGTTAATTAGTTCCTTCTCCCATGCTTTAGTCTTTGTATTAGTTTCACCTGTTCCTTTAGCCTCCCTGCTTCCATGTCACACCTGTTCCTGGTTCTTTTGATTACCTGCCCTTTGTTACCCTCTGTATATTAGTTGTTCTAGTTTCATTGTTCTTTGCTGGTTCCTACTGTTCCCTACCCTTGTTTAAGTTCTGTTTTTGCTACGCTCTTCCACTGAGAACTCATGTAAGTTTTTGGCTCTACTCATGCTTGTTCCAGGAAGTACTTATGTAACGTTTTTGAAAACCTTCTGATTAAAGAAGGGTGCTTGTTCTCATCATGCTGCTGCCCAGTGTTTGTCTGCACTTTAGTCCACTACAGCCACATAATATGACATTGGCTTAAAATGAACAATTTGGAATAAAATGTTCCTTTAGTTTCTTTGTGGTAAATCTTAAATCTGTCATTTTTTTAACAAACAGAAAACAACAATAATGGTAAACATTTTGTTGCAAAAGAACACAAACCTTGTAAAATTTTTGGGATGTTTTATTACTTTATTTTATAACCCTTGAATAAACAATTAATTACATCTAATAATTAACTAATGATTTATAATGAATTAAATTTTTGTCCTTTACGGCAGAATTTTGGCCAACTGACTGTATATTCAGTAACATTTTGGCAAATCTAACTTTATTGAACAATAATTTGACAGCACTAGGTTAGTCTGAACATCGGAATAATTTGGCATATTTAGATGACACAGTGTTAGATATTTGTATCTAATTACACAACAGACATAAAATCTGCCAATAACTATTAGAAAAACAACCTTTACCCTAGCATTTAATTGACACTAAGACATAAATTAAACACTGAATGCACTTATTTATGCTTTAATTTAGGGTTGAAGGAGATATTTAGGATCTTACAGTATATTTAAGCAAAGTGTAAGTGTACCTGTGCAGACTGTAGCACCTCCATGAAGCAGCAGGTAAAGAAGTATTGTCCAGGCTGATGAGAGTCTCATGGTCTTAGCTAACCTGTGTCTTTGTCTGCTGCTCTGATGGCCCTCCTGTCGTTCTGATGGAAGACCTGGCAACGTTCGACACCCTTATTCTCCATATCCATCAGCTCCATGCATCACTTCACCCACTTCCCCTATGAAAACCTTGTTGGTGTCACTGGGCTCAGGAGGGTGTATCCTTGTGCTCAGAAGCCACTCCTTCCTGCTCAATAAAGGAGCAGCAGCTCACCAAGACGAGTGGAGCAGAAAGTCCATCTAAAGATCATATATCACGTCTGAGAAAATACTTAATTAGGTTATACAACTACCCAGGAGTGAAAAGGCATGGATATTAATTAAAGCGCTTTTAGGCAAGATGCCACTTAATTTGCAGATATTAAAATCTGACTAATTAATGGCTTAAAAGCTACATTTCACTGCAGCTGATTTGTGAAGTTTAGAATGCAAAATAAGTGAGGTATCCGTGTAAAACTTTAAATTAGGCATATCTTATTTTGTCTGCTGAGACTAATTTTGCAAATTAAAAGAAATGTTGCACTTAATGTTGCACTTTTTTCTTCAGTAAATAAAAACATCATTTGAAAACCAGATTTAGTTTTCATTCAGATTATCTTTGATATTAAAATTTCAAATTAAAATCTTAGTTTGGATGCTTTGAATTTATTCAAATGAAGACATCTGCAAGGGATGAAATACTTGAACAAAATCTTCCTCAAGTGTGTTTCCTTAGTTGTATGAATGCCTCCTTCAAAATACTAAAAAGCATGGAGCATTTCAAGGCGTTAAGTTGTCTTCCTGCTCTGACTTACAGCAGATTTGTAATGTGTGCATTTCAGAAAGGTCCCATAGTTGTTTTTCAAGGGTTTAATGATCATTTCTGTCATCTAATATCTTGAAAGACAAATCTGATTCCATATAGAGGGTTTTCTTTTGTTTTGTAAAAAAGCAAAACAAATGATAACTGTGGGATTTATTTTTAAAGCACCACAAATTCACAAAATTTAAACTTTACAGCTGAACTCATAATACAGTAACTAGTACATAAAGGAGCAATAAAACCATTGTCCTCTATTGCATAACATAATGTAACCCGATCTACTCCAAATACCATCAGAATTGCATTACAACGGATTGTTCCACCAGATGCTTTCCTGTAATGCACTTTTAATATTCTTATCATGGCTGTTAGAAAACCAACGGGGAGCATAGGCGCAGCAGCTGAGATATTAATGGTTTTTACTGATCTATTTTGTGGCAGAAGGATGAAGATTAAAGTATGAAAATGATATCATAACACCACACGGGCAGTGAAGAACCGTCTCCAGAGAGCTGCCGTATTACACAGTATCTCCGAGTGAATCTTTGCTGTCGGGAAACATAACACCCAGTCACAATAATTCCTTACAAAACATGCAGAAGAGAATTTAATGTGACTCATTTTAAGTAAGACAATTGATTTATGTAGCGCCTTTAAAGCTAAGGTTCTTCACAGCGAAGTAGCCTTAGTAGTAGATACAGGGATCAAATATGTCAACTTAAAATAAAAGTAATTCAAAAAGTAAAATGAAAAAAGAAACAATGCTGCCCAAATGCTGGTCTAAACCACTGAGAACTTAAAGGAAGGGAGAAAGAGTTCCTGAGCATAGAGACTACATCCGAAAAGGTTGTTACATTTCATTTTAATTGTTGATCCCCGGATCAGTCGTTCTCAGGGACCTGATGGTGGCGTAACACTGATGTGACCCTCAAAAGTGTTCATCACACCGGGTTAATAAATCTGGATTTTAAGTAAAAAAACAAAAACAAAAAAATCAGATCCAGGAAATTATTTTAAACCTTTTTCCACTTTTGTTCTGTAATATGTCCTGTACAATTCAACTGTATAACAAACCAATCTGTGTGGAGGACGATCTTAAAATCAAAAAAAGCTGAACCAACCTCATTGGATAAAGGGGCCCTTCCTTAAACTAAAACTTTGTTTAAAAAATGTGTTTAATTTTAGCATTCAGTCCCCTTTGGTAGGAGTCCTTTAGCATTTTACTTGACAATGTTTGCCCTCTCTACCTTGCAGACATTCTCCAAATCATTGATTGTGAGAACATTTCTTTGTCCAAGGACCTCTTCTCTGACCGTACAGATGTTCTGAAAGATTTAGCTCTAAATTCTGTCTGGGTCTCTCCTATTTATTCTAGATGGATGTGGTGTTTGAATCATTGTTTAGACTGAAAAATAATCCTTGTTTTCAATGTTCAGCTTTCTAGCATTTGGAAGAAAAGAAACCCCAGAGCATAATGCTGCCACCACCATGTTTTACTGTGGTTAAGGTGTTCTTTTGGTGATGCTCAGTGATGTTTCTGTCTCATGTTTATGTGTGGTGTAATCAGACCATTATAATGGAATCTTCCATGTGGTTTTGGAAGTTTTTTTTTTGTTTTTTTTTGAGGGTTTTGGATGTTTTCCAGGAGATAAAAAGCTTCAGTGCTGCTTGCCTTCTCCTTACTTTAAAAAGGATCCTAAAATGTAAAAAAAAAAAAAGAGGGGATTTAGTAGATGTAACTCTACAAAAATGTAATAAATACAGACTGAATTTTGTTTAATAGGTCAATGAGTGGATCTAAAAGTTGTTGTGCAACCACCCTTTCAAGAATTTTAGCAATAAAAAGTTCAGAGATAGGCTTACAACTGCTACCCTGGTCATTTAAAAAAAGATGTTTGAAAATTCCAGAGATTTGTTACTACAGTGTTTTAGTAGCATGAAAGACAGCTTTAAACAGCAACTTAGTAAAAACATCTATAACAAGTATGTCTGAATCAGATAAGTACTCTTTTGCAAGAGTTTTCCCAATCACATTATTGTTGAACATAACCACCAAGTGACTGGATTTAAAGAGCTGTGCCTCGGTGTGTCGTTGGCTCAAGTGGAGCTCCATCTGGCCCACAACAGTAGCAGAGTACTTGTGTACACAACCAAAACAAGCAGGTAAAGGCGAAACATTAAGCGGTCAAGCCGCAAGCAGAGCGACAGCCATTCGGCCTGAGCTGAAGACTCGCTGTCCTCCTGGGAAAAAGCTATTCGAAGGGAAATCAGCTCTTGGAGAAGCCACTCCAGTCCAGAGGGAGGATCCGGGATGTCATTCAGGGACAGAAGATCTTCCTCCAAGGAGCTTTCAAGCTCATAATCTATGGAAAGATAAGAAGATTAAGGTTCAAACAAGTACTGATGAGAATTTAATGCAAACACATGGAATGAACCAAAACGAATGTAGAAGAGCAGGAATCTTGTTTCCTTCAGTTCTTGCAGCCTGAACTTTCCCACCTAAACAGAACATGTCTCCGGTGTTTGATGACTTTGCTGTTATTTGTTGAGTAAAAACAGAAAGGTGTTAGATATCTCTGATGCCCCGCTGACAGGTGATTGGTTTTCAAGCTTATTGCATACCTCCAGGTGTGTTGATGTCAAAGGTTTTGATGGAGGTCAAAGCGCTCTCTGTCAGGCTGTGGCCTGCTGAGCCATACTTGTCCAGCAGGCAGGCAGACAGTGACATTTGCTTGACCTCCTTCTCGCTGTGATGGAGCAGCTTCACCACCAAAATTGACTTGATGAGACTGAGCATCAGCATGGCCATGCACACCACAAAGAACACACCTGGAAGGAGATCAAATCAGAACGGCTCCCTGTTATTTTATGCAGTGGATAAATTATGGTGTGTTGCTGGTTTTCCAGAATAGTTTCTTTATATTTACACTAATATCGTAAATTTGAAAGCATAGTTTGGATTACATTTTCTCTTTACCCTTTTGCCATAGTGGCTTCTAGGAGCCAAACAATAAAATTAACATTTCAGGAAATATGTCATGACACCCATTTTCTTAAATCTAGCTCTCAAAAATTCAATTTTAATTCAATTTATTTATATATCAAAAATAAGTTTTTTAATATTTTATTTCACAAAATAATATTTAGGTTTTTTTTCAGGTTTTTTTTCTGTGTTTTTATTCTTTGAACAAAAATATTTTTTCTTCTTTACTGTTGATGGATTTAATGTTTTTGATTTCTTTATTTTTACCTTTATTTTCAATAATAAGGATGATGATTTCATGCAATTGCTTTGTATTTATTTTTGTATTCCTTTAAATCTTTTTTTATTATTATTATGTTGAAATGTTGAATTTTTTATTTTTCTACTGACTGTATATGTTGCATTGTTTGTTTCTTTTTTTATATATTTTGTCTTGTTTCGTTTTAAAGTTTTACTTCACAAAAACATACTTTTGGGGCATTTGGTCTTTTTTTACTTTCTCATTGTTTGAATGGAAATGTATTTTTGCTATTTATTGCTGATTATTTTTTTAAATGTATAGTTTTTTTTATATTCTGACTTTTTATATTTTCAATCTTTTTGTTTTTTATTTCCAATTTTTGTAATATTTCCATGTGTTATTTATATTTTTTATTTAGAAATATTGTTTTGTTTGTGTGATTGTAATAATTTTTTATTTGTTTGTTTTCCATGCAATTCTTCTTACATGAAACAGTATCTGTTGTTATCTTTCCTTCATCCTGTATTTTGTTTTACTTTTCAACATCTTTTCTGTTTCATTTTGATATTAATGGAGACACAAACTTTTTAAAGCTTTTTGAGTCTTTAAAAAATTTGATTCTGGTTCAACATTGGATTTATCATTGACATTTTATAAACTGCTTTTATAAAGAGCAGTTCCATGTTAATATGCTTTATTACATTCAGTTTGTCTAGACGAAGACATCATTTTGTAAGCTTAAACTTTTTAAGGATTTAAAAATTAATAATTCTATTTATGATTTAAAGAAATAACACATTTCAATCAGCAACTCAGATTTCAACTTTGTACAAATCCATTAATTTGGAAAATAAAATGTTTTTCTCAACAGAGACATGTACCAATGAGTGGAGTCCTGATGGCAGTAGCAGGCAGTTCATCTGTCAGGTTGACCCTGAAGACGGTGTAACCCAGCAGAATGCTGATCTTAAAGGCAATTCTTGTACCGCTGTTCAGAGGCAGATAGAAGCTCACAACGTCCACCAACATGAGGAAGATGCTGGGAATAAGGAGCCCAACCATGTACAGCAGGGGGCGTCGGCGGATCAGCACCTGGACAGAAGATAAGTGCACCGAGTAAGAAACGTAAATTATAGAGGCGCATCTAGTCTATCACACCCAATTCAAAGACAATTTAGATATCTAAACCTCAACTACATCATTTATTAAATGCAACTAAAATATTCAGCACTACAGAAACGCGCAGTGCAGTTCCTCTGGGATTTTCCTAAACAGTTTAACAGTACATATGTTAAACTCCTACATATCTGGCCTAAAATCCAAAGAGTGAAATGAGTTTAAATTAAAACTGCACATGTGATGGCTGATTGCTGGAGACCAATCAGGAATGATGGTGAACCAAGTTAAAAGTAAGTCGCTACTTAAATAAAAAGAAAAAATAACATTGCACAAAGAAAAATGGGCTTTTAAAGCTCAACGTATGTCAAAGTTGATTGGTTTTTTATTATCAGATTTTGAATTGTAACACCCTGCTCTGATTTTTTTTATGTTAGATTGTTGGAGAGTTGAGTATTTCTGTCAGCAGAGGAAGGAGTGATAAACCAAGGTAAGAAAGAATGTAAAAGTGTGAGTACTGCTCTTGTTTTGATTTCCCTACAAGTACTTCAGGGGAGGTGACAATATCAATCCAAAGGGTTTCCTGTTGGTAAAGGGAGGACAGGGTGGGGGGTGTAGCAGGTGAAGGAATTTTGGGAACAAGAGAGACTTTGCATGAAGCCCATGGAAAGGTGGTAATCTTGAGGACCAAGTTAGATGTTTTAAGGAAGATCCAGGATACAGAAAGGCACACGAGGGAAACTTGAAGGAGACGGCACAAACTCCCCCAGGCTAAAAACAAGACAATCTGGCAAAGTGTGTGAGCCCTGCTGGTCCCTTTATGAGAGGCTTGAAAAGCTGGTGGGCTGTAGGTGCAGCAGTAGGAGAGTAAGAGGATGGTTCCAGCCATGATAGAAACAGTGTGATTCTAAATACCCATATACTATTACGTTTAAGCAAATTCTTCATAGATGTTGCAAAAAGAACCAAAAGCTGCAACTCAAAAAAAAAACCTTCTTTATGATCTCCAAGATTTTTTGGGAAGAAATTCTGCATACTGACCAGACAAAAGTGGAACATTTGGTGTAAAATTAACACAGAATTTCAGAAAACAAACACCATACCATTAGTCAAACGTGGTGGTAGTGTAATGCTCTGGGACAGTATTGCTGCTTCAGGACTTGCAATAATTGTTGGAACCATTTATGCCGCTCTCTACTAGGAATCCAGAGGGAGAATGTCCAGCCATCAGTTTATGACTTTAAGCCAAAGCTTGCTTGCTTTGTGTAGCAGAACAATGATCCAAAGTATCAAATTAATTAAATTACTTTATTTATATTCACAACACATTGTGTCTCAAGGCATTTTACAGAGTCAGTTCAGTTGAATCATACAGATTTCAAATCAGGTACATAGATTCCAATTGATCCTAATTCTCAAACAGTCCAGTTAAATTCAGTTTATAGGTTAAAAAGTTTTCGAGTCAGTGACTTGCAGCATTCACTCCTCCTGGATGAGCATGTAGTGACAGTGGGGAGTGTCTTACATTGACTTTGCAGCAATTCCTCATACTGAGAAAGTATTTAGCAAACAGTGGAATAGAAAACTCCCTTTTAACAGGAAGAAACCTCCAGCAGAATCAGAGCCAGGCTCAGTGTGAGTGGCCATCTGCCACAAGCGACTGGGGGTTCGAGAGAACACACAGAAGCACTGATCCAGGAGATCCAGGAGTACTTTCTATGTGAAAGAATAAGAAAAATAAGACCACTTTTAAATGGCTGAAAAAATGGAATGTCAAAGTCGGGACTTAAATCCAATTGAGATGCTGTGGCATGACCCCAGAAAGATGTGTTTAAGGCCATTCCACAACCTCATGCTGGGAATCTTTTCAATGTGACAGAAACAGAACAATTCTGCAAAGTAGAGTGGGCCAAAGTTTCTTTATAGCAACTCACTGCCAGTTACTGTGAACACTTGATGGAAATTGTTGCTGCCTGGGGGTGGCACAACCATCTATTACGTTGAGGGGGCGCTTACCCTTACAGAAATTAGTTTGATGATCTGAAACATTTTTGTGTGCCAAAAAAAGCAAAAACAGACCAAATTTGTAAGGAGGCCTTTTTTTCACAACGCAGTATCTTTCATGTGACATATAATCACACAGGAGCAAAGCTGGAACCAGCCCTACAATATATCAGTCAGCCATGAAATGCTCCATTACTGAGAAGCCTTCATTCTTTGAGCTGAATAAACAGCAGCCATCCTTGCTCTCCACCTGCAATGGACTATGGAGCCATTTTGCTCCCATCTAACAAGAGGTCCATTGATCAGGCAGCCACTGAGACAGTCTCATTATGGTTGCTCACCCTGCCCTGTCTATCAGGTTCTCTCTCCATCCGTCTCCTTGCTTGCCAGAAGCAGCCGCCGCCTCATCATTTGGAATTAGCTCCGTTGCTCAATCCGTGAAGGTCGCAGCCAATTGCTTTACACTATTACACTTCTACATGGTTTTAAAGGCCGACATATGCAGAGCTGCGGTTTGCAACAAGCAATCACAATCATCACAGTGCATTTACTCGCTCTGTTGTAGCAGACAATATGCAATAACCGCTAACATTAGGATTACATTAAATAAGATTACTTTTTAAATGAACCATTTTATTGTCTTTCTTTATAATTACGTTGATAAAAATAGTCTTTGCAGGGTGAAAAACAATGAAGAGGCATGCCTACATACATTGAACTGGATCTGAGCATAGTCTGCATCATCCTGGTGGATCTGCCAGTATTGTGAAGGAATGGACAGCAGTTCCCATTCTCCATCATTCATGAACTCCCTCTTATCGTTAGCTATGTCCTCTGCGCTCCTCCACAGAGCTAGGTTGATTTCTTTCACTACCAAGAGAGAGATAAAACAGGAAGGAAAATAAAACGAGAGGTGAGAAGATGGAAACCCAACAACAGGAAGCAGGAAATGTTTTTCCATTTCGTGTTCTTGCTTTTGTTGCACAGAGCTTGTGAAAGAGCTTGTGTGATAAGCTTTGGTTTGACATATCAGGTTATTACAAGCAAAGTTAACAGAAATCTGTCGAGTTTCTGTCAGTTTCTGCTTCTTAAAGGTAAAGTTTATCCCTAAAATATTTTCTCAAGGCAATTTACATAAAAATGGACAAAACAAAACATAAAATGTGTGTCAGAGGAGTCCTCACAGTCCTTGTGGTATAGTGCTACATTCTACGGTTGGAAGACTGCAGATGTTTGTTCACCTTCACAGGGTCCATAATTCTTTTATGTAGCTCAGCTCTGAGCTGTTTTGCCCCTTCGCCACGTCATACCCCCATTACGCACCTACATGATCCCACTTCATCCCCTACTTCCAGTTTGTACTTATAAACAAATAATTTCATATCCATCTACTTAATCAGTGGCGTATTAGTTTATTTTTTTCTGTTACAGAAAAAAAAAAATCAAATGAAGTTCACATGTGCAAAATTACATGTGAACATGAAAATCAGATGACACAATTTTATGGTTTACACAGGCCTAGCGCCAAAGGGAAGGCTGGGCCCTTTTAATTTGTACAACTATGCAATGTATTACCCAAGACAACCAGCAGAGGGTGCTGTAGGCTATTAAATGGGACTTTGGAGGCGGTAAAGAAGACACTACCGGTCGTGGTTCAAACGGAAGTAGTAATGGCAGTGGAGAGAGAGAAGCTGTGAGTAAAGTTCGATATATTACGTTTTATGTGAGTCAGTTCGGTTTACCAAGATGTCGCTTAGTTGCAAAAGTGCTCGACATGTTCGAACATGTCCGCTCCCACCGCGCTATCAGCCGGCTCGCCTCGCCAGCTGTCATCTGACCAGGCGGTCGAGGGTCGGTAGACCAGGGGAGGACGCCTGTAACCCGGCCCATTGTTTTCATGCTCAGGCTTGGTTTCACCAGTGAATGTAAGTTAAACACATAATTCAGTCAGATGATATCTGATGTAAATGTTTATTTGTTATCATGCTCTACAAATAAATGGATTTAAACTTGGTTCAGGAAGTTATTATGTTGGTGTTTACGTTGTTAAAAGTTTTACCAATAAATTAAGTGGTATTTGTCATCAATATACTTTATTTAGTATTTCTTTTATATCCATGAACATAAATATTAAATTTTAAATATTTAAAATGGCTGATTATTGAGTGAGAATAAAATTAATAGATAATAAAACAAGAACATTAGGGTTAGGGTTAGGGTCTCGGTTGCTAGGTGACATAAGTTACGCTGAGGTAAGGGCAGGAACAGCTGATGAAGGTTAGGCCGTCCAAATTCAAAGGCAATCACCTTCGGCCATTGTGGTTTTGGCGGCCACTCGGGCTACGTAGACCAGTCTTTTGAAGGATGCAGCACCTGAATTTGCCATCCACCAGTGGATGGCATTTAAGGTTTTTGTGGATCCACTCTTTTCACAAACTATCCCAAGGCGGCTGCGGTTCAGGAGAACCAGTCTACACGTACCAAGCAGCTAACTAACTTAAAGTGTCTGAAGTGCTCAGAGTCCCAACATGCCTGGCTGTGGACAGAAACATAACAAATGGCTACATCCTAACCATACTGGCAAATAGAATACAACAACAATTCAAGATGGTACAAATGACAATAAAGCTACCCAACAAACACAACCTACCAGATCACCTAACGTCACTTGTGGATTCGCCGGAGCTGGAAACAGTAAGGTCTTCTTACCTATTGTTCCTGTTGTGGTTAGAGCCAAAGCTAGCAACATCAGTGCTGTCACGTATGCATTACTTGATCCTGGAGGTGATACCAGTCTAGTGTCAGAAGAGTTCACCAAGAAATCCAAGGTCAAAGGCAAGCCTATGAGATTAGACCTTGATACAGTTGGAGGCAGCCTAGAAGGCATATATACTCGAAGTGTTGACCTTGAGATAGATTATTTTCATGATCGCTGCATGTATGTACTTAATGGAGTCAGAACACTAAAATGATTAAACATACAATTTAGCTGTCTTGCCACACCTGATGAAACAGCCAGATGGGATCACTTAGCAGACATCCCTATATTCAGTGTCAACTCCAATGATGTGCACCTCATCATCAGAGCTGAAGAATACCGTGTAGCAGGAGGTAACGACCCATATGCCACTAGAACAGTGCGTGGCTGGGCCATAAATGGGCCAGTTGATCACAGAGAAGGAAAGAACGCCAGAGCCTACTTTCTCAAGTCAGATCACAGTCTGCAAACCCAGGTAGAATGGTTTTGGAAACTTGATGAGCCCACACAAGAGATCAATCTATCAATCAATGACCATAAAGTAATTAAACTGTGGGAAAACGCGGTCTCCACAGAAGGCTCACACTACACCCTGACCATACCTTTTAAGGAAAAAACCGTGACACTACCAAACAACATCAACTTAGCTACACGCAGATGGCGACTACTGGAATGCAGACTAACAAAAAACCCAGACCTGAAAGAGAAGTATGTGCGGTTCTTGTGGTGGAAAGACCACAATCCTAAAAATGAAATAGTTACTTACTGCATAACGTCCCACCTCTTTGGTGGGGTATGGTCTCCAAACACAGCAAGTGTTGCATCATGTCAGCCAACTTAACATATGGTACTTCCATAAACTCACAGGTCATTCTGGAGCTGAGAGGGTGCTTGCAGAGATTAGGCAATCCTTCTGGATTGTCAGAGGTCGCGTCGCAGTGAAATGAGTCCTAGCAGTGTGTACCTTGCAAAAGGCAAAGAGCTCGAATCAGTACACAGTACAGATCAACCTACCCGTTGATCATGTGACTCCAAGTCATCCACCTTTCACTAGCATTGGAATTGATTATTTTGGTCCCATTACCATCAAGAGAGGACTTACTGAGGTGAAGAGATATGGCTCCCTGTTCACCTGCCTAACAACCAGGGCTATTCATCAGGAAGTAGCACATACCTTGGACACAGATTCGTTCATAAATGCTTTTCAATGTTTCATGGCTCATCGTGGGACACCTCAATTAATACGCTCACACAATGGGACAAACTTTGTCGGCGCTCATCATGAATTGCAGAAGGCTCTGAATAAATTGAACCAACAAAGGATTGCAGAACTACTCCAACAAGAAACACAGTGGAAGTTTAACCCCCCTGCAGCTTCACACAGGGGAGGTGTATGGGAGTGGTAGATTCGTTCGGTGCGTTCAATTCTCATGAGTATTGCCGGACAGCAGGTTTTGGATGATGAAGGGTTAACAACACTTTTGTGAATCATTGAAACGATTGTCAATGGAAGACCCCTAACAAAGCTTTCTGAGGACCCTATAGATGGTCAACCTTTGACTCCCAATGATTTGCTTCTCCTGAGAGCTGAGTGCGCTCTACTGTCTGGCCACTTCATAAAGGAGGATCTGTATCATTGACGCTGGCACCAAATCCAATATTTGGCAGATGTTTTCTGGACCCGTTGGCTGAAAGAGTATTTGCCTAGCCTGCAGAGATGGTACCACCATACCAGAAACTATCAGGTCGTTAGATCCGGTACTGGTCCTGCATGAATCCACACCTCGCAGCCAGTGACTGTTTGGTTTGGTCACTGGAGTCAGCGTTGGACCTGATGGTCTGGTACGGTCAGTGCAAGTGAAGACGCACACAAGTACTTATACCCAACCCATAAACAAGCTATGTTTGCTAGAAGGAAATATGGACAATTAGGCTTCACATAGCTTGAGCTTGTTTTTTTTTTTGTTTTTTTGATAGTTGCAAACATGACTTTCACATAACTTTATGTTTAAGATTACTGTAAACTGTTAGTCATTAGCCTACTCTAAGTATGTTCCTCAATATGTGATTCTAAAAGTGACTAAGTTGTACCTGAAGTTTACTAGTCTTCAAGAGTTATTTACTAGAGTAGTTAGTTGTTCACCAATTTTACTTAGAGGACCATCAGTTGAGGTCATCGTGGCTAGGATGTTGGATTCTCTCCTGCCATTCCACCAGGGGGCTCCATAGTTTGTTGCATTGATGTTTTAGGGGCTCGAAAAAGAAAACCGAACGTTCCGGGTGGGAACCGGAAGTGGTATTTCTGCTGTTAAAACAAGTAAGAAATTGAGCTAAAGCCATCAGATTACTTCTATCTTGCCTTCCAATACATTGCCCAACGTGATGAGTGTATTTTGAATACTGTAAACAGCTTAGAAATGTATTGTTTTGTATTAGCCTTAAGTTACAGCTAACAGCTAATAGCATTATGCTAGGAATGTCTATTGAACAGTATGGTTTAACCTCCTAAGGCCCAAGGTGTTTTTTTTACATACATTTTTTATTTTTCTTTGCTCTTTGGGTGTATTGGAACCTAATTAGAATAAAAACTAAGGATCATCTTTTGATATTATGTAATTTTGGAGAAAAACACAGTCCACATATGTGGATTCCGGTTCCGAATTTCCACAAAACACAATACAGTTCCTTCTGTGTAATACAGTGAAAAACTCTTTATTTCAACTTTGAACACAGCACTTTTTTCCTGACTGTTTTGGATGTATTAAAAACACATACATGCATATTTTCTAAACAAATGGCAACCAGCAGACAGTGGCAGGATGGCATTGTATGCCTGTAACAAAATACTAAACATTCAAATCATTTTAAATTGTCACTGTTGCATCAGAAGACAAATGTGTTTTGAACATCATAGTGAAAAAACTCAAAATCTTCATAGTATGGCTTTGTGATATTTTGCATTGGTAATGTAAAAAGTGAACATATACAATATACTGCGATCCCTGCAGACAGAAGGACCCAGTCTGCTTGGAGCAGGAACGTGGCTAATCACTCATATTCTCTCTCTCTCTCACTCACTCACTCACTCACTCACTCACTCACTCACACACACACACACACACACAGTAATAATGTCAAAAAATGTCATAATGTGTACATGTACACTCTAGGAACATGTACACCGCTTGAGAATCACTGCCATCACTTATGTGTGAAAGGCTGAGTAACGGTTGCACTTGGTTTGCAAGCACAAGAACACTTTACAGGTCACACAATGCACTCGGGTTCTTCCAGTGCAGCCTGGTAGTCTGCACCGCATTGCATTCTTCAGACTAATCATCTCTGGGAGGTGGGCATTAGCCCTCCTGCGGACCAAAACATGAGGCAACTCCGTTGCATGACGTTTTACCCCCTGACTTGAATCTTCTTCCTCTGACTGTGTCCAAAGGTTCAGCAAATATAGCATGGTCTTTCCGGTAAAGTAGCCAGCTGTTGGCTAAAGCCAGATCTGTGAAATGCATTATCATCCGCATTGTCCATTTCTTGGTACGGGTGCTCATTCAATAGTAACTAATCATTCTGTCAATCAAATCAACTCCACCCATCTTGAGGTTGTACTCACGGACAATGCTGGGTAGCGAGACAGTGACATATTGTTTCAATTTCTTGTCCCAGTGCTGGCAGGTGTCTTCAGGTTGTGTACCATGAACAACAGACATCATCAATACAGTTTTGCTGTCAAACCACTTAACGACACACAACTTTCCATCTTCAGTGGAAACTTCTGAGGTGGTACCTCTTCCTGCATCTTTCATGGCTTTGTTACTGGGTAACTTATCCTGTGCTCCAGTGAGCCTGTTCTTCATTATTGTACCAGTTATGTACAGCTCCTTCTCCATCATTTGCTGTGCACCTTTGATGGTGGTGAAGAAACAGTTGCAATACACTTTTGTGCCATGATGCCTTGCAGCCTTGCAGAATCCGATCCAGAAAAGGCTTCACCTTCCAGAATTTGTCCAAAACCCTCATCGTCTGGCACATTATCATCAATCACCATTTTTATTGACCCTCTCAATTTGAAGAATCTGGCATGCGTGAATTTGTCAGTGATGGCAGTGATTTTCAATGCTATGGACCAGTACATTCTAATGGTTGGGTAGCGGAGGCAGGATATCAAAATGCAGGCACCAGAAAAGTGGTATACTTCATCTACTGTCATGTTGAAGGGGTCCCCACTCTTAGAAAGTGACATAGCATTAGAGCATTCTGAAATCAGTGTAATCAAATCTCTATCTATCTACTGTTCAAAATAGTCTAATGGGGTCCAGCCATGTCTCTCTAGATCAGTTTCATCCTGATGCTGATACTCTGCAAGGTTTGGCGTCAACGGAGTAGCCTTCCAGCGCATTTCACGTCCTGCACAACCAAAATATTACCACTACCATTTACAGTATTTGGAGTAAGTTACATTTTTACTCATGTAAGAAACTGAATTGTATTGGTGCATTGATAATAATTACCTTGTTTGGACTCTCCTCGGTTTTTGGTTTGGCTTGGTGCTGGTGTTGACTCTTCCAAGTCCACTTCTGAGCTATCGGCCTTAACCTCTTGAGTTTGGTTGCGATGCCTAGGAGTGCCGGAGGAACCTGTACCTGACTCTTTCCCTGTGCATGAACCTGTCAACAAGTATTGTAAATATCCATCTGCGATTCTAGCCCTCAGGTCTGAACTGCTTTAAACAAACAAATGTCTAGTGGATCTTGGCTAACCATTATCTACACAACGGAGACGTTTTTATCCTGTGCTGTGGTGAGTGGTTTCAGGAATGGGGTCCTCATCTTTACTACTGTCACCTTTATTCTCACTGCTGCTTTGCTCCTGTGGTGATGGTTTGTAATTCTCATCCGGGATTGGATCATCGTTGTCGGACAAGTCCAAATCTGAGTTGTCTCCATTGATTAACCCAAGTAACTCCAATGCTCTTTGCACAGAAAAACGTGCTGTAAATATAAACATAACATCAAAAACAGATCAATGTAAATTATGAATGCAGATGCATTATTTATTTATTTTATTGGACTATGTGGGTCTACAGTTTTTTTAGCTGCACTAGAGTTAGTTGTAAGCTATTTTACATGTGCATATTTTACCATCATTTTCAACCTAACTAATTGATGTATGGAGTATGCATTAAGTCATTAAGTAATTAAATGGTTATTTGTTTCATTGGAAAGATGTGCAGCTTTTTGGTTGCATCAGAGTTAGCTTTTTTCTCATTTTACATGTGTGCCTGTTTACTAGCATATTAGCCCTTCTGAGGAGCATCAGTCCACAGGTACACGTATGTGTACTTCATGTTTAGCAACAAACTAAAGTAGTTATTTTTACACTTTTTTACAAATTTGAATGCCATGAAAAATGTACAATGGTTTTATAAATATCTAAATCAGAATAAGCCATGAAATGTGACAGAAGTACTTACGAGGTCAATGTTTGTTTATGGAGCTGCCACCAGCATGATCCATTGTGTTTGCCACCATTTTGGATTTTGACCATAGTGTGTTGGGCCAATGTTACCAGGTGAGAAATGTAGGATTATCGTACTAGAGACATAAAATTATCGTATTTCGAGGGAAATTATCGTACACTCGTCATAACCAAAATAACAAGTCTGTTGATGTGTTGAATAGCGTCTAACAGACACTCGCAGCTTTGAGGCGTCAGAACGGAATGGATTTATCAACAGCTGCAGCCCCACAGTGCCGGGCTCTGCTTCTTCTTCTTCTTTTCTTTTTTTCTTTTCCTCAATCATGGGCACAGTGGACTATTCAGCCAATCATGGCCGTTGTTCAGAGGCCAACGCATCACCTCACACGTAGGTCACATTTAGAAAAGCACGATTGGCTGGAATTTCCAGCATTTGTTTCCGAATCCGGACACAGATGCCTTCAAGGTTCACAAAAAAACGCATGTGGCTGCTAAGCCATAGGAGGTTAATACTGATAGGTTAAATGCTCCAATGTGTTCAGGGATAAATCATATCTGGGTATAAGGTCTGTGATTTAATTCCTCCATAGATCTTGAGTTTCATATGTTCATATGACATTTTTTGTAAAGGTCTAATTTGTGGTTTAATTTTGTGTTTATTTGAAGGTCTCGGAATATTAAAGGCTGTAATTCCTTATACGTTTACAGTTTAACTGGCCTGTCCGTGCAATTCACTAGGCAATAAACAACCACTACAACAATAACAACCACTTACGTTATTCGTAACAGCAGTGCTGATTAGTTTGTAAGATTTCTGCAACATATGAGATAAACTAAAGTTTATGCAAACCTGAGCATAATTACTAAGCATTTTCTGGTGACTGATGCACACTTACATATCACTGTCTAAGTCATTATTCTTTATTCAGTATTAATAAACAACATGGTTATTTAATTTGAAAGGCTACATAAATGTGTATTTACATATCTATATTAAATAAAAATACTGTTTACTGACAGCCCCCCCCCCCCCCCCCCCCCCCCCCCCCCCCATAAAAAAAATAGCCACAGCCCCTCCAGCTAAATTCCTCTGGAGCTGGGTCTGGGTTTACAGATGGTGTAGTGAAACATGGTAAAACATGTGATTTCCCACATGTGTTTTAACAGTTTACTTATTTTTCACTTACAGAGAAAAAATACGCAAATTCACATGTACAAAATTACATGGTAAATCATGTGCTGTCTCACATGGGTTTTATATCACAGGTAACATGTGGAACCTTGTGTGGTACAATAAATGGCTTTCCACACCTATTTCACATGTGGAACACGTGTTTTACCACATGTAAAAAAATTTATTGTGTTATAATGTGTGAGGCATGTGGGAAACTGTTTTCTCACCTGTGTTTTACTAGGGTTAGGGTTAGGGGTTAGGGTTAGGCTACATGTGCGTTCCACATGTAGAAAACCACATGAGAAACACATGGTTCTTACTTGTGTTTCACGTATAGAAAACTGCACGTGTTCCATGTGGGAAACATGTTCAATGTATATCAACATTTAAAATAAAAACTGAAAGCCTTGCACTGCTCATCTTGGTGGCTGCCTCACTGTTTCCCACCTCTGCTAGATGTAGAAAGCTTTGGCAGCTGTGTTCTTCATAATTATCTTATTTACATAAGTTACTGCTGTTAATGTCCATGGTTGAAATATCTTTTGTCTTCCAAACAGCCTGTCCTATGACAACAACTGATTCAACTGTCTGTTAGCTACATAAACGACCACAGGTCCCCTTTAGAAGTTAGAGGCAAACCTGAGTGAAGCCAGCTGCGAAAGGTGAGGCTGCAGTTCTGCGTGTCGAAAGGAAAGGCGTACATCTCCAGGCTGCACGCCAGCACCGCCTGGATCGGCCGGTAGTTCTTCACAGAGCCAGAGGAGTTGACGTAAACGTAGGGGATCAGAGGGGACTTTCCTTCTTTCACACTAACAGAAATGCATGAAACAGAGGAATTGGCCCGATTATTTGTCTCCATACCTCACCTTTTAGCTTTAGTTTAAGTTTTAGCATTGGCCTTTTAGCATTGAACTTGGCCTGGAACATGTAGCACCTGGTGTACTTTATTTACGCGGAGAGCTCCTTGTGAACTGCCCTCAGACAGTATAAAGACCGTGTGCTCTTCTATTTAACATCTGACGGTAAACATATATAGATCCCTGGAAATCTTATCAAGAGACAAAAGCACAATAATCCAATAAATAAATCTTTACTTAAACACATATTTATATTTACAATCATTTGAATACAAATGCAATAAAAAGATTTAAGAATTAAAAAATGCATAAATTGTGTTAATATTTTGTTAAATTCACAGTATTTAAATATCAGAATCTGATCAAATTTGTATGTCTTTTCTGTTATAAAAGTTAACAAACACTTATGTTTGCTCTGATTTTGTCTAAATTTCAGAACAAAAACTTCCAGGTTTTCCACAAAGTAACTCCTAATTAGCACTTTTGCTGCAGCTTAGATTCTAATTCACTACCAACTTTTATGCCATTAGCTATTTTTTTAAGCATTCAGCAAATTTAATTTCTTAATAAATATTAATAATAATAGATTTAGCATTAGCCATTAGAATCACGTTTCTTTTAATTGAGGCAAACAGAGGTCATCTTGAAATATTTCATCATTTATGTTAGAAATATGTTGTAATCACAGAAGATGAGGAGCAGAGGTGCACAACAAAAATATTATTCGTACAATTCAGCGACGATGATATCTGGTACCCATATAGCATCAGAAGAGAGTGAGAGCTCAGTGATTCCATCAAAGTCCTCCGGGTCCCAAACAAGGAATTCATCCTTCCAAATCTGAAAACAGCAGACGTTAGATTTCTTTTAAAGGCAGGGAAAACATCTGCTATCCTAAACCTAACAATGAAAAACAAACTAAACAACCTACCTGTCTGTACCAAATGCTTGTAGTAATGGTCTGAGTCTTCCCATCCTGGGAAACAGAAAACTCAGTTATTGCCATTATAGATATAAGATCCATTTATAGTTTGACTTATTAAAACAACAATTTCAAATGAAAACCCTTTAGTTATTGGTTAACTTCAAAACAAATATGGACATAAAAACTAATTATTAAATCTGGTTGGTAATACACGTAACAGCCATTACTTTCCCAGAACTTACAGGTAACCTATATTGAAGTTATATTCTATTTTAAACAACTCGAACATTTCTTTCTTAAACTTACAGGTTGCTTTTGCTGAAGTTAAACGTTACTTTCTGAAAACCAAGGGTTACTTTCTAGAACTTAGAGGTTATGTTCTAGAACTGGAGAATACATTCGCTGAACTTTCAGGTTACTTTCAGGAATTTGCATGTTTTTTTTTTTCTTGAGGTAGAGGTTGTGTTTGGTGTATTTTCAAGTTGTTTTCATATAACATCCAGACTACAGTAACAGAATCAACATATTACTTTGTGGAACCTAATGGCTACTTGCTTGTTACTTAAGTAGAACTTAAATAGTTTCTTAAAGAACATAAACATTACTTTCTTGAACTTATAGGTTACATTACAAGATGTATTGATACTTTCTGGAACTTAAAGGTTATGTTCAATGAACTTAGATTCCATTTTGCAGAACACAAAATAAGAAATATTTTTTTTAGAACTTGCAGGTCACTTTAACTGAACTGTCAGGTTACTTTACAAAACTTTTGGGTTATTTTCACAAAACTCACTGGTTACTTTTCCAGAACTTAATGGAACCTTCTGGAAATTACAGGTTACTTTTACTGTACTTAATTGCTGCTCAACATTGAGGTGATTTCCTGAAGCTTACTGGTTACTTTCGCTGAATCAAATGGTTACATCCAGAGGGTTACTTTGGTAATATTTTTTGTCTGAAAATCATATTTTTTGTCAAAAAATGCACAATTGTTTGGATTTTTTCTTCTGAAACTTGAAATGAAAAAATTTGCACATGTTTATAAAGTGTTTGGCACAATAATTTTTTTATAAATACTCTTCAGCCAGTAGAAGAAGATACTTATTATTATTATTCAGCAACGTAAACTAAACCTGTTGAAGTTGACATACCACGTCGAGGACAGACTGCAGTATGAGGTCTATATAGACAGTGGTAGAACTGGTCCAGTTGTGAACAGGTCGAACGCCACAGTCATATTTCCTCAAGAGAGTTCTGGTCAGCTGGTTCAGAGTGGATCTCTTTGGCTTCTCTGGCACACATTCAGCCAGATAAACTACAAGGTAAAAAAGATAACTCAACAAAGGTACCTGATAGCTAAAAGAAATAAGAATATTTGTCCATTATATTTGTAAATTTGGTTAGTGACTTTGAATGGTGACTTTTTAAAATAGGGTCATAGAGGTAGGGTGTCATGATTCACTCATGTCTGGGTCTTCAGTTAAGATATTCTTGCAGGCTTCCTTTATGCAGAAACATAAACTCAAGCTAACTGCTTTTATAGGCAAAGCATATTCACCAATTTGTTTCTGGAGTTTTAGGCAAAATAAGACGTTATATGGACTATTTTGGGTTGCTGCTTTATGCTTTTTGATGCTTGTTTGATATAATGATCAGTCACTTTCATTGTGCTGCATGGAGAAAGTAGAAGCTGCCACCTTAACAAATAGAGTTGATGGTGTAAAGCAAAATATAAATGCTTCCACACAACAGCTCGAAAGTTTGTACTTAAATTATTCATAGGATGCTTTTCCATAAGAATTTTAAGGTGTACTAAACGAGAGCAGTTTTATATTTCCACGTGTTCCTGTCTGTTTATATTACACGGTACTTACTAGATTAACCACCATGTGAATGTTTAAGGAAACAACATGACAATAAAAAGAAGTCAAACATTTCTGTGAAGAAGCTCTGCATCTAAAACCCAACCACTAAATACTCCTTTAACAGGCTCATGCCCACAAATTGCAATTTCTCTGAGCTCAAAATACAGTCTTACCTGAGAAAAGCAGCACGCTCCAAACCAGAGACATAATTTGAAAACCAGCCATCCAGAAGTCAGATTTTATCCAAGAGTCACATCCAAATGTTTGCCCTGTTTGAGCAAATAAGTTCAGCTGTAGTGGAACTGAGTGACGGGCAGGAACAATCAGCGGGTTCTTGCAGACATTTTGGTTTGGACTCGTATTGATTTCCCACAGCGCTGGTAAGATGATACGTATGATAGTGGAACATGCAGAGGAGAAAAAGCCCAGGTTTGCTTTGTGCTGGTTCAGTACCTCAGCTTATCGGATCATTTAGGAAGATGTTTGTGCAGACGTTTTACACAGCTCCACATGGATACAAGAAATAATAAGGAAGGATGAGTTCAGCAGTAAGGCTGGGAAATACGGTCACTCAGACATTTCCACAAAACTGATGACATGTGCAATCATTTTAGCAATTTACCGGAACAGCTACTCCATGGCACCGTCTTGAATATTCTACTACTCTGTGCTATTTTAATTAAATTTCAGGATTTTGTTTTAGGCTTCCTACCCTGGTCCAAACACATGCGCATTAGTTTAATTGGCCTTCTAAATTGCAGGTGTGCATTGTTGTTTCCAGTGGGTGCCTATCTCCACCGGTCAATAGGCAAGAGGTGAAGTTCACCCTGGACAGGTCGCCAGCCTATCACAGGTCAACACTGAGACAGGACTGACAACCATGCACACACTTTCAGTCATACCTTAAGAACAAATTTGGACAGACCAATAAACCGAAAGCTAAGTGGATAATGTGTTGTTGTTTTTTTTTTTTACATCTTTTAGGCTACTTCATGTTGTCAAACAGGTTCTATTTAAGTGATTTCTTAATTCTACGGGTCTGGCAGTAATCAGGGCGGGTTATGATTAGTGAAATTAAACTCATCTTTAAAAGAAATATAGTTAATCCCAGTTAATTCATTTTATTTACCAAGGTGAGCATTCTTTCTCTTGCATAGGGCCAGGTTGGTTTCCTTCAATAAATTAAATCATCATTTCAGTATTGCATTTTTTTATTTACTCATATAATATTTGGCTGATATTAACATTTGAGGATCCAACATCTTGAAGTGGAAGCAGGAACAGGAAAAATATGTTTACATCATTTTAACGAGCCGCGCAGGATTCATGTCCGCCTTCACTAAACAAGCTGCTGGTTACTGGGTTACCGGGCTGGCTGCGCGCGTGCCCTCCCTCGCGCGCGTTCTAGGGGAAGTGACCGCGCGCATCGCAGCTGGCTGCTCGGTCTTGGCGCGTGACAGATGGAGCCGATTTGAGCACGAGAGAGTGAGAGAGAGACTGCAGCGAGCATTTTTTGGGAAAAGGCGAAGAAATTCAGTTTTTTAAAAATCTGCAATGAGAGCTGAACAGAGTGAGAATGGAGAGAACTCAAGGAACTCGGTGAGAGGATAATGGAGACAGTCGCTTTAATTAATGTGATCTGTGTCTTCATGGGAATGTCTACTAACACTAATCCATCTAACCCCCCTCAGCCTTTCAGTTTGGCTTTAAGGTTTCATCCATACTAAAATCACTGTTAAAGACCAACATGCTCACATGTTTGAACTCGTCTAAAAATGTAAATGTTTTAACATGAACAAAAATATATCTGTTCATTATGTGTAGACAGTTATGATTAGATATACCAATAACCTCTGACTTTATATTCTAAGTAACACATATGTAAATATTGTTTACCAGTCACACAGAGCACAGAGGGGTTTTATTCTATTAACAAAGGAGCTGATGTCTAATTCCCATTATTACATTACAGCCATTTTCTTGTTTATATTTAAATCTGGTTCAACAGTCATCCATTAATGCAGATCATTCTAATTACTCCTGCTTAGTGCATGAAATAATAATTGTTTATAGTACGTATGCAGCCCATAGATAGTTTAAAGTGTGGTTTTAAGGTGAGCTTTAAAAATCAAAAGGTTTAGTTTTATTCTTGCTGGTGTTGGTTGTTGGTGGTGTGTGTCTGAGAGGAGAAAAAGAGGCACCCAGTGCCCAGTGGCATGGTGAGTGGAATGATAAACAGAAGCTTGTGCTATCCATGTCAGTACCCTAAAATAGAGACAAACCAAGTGGGTCTCAGATTGCCCCGTGGGCTCCATATAAGTCTGGTCAGCCTGATCCTGGCTTCCTCTGTGTGTGTTTGAGAGAGAGAGATACAATGACATGAGCACCTGCTGTCGGGACAGCAAGCTTTATTTAGCGCCGCTCACTGTGCAGAATTAGGTGATTTATTTTTAAATTGTGTGCATCTCTTAGGTCATTGCTTATGGCTTGTGTTTGCAAAGGTTTTGGGATGATGCCCTGCTGTGATGCACAGACTGGAAGTCAGACTCAAAACCTTAGAATAAAATTAGCCAGTGTAAAATATGTATTTGATATATTAGCACTGAGGTGTGCTAATTCAATTTGACATTTACAGTCATGTCAGAACTGCACGGTGGAGCAGTTGGTAGCACTGTTTCCTTGCAACAAGAAGGTCCTCGGCTCGAATCCCTGCCTGGGGTCTTTCTGCAGGGAGTTTGCATTTTCTCCCTGTAGATGCACGGGTTCTCCCTAGGTACTTTGGCTTTTGACTCTGTGGATTCAAGAAAATCCACAGTAAACAAACTTCTAATGCAGCCTATCCTTTTCAAAAATTTTTGGGGTGATGTATTATCAGAGCACCCTCAAAAAGATTGATTAAAATAAAAAATTAAAACCCCAAAGTTAATGACATCCATACCAATGATGAATGTACTGATACATCTCAATAAATTTGCAATTTATGCAATTTGGTTTAATTAATCAATAAATGCTTGAAACAAGATATTTTTATGCACTTATTGAAAAGATACATAACATTTTTTCTACCTGTTTGCTAAATTCCAGAATAACGAGGAAAATAATTTTCTTAAGAACTTTTTTTTTACTTTTGTTACTTTCTTTAAATGTGTAGGTTTCCATACATTTCCTTAATATTTGGTAGCATCGCAATTTAACCTGTATAACAATATGTATGACTCATAATAATGTACCGGAGTTTTGGTCCATTTCTCTTGATAGAACTGGCGGAACTGGGTCAGCTTTGTAGGCCTACTTGCTCATGATGCCATCTTTTTTGTGAAGTGCACCAGTCCCTCGTACTCGTTGTCTTCCGCTTCATCCGGGACCGGGTCGCGGGGGCAGCAGACTCAGTAGAGACACCCAGACATCCCTCTCCACAGACACCTCCTCCAGCTCTTTTGAGGGAGCCCAAGGCGTTTCCAGGCCAGCCAAGAGAAATTGTCCCTCCAGTGTGTCATGGGCCGTCCCCTGGGCCACCTCCCGGTGGGACGTGCCTGGAACACCTCCCGAGGAAGGCGTCCAGGTGCACGGTCCCTCTTGCATCAAAATACCCCAATGATGCTGCCACCTCCATACTTCACTGTAAGGATGATGTTCTCAGGCTTGCAAACTTCCCTCTTTTCCCCCCTAATGTAATGAGGGACATTATGGTCAAAATGCTTTAGTTATAGTTTCATCAGGCCACTGGACATGTTTCCAAAAATTTAAGTTTTTGTTCCAAACTGCATTTGCAAACTGCAGTCTGGCTTTTCATGTTGCTTCTGGAGTAATTGCTTCTTTTTCTCAGAGTGGCCTTCCAGCCCGTGCATCTTAACAAGGTCTTTTGCTTTTGGTCTGGGGCTGATTCACACATTTCTCACCTAAACATGCCCATCTCTGGGACACAGAACCCATCTCCATTTTGAACAATATGGTGGTTGGACTTTCCCATGATGTTTATGCTTGTGTATAATTGAACCAATGAACCCTCAGGTATCTGGAAAATGGACCCATGGATGGACCAGACTTATGTAGGTCCCCAATCTCTTCCTGATATCTTTGGTGGTTTCTTTGGATTTTCATGATATCACACAAGGAAGCAGAGCATTAGAGATTGTTAGGTATTATTTAGTCAACTCAGAGGTAAGAACGATACAGTCAGAGTTACTTGCAGCAAGGGTAGCCCACTTTGCAGTGAAACTACAAAGTTTTTGACACCCTATCTCTTTATTTATATGCACAGTTCAACAGACAGTTCAGACAGGGTGTGTGTGTGTGAGACAGAAAGGAGGCTGGTTCACACAGAGATAACAATGATCTCACACACACAGGGAGGAAGGCATAGTGCAGGTGCCTTGCAACACAAAGTTTTTACATGAGTGATAACAAGTTTTTGCACCCATCCAACAGTCCCTCCTTTTATCACAAGTAAAAACATTTAATATAAAAACGAGTAAGAAAAATACTTTGTATGAGCGAAAACCCACGGACGGTAAACAGATTATATTTTGTGGGAAATACTCATACGGCCCCGCCGCCCTCGGCGACCATTAAAAGTTAAATGTTGATTAATTCTTGAAATCATAAAAATAAAAGAATAATACTTGAAACCATAAAAATAAAAGAATAATACTTGAAATCATAAAAATAAAAGAATGATACTTGAAATCATAAAAATAAAAGAATAATACTTGAAATCATAAAAATAAAAGAATAATACTTGAAATCATAAAAATAAAAGAATAATACTTAATGAAAACAGTAAAACATAATAAAGAAATTTAAAAATCTGCCCTGTTTATGTCATCATTGTACTTTTTCTCATTTCACTTAAGCAACAACTTCTTTCGATTTTCTGCTGTAAGGTCATTTTATGAAATACAATGTATGAGTACACTCAGGCTTTTGATGTGATTTATTTACAACATGTCATCATAATCATCCCCTTCATTTTCGTGCATTTCTACCTGGTTCAGTGTTGCATATGCTACAGTGATTGACTGAGTTACTATTCTTTGTACCATGCATTTGCAACATGGGATAATACATATTGACAGGAGACACAGAAGGCCCATGCATGCTATTACTGCAACTAGGAGAACCTTAAAAAGATTTATCCATCCCCCTGTGAGCATCCAATCTAACCAAGAAGAGTTAGGATCTGGGTGGTCATGTGCCATGACATTTTGCAGATTCCGTAGGTTGTTTAATGCCCCCGTTATGTTTGCAGAGTGTATATTATCTGGGATATATGTGCAACAGGTGTTATTCAATAGAACACAAACGCCCCCCGTTGATGCTGTTAGAATATCCAAAGCCATGCGGTTCTGAATTATCATGGCTCGCATAGCGCTCATTTCTGTGTTTTGACCCTCTTCTACTATTATGGAGTTATTTAGAAACAATCCAAATCGATAACTTAAAGTTTCTACGTGCAGCATTAATTTGCCCACACCTAACCAGGGTAAGAGAGATAATAATGTTTTATCATCTTTAGACCAAAGTTTAAATTCATCTGGGACATTTGTTCCCCAAATGGGGTCATGTGGTTTAACATCTATTTCCCTTTTTGATCTCCTATGTGGTATAACTATAGTCTGCTTACTAAGTACCACAGTGTGATCTGATGTGAAAACTGGGGCACATACACCATACCAACTGGTATGCCACCCCTTCTATCCAGTATGTGCCGTTTCCGGGATTATTCCTGTAAGTGTAGAAGTAGTTACATTTCGTAGTATTCCCTACAAAATGAGTATGATTCCCTGTAATATTTTGTCTTATGCAGTGTCGTTGGATTCCGGGGTCTGTTACATATGCTTTGAATGGTTCTGATTTCCCTGTAATGTTGAGAGGTTGCCATTGTTCTCTGTCGCAAGTGCAGTTTTCTGGGTCACAACTATAATTTAATCTCTGGTTACTGAAAGATTGGTCTGGCATAAGAAAGAACTTTTTATTTGTATATCCTATCAGGCCCATTGATATGGCGCAACTTGTCTCGGTGAGGTTCATAGCTTTGACATATATGGTGGGGCCTTGGGAATGCACGGGCATTATAGAAATAACATAACAATCAGTTTTATTTTGAGTTTTGGCTGTGTCATACACATAACGATACCAGTAATTTTGCAGAAATGGGTGTGTGTCATGTCCTTCCGTCAGTGGTCTGAGATGGGTCCCGTCTGATGTCCATCTCTTCTGGTTCGGTATCACCTCCTGTGGATCCTGCTTTAGATAGAGAAAGAGTCCTGCTGCCAGAATTAAGCTCAGGCTTATCAGTCCTGTCCACATGTTACAGAGAGCCATTTTATAATTGGGCGCAGATCAGCTGTTTTCTTCACCGGTTTGAGACGCTGGGCCATATGGGTCCTCCAACTCCTTTGAACCCGGACTTCCTCTGCTACCCCGTCGGTTGGTTTGGCTCCTGTAACGGCAAAACTGGCTTACAGTGGCTTTTATGGATCCAGGAAGGCCTCTCTGCTATTTTCAGAGCTGTGGGCGTTGTCAGGAGCACTTGAAACGGCCCTTTCCACCGAGGAGTGCTCCAATCCTTCCGGTGGAGTGTCTTAATCAGGACCAGGTCTCCAGGCCTCAGGTCATTCTGTGGGATAGGAGCAGAGATTATCGGCAGACCACTGGACATTTGTTCTTCTTTTGTCTGCAACATTTTATTCATCCACTCAGCTAATGAAGTTTCCTGTTGTGCTTTCTCTATTTCATTCATGTCAGAGGGCAGAGAAAACGGTCTGCCATGTACTATTTCTTTGAGAATACAAATTCACATCAGCAACTTGGTGTCACGTGATCTCAGGCTCAGAACACAGTGGGTGGAGTTATACAATGATGTACAGTAGGTGGCAAATGGAGTAAGACCGGTTTGATTTGGAGTTATTCTCATCCATAATTAACCAGGGATAGGCATTCGGGCCATGGCCTCCCTGTTTCTTCCATTGTTTTCCTTAATCTTTAACTGAAACCCTAATGCAACTTAGTTCTATTAATTTATTTACAAAATGAGTTCCATTATCTGACCTTATAATCTGTGGGATACCATATGTGGGGAAGAAATGTGTCACTAGGTTCATCTATTACAACTAGGCAATATTTCTTCCCCCGTGTTTGCAACAAATTATGCATGATCTGCAAAAAGTCTTTGCATAGTCAGAAAAATTTATAGTGTAGCATTAATGCTTTACCAGATGTGACATATTCCCCCCTTGACACGTGGGTCTTCCCAATGTGTCACTGTAGTTGTTGTGTTGTATAAATCTTTTTGGGAGGATTGGTTTATCTTCTATCTGATAGATGTCATCTTTTCTCTGTGCTCCTCTCTTTAGCCAGGCCTTTATTTCTGTCTTGGGTGCTGACTGTTGGGCGTCTTTCAGCACGTCTGTGTCTATAAATAGCAGATCTGACATTTTCTCTTTAATAGGTTGAAATGAGTTAGTTCTGTCCCTGATGATGTTTTAAAACCTCTATTTTTCCAAATCTTAGCATGGTGATGTACTGATCCGAAAACGTATTGGCTGTCTGTGTATATAGTAAGTATTTGTCCCTCATGTAATTCACATGCTCTCACTACAGCATATAATTCTGCTGTTTGGGCTGAGCATGTATTGGGTAGAGATTTAGCTTATATTATCCTATCGATGGTTGTTACTGCATAACCAACTCTATTCTTTCCATATTCATCTTTAGATGCTGAGCCATCTACAAACACAACACATGAATCTGGTATAAGGGTTTGAGAAATGTCTTGTCTGGGTTTGGTGTCTTCTTCAACTTTTGCTTTATAAGAATGTGGTTTTCCATCTTCTGCAGTAGGTATTAGAGTACTTGGATTTAAAGGGCACATCTTTTTAGAGTTATGTTTGGCTGTGATAATAATAGTGATGTCAGTGTGATATGCCTTGCATGTAGCGTCAGGTGCTTCTCTTAATATTCCTGACTTCAACATATCTTGTATTACTGGCTTAGTATCTTCTTCAGCTTCTGGCTTTAAGGGGTATTGGCGGACTGATAGCCTTTTTTCAGATATTAGTTTAACCTTGTATGGTGGGAACCCCTTTATAAGTCCTACATCAGTTGATGATTGGGACCACAGTTCAGGTGGGACAGCAGCCAGGGCAGGATGCATGTTGCTCTCTTTGCTCTCAGCTAAGCCCTGTATTTGTCCCTCTGCCTCATCTAAATGTATCCTTGGATGGACTTTGACTATCCACGCCAGAATGAGCTTCCAGATTCCTGTATTAGGATCCACTTTTGACAGTGTCAGTGCTGTTCCTGCAGAGGTTTAAAGCCTCTGTTTTTCCAAATTCTTCTTATTATTTTTTATCATATTTTATAAAGTACCCAGTTTTATAGATCAACATCCAGTTTCAGTCAGCTTTGTATTTAGTTCAAGTAACTAAAGTTTGTTTCAATTAACTCAAGTTTTCTCTATTTTAGTCCAGTCCAGTAATTCTGTTAAGGTTCATTTCATCTTATGTTAAGTTTGAGTCTAATCTGATCATTTTGAACCTGACTGGAAAACGTCTAAACATCTGTTAAAATCTTTTTGTTTTACCATAGAGAACTGACCTAATATTATTATGGTAATGTTGAGGACTCTAATTTTTACATAACATGAAACAGACATTTATTTCACAAAAACAGAAAGTCAAACACAGACATTTGGCCACATGAAAGTTTAAATAACCTGTTTGTAAAAGAATTATGAAAAATTGAAGACAGATCTATGAACTTTCTTATGGTTATCAGTATTTTCAATAGAGGTAGAACCTTTGCCATCTTTATATGATTTTTCGAAAAAGATTCTGGAAACCTTATTAAGATATAAATTTGGCAAAGATCATCAGAACATCAGACCTTTATTAGCGCTTTTAAGGTCCCTCAAAGATGCATTACAATGAAATCAGTTGTTGTGGAATTTTCTTATCAAAGTGGGTAGAAGTTGACTCACAACAAGAGAAAATCCGGACTTTGTCTTATAAGTTTTATTCAAAGGCATTCAGCGTTTGAAGACCCTGACACGGAGGTTAGTCAGTGAAACAGAGCCCCGATCAACATTTACACACAGTATTTATACCAGAACATGACAGTGTTATCTCAACTTCCAAGAGTCTGTGCTTTATGACCCAAACCCTTCTTGAGTTCAAAGGTGACAAGGTTATCTAGGAACAGACCTAACTGCCCTTCCTGACATCATCCTAAATAATGGGTCTTAACCATTAAACTCTCCAGCATTGGAATTTAGAGTCCATCTGCTCTAAAAACAGAACACTTAACAAAACACAGAGGTCAGAGGTGAGAGGTAGATGGAAAATCACCTGTGGGTGATAAAACACAGACTCAAATGTGAGAGGTGAAGGGAATATCAGAGCACTTTAAAAGAATTTTCCATTACACTCCTTTCTTCTGATTACAAGATAATCACAAAACTAAAAGAAAATTCTACAAAAGCATCACCCAAAGCTTATAATCCAAGGAAATAAGGTGTGCTTTCCTCCTGAGCAATACAAATATCTGGATCTTTAATTGGATTTCTATTACCCCGAAATCTATAAAGAGTTCCTGTAGACGCACACGTTAAATTAGTCTCACTAGAAAATTTACCAACATTTCTGCTTTTCCGTACCGCATAATTCCTCACCCAAGGAAAAATGACCTCCACCAACCGGTTATCTGGAAAGAAAGTAGCTAGAGTATAAGCAGTATCAATAGGAACTGGTACCAAAAATGGTTGATCATTAATAGCATGTGGAATCAAACAACAAACATAGCAACTATCATTTCTTATCTTCCTCACGGTTTGATGCATCAGTTGCCACCAGACATTATCAGTATGATCATAGTAGTCAGAAAAGTGATGGATCTCTCTTCAAATCAGCTGATGAGTATTATTAACACAATTCCTCAAATTAGCCTTACATTGTCTTTGCTGTACCTTTTCCCAAATGAACACAAGAGTTATAAAAATACTTGAAATACCAATCATTAGCATCAGAACAGACAATCTTCCATTTAACTGCATCGTGACCTTGAAGTGGAATGTCCTTTCTTCTGGTACTGAAAGCAAACAGTTTTTTCTCAAAGAAAACAAATTATAAACAACTTTAAAAAAAAAAATAATAAAAAAAATCCTGCTGCCTCTCCTGAGTGGCTTCTGCGCTTCAAGCTGCCCTGTTACCAGTCTGGTACAGGTGGGCGGTCGTAGGAAGCTCCTCTAGAAATATGTTTAGAAACAGGAACTCTAACCTGCTTGAAGTTAGGCTTCCATAGTCCAACTTATGATTTTTAACTTTCAGGCAATGCGATGGCCTTAAGTAGATTCTGAAATAACGTTGCACTGCCCAAGGGATTATTGTGCCCTTGTAAGAACAGTGTTCTTCAACCACCTGTTCAATCACTCGCCAGTGATCAGCTTACAGTTCTTTGTCTTGTGGTGGTCCGCTGTCCTCACACCTTTCAGGCCGTGGATGATCCAGTTGGAAGATGACTTGTGTCCTGGAAGCCAGATGAAGCTGGAGGAGCTGGAGCTTTCCTGCAGCTTTCCTGCAGCTTTCCTGGGTGTCTAGTAGGATCTGATATGGGCCATTCCAGCACCTGGACTTCCTGTGTTTTCTCCTAAATTCTCTGACCAGAATCCAGTCGCCAGGAATAAAGAACTGGAGGGTGGAAGTGGTTGTTTCTGGTAATGCAGCCTTCACTGTCTGTGAAACTTGAGAAAACACAGTGGACAGGTTTTGACAGTAAAACAACATCCTATCTTCACACAAAGATGGGGAAGAAAATTATCTTGGCAATATCCGCATGTCCAAAATAGGAGACCTGCCACACAGCACTTCAAAAGGACTGAGATTTGCCTGTGTCCTTTGTCTCAATCTCATATAAGTGAGAACAATAGGTAGAGCCTTCACAACACTTGGCTAATTTTCAATTCAAAATCCCATTCTCAAACCTAAGTGCTTAACTACATGAACTTCATCAAAACATCCAACAAAATCAAAAGAATTGATCTTCTGACTTCACCTGATATACTAGCAGTGACCATCAGCTAAATATTCTGAATATCAAAAATGTGACATGATGTTTGAGGAAGGTCTGATTACAGGTCAACATTTCATAGTTTCAGAATACCCAAAAAGAATTTCAAAAATGGTCTAATCTATGGAGATGTAAAATTTCACAAAAGAATCAACACCATAATTTCAGAGAGGTTATCATAATGTGGTCTTAGGGAGCTATGCACCATTTATATAAACAAAGTACAACGTCTCTCTCGCATTGTCACTAAGTCCTCACTGGAGGTCTGAGCTACCCTTTTTCCCATGAGTGCTAAAACTTTTGGAACCCCATGTTACTTTATTCTGACATTCCCCTCTTCTGACGCAGGGTCCAACCCATGCGACAATCCAGCAAAAAGTTTGTACAAAAATGTTCTAGTAACCAAGATCACATAACCTAGAACCAAAGAAATGAATTCTGACATAACTATGTGTCACTATGAATTTAAGAAAAGCAACATAAAGAACATCCAGATGTTTTTTTTTAACTGCAATTCAGTTCCATCAACAACTAAACACAAACTTTAGTTATTCACGTCATCAATGTCTCACTTAGAAATTAGTCACACATCATCCTAATTTGTCTTGTACAAAGATGAGTATTAGATTAATGGACATCCAATGTAATTTGGATGAATAAACCCTACAAATTGAATCAAATAAATAATTCCCACCAAGTATAAAGGCATGACTCTGATTCTTTATCAAAAATATATTCCTTACTTTTGCATATCTTGAACTGTCAACTAGTTTAATGGCACCAGGGAAACTTTCAATCTAATAAATCACCAATGATTCTGCATGCAAAACTAATTCTTCAAACTAGTTTAAACTATTTCATTAACCTTTTAATAATAAAACACATAAATCTAAAAGTCATGCTACATCCTTAATCATTATACAAAAAAAAACATGTTATTAAGGCAACAATCACTACAAACATGTTGATTCTATTGTCTCTTAAACAGTGTTAAAACTCAGGAAGGGAGGTGCTGAGCGTTACCATGACAGCAAAGGCATGAACCAATCTAGTAGGTGGGCGGAGTCAGGCAGAACTAACCTCTGATTGACAGCCTATGGGCGGAACCACAGTTTCTTCATTCCATCCCACATTAATGAAACTTAAACTACAAAACTGTTAACATGCACCTACCTCAGAAACAAGCTGCTTCTTAATTCTCCTGAAAACTCAAAGTTTAATCAATCTGAGATTTAGAAACATTATTCCAAACATGGATTATTGTTTCATGCAACATATAATCAAACATTCATACCAACAAAACAAAGACAAAACATCAGAGACAAACAAATGGCCAAATTTGAAGCTTCAAGAATTCAAAGAAATTTTTAACAATCTCTTTTCAGAATATGTTTTCTCAACCATATCTTTTAATGCTATAATTGATCAATGTTGTTATGACAATCTTCAGGATTGTTTTTTTTAAAATCAGTGCACATAGTCCAGAAAATCTCAAAGTATTTAGAAGCACAGCAACAGTTTTCTCTTAAATTAATCCAAATTTACTGATGCTGAAACCTTTTGCTAATTCTTTGTACTGTAACTCTGTAATAATAACTACAATCCTGAGAGTTATTGTTATAGTTCTCTTTTTGTTTGGCTCAATTTGATCGCAGCTGCATTGCAGAATTTCAAGTTAAATGCAAATAAGTATTTTTTATTTAATTCAATTCAAATTCAAAGATACTTTATTGATCCCCGAGGGGAAATTAGAAAAGTCAGCATTGACATTTTCATGTTATACCCAAACTAAACAAAACTGCAGTGTTTGACTTAATCATAAATTAAGATAAGAAGCTTGTCTCCAAACTGGACTTTTTCCCACATTGTGTTTAAAAAAGAACAAACATCATTTTCTTTAATTTGGCTATTTAAATTTTGAGAGTTGGGAAAAACTTATTACTAGAACCCCTCTTTTACAATCCAAATGCTGATAAATGTTTCAATATTTTATCTCTTAATAATCTGAAATCACCTTGTGTATCTTTGTACTCATATGTATTCTTTTAATCTTTAAACCTTAAGAAATCAAACAAGGAGACTTGAGTTTGAGCCGACCATCCTCTTACTGTTAAGAGAGCCTTTATTGCTTTTCTTTTCCTAAAATGAAGGATTTTACTTGTCTTTATTCCGTTATACAAGTCCTAACCTTGGTTCCAAAACTAAACTCTTCAACCCCAATCTGTGTTCCCCAGAGTAGAAATTTTGAGTATTATTGCATTTCAAAGTCACCAAAATGACTGGAACTCATCATTGGCTTAGATCTATTTTAATAAGTAATCAGCCTACCTTTAATTAAGTCTTATAATTTCATGGACCCAAAATCTATGGCTTACAGGCTTCAGGAGTCCAGGAACCACAAGTTGAGTACTACTGCATTGAACAATGGTGTTAACTTTCTGCAGAGATTGAAGGATTGGCTAAATATATTATTTCTGCTTGGACAATAATCAGATTTAAAATCATTAGTTCACAGCTCCTAATTTACCTCAGATCATATTTGCTTCTAACACAGTTCATAAGAAGCTTCAGACAAACATTATGCTAAAAAGCCAAAAACAAAACAAAAACCAGATCTGTTTTAAAATAAAGAAAAAGCATGCTTAAAAACTTGGTACTGTGGTGGAAAATAACTCCACGGTTCTGAAGGCCTTTTCATGCAGTCTTTTAGGAAGCATGAGATTAGTTTAATTTTTGTGTGGTACCACTGTCCAATCAGAATCTTTCTAAATAACCCAATTTTTTCATACTCATTGTAAAGGTTTGTTTTACCAAGGAAAATGTGTTTAACAAAACCAATTACTCTCAAAAGTTTTAAAAGTTTTTAGCTGGTGATATCTTAGAAAACAACAAGTGTTTTAATATTTCTATGCAGCACAGAACTGATCAGGTGTCCTTTCCTTCTCCAAAGGGAGAAAAAAGAACCTGCAGAACCAAACCTTTCATAGTTTTTGTCAGGACCTGATATAAGGTACAGTGTAAATCAACACGCTGCATGAATCAGAAGAGGGAAGAAAAAAACTAATATAACCTCTTCCCAGCAGCTGCTGTGAAAAACAATGAATTTGTACTTTCCATAAGCGTCAGTTAGCACTTGCGGACAAAAACTGCACCAAACTGTAAGTATTGTGTCAGAAACTGTATGAAGACCATCTGCAGTAAAACTAAGCCTGTTTTAATGAGGTCTCTACCCATTAGATTTATGGAATACAAAATCTGACAACAGAAAATAATATCTGAAGGAGAAACCCATCAGGTTTTACGCATTCGCTGGGTTTTAAAAATACTCCTTCATGAGATCTGTCCTGAGAATAACATAGAAACACTTGGTTACTGCTGAGTTTTGGAGATGTTGTAACTTCCTCTGCTTTTAATAACTTTTAATAACTAGAATAATTTACCCTGAATATTCCACGACGAAAGAGAACTTGTTTCTCTAAAATAATTAACTGGAAAGTATCAAATGAGTTAAGTTATCACCTTTTTAAAGATACTTTTCTAACCCTAAAATAATATTTTAACCTGCTATATCTGTCAACGTCAAGCAAGCGTCACATGAGCAGCGGTTAATAAGCGTTCTTCATTGCAGAAAATAGGAAAAGATTTATGTAAATGTGTGTTTGTTTGTACGTTACCCCCATCAGTTTCTAAATCGCTCCAGAGTCAGACTGTCATGGCACACAGTTCTCTATCAGTCCAAAAAACAACCAGGCCCTTCCCAGGTGTGTTGGTGGGACCTTCAATCCTTCTTTGTCCACTTTAACTTCTCCAGGAGGGAGAAAGAAGAAACTTTGCTCCGGTTTCTCTTCTGCCCGCATAAGATGTGCTTTCAATATAAATCCAGTGTATCACTCTTCTGGCTCTTGCAAACAGCATGGATCGTTGTCCATCTCAGTGGGTCCAGACTTCTTCTGAGTTTTGTTTTTTTTTTCTTGTAGAAAGTCACACTGCGATTTTCAACATGCAGGAAGGCAGATCTCTCTCTTTCAGGCCGTGCTGGAGAAGCGTCTCTGGTGGAGTAGCCATGGAGAAGGGCAGGTTTCTAAGGTCCAGACTCAAAAACGCAGATGTTGAACTTAAATCCCATATATGTGTGTATTTGTGTGTGAGAGAGGCAAAAGAAAAGTTTAGTATAGGTTCAGATTTTGTACAAATACATATTATCAGTCAGTCAGTCAGTTGTCCCCCTGCCTGTCACTTCCTTCCACAACATGAACTATAATCCTTTCTAAAACAACTTTCTTTTCGCATCTCTAATGTCCCTTTTCAATTTTACCTTCTTTTCCGACTGATCGCAATATTTAAGACAAACAAAACTTCCTTCAGGAAAGTTTTAACTCTTTAACCCCTTAATTGATGCACTCTGTGCTTTTTAATCTTTTCTTATGTTTTTTTATTTATTTTTCCATCAACTGTTTTACTTGAAACTTTTTAAACTATTTAACTTATTTACACTCAAACTTCCACGCTGTGAAAAACCAAACTTATCTTCCAAATTAAAGCACATTTAACACAATCATCCCCACTTTTTCCTTTCATTATTTTATAAATCAGAGTCTGAAGAAGGAGACACCCCTGATGCCTCAAGGTTCCGGAACCATTTTTTTTTACCCGTTCAGCGGCACGTCTGCCCACTGGCTTTTCTCCTTTATGAGGTGTAGAAAATTGCTAAAAACCACCCGCAAAACCCTGTGTTTTGCTTTATCTTATTGTTACCAATAAGAACCTCCCTGCAATTCCTTTTGCAGGGTAACCGGGCCCTCAGCTGATGTCCTCCCTCTCGCAACTCTGGAACCTAATTAATTAGTTAGGAGATGATGGTTAATGTGTAATAAAAATAATAATATACATTATATCATACAGAGCAACTTCTCACCCAGATATATTTGAAGACAAATTGTTCGGATCTAATCAGCCAGACGCCGCAGGCGGGCATGAGGACTCCACTACCGTAATATGGAGGTGGACTGAGAACAACTCTCAGGCTGGCCAGGCGTCCGTGTCCCATCCTGCGGTCTCCTCTGGCACGCTAGATCCTGTTCGTGACGCCAAAATTGTTGTGGAATTTTCTTATCAAAGTGGGTAGAAGTTGACTCACAACAAGAGAAAATCCGGACTTTGTCTTATAAGTTTTATTCAAAGGCATTCAGCGTTTGAAGACCCTGACACGGAGGTTAGTCAGTGAAACAGAGCCCCGATCAACATTTACACACAGTATTTATACCAGAACATGACAGTGTTATCTCAACTTCCAAGAGTCTGTGCTTTATGACCCAAACCCTTCTTGAGTTCAAAGGTGACAAGGTTATCTAGGAACAGACCTAACTGCCCTTCCTGACATCATCCTAAATAATGGGTCTTAACCATTAAACTCTCCAGCATTGGAATTTAGAGTCCATCTGCTCTAAAAACAGAACACTTAACAAAACACAGAGGTCAGAGGTGAGAGGTAGATGGAAAATCACCTGTGGGTGATAAAACACAGACTCAAATGTGAGAGGTGAAGGGAATATCAGAGCACTTTAAAAGAATTTTCCATTACACAGTCATTCCCATTCACACACATTCACACACTACTTACTTATTTCTCTGTCAGAGTCATTTTATTTGCAAAAATTTGAACATAATTTGACTTCTATTATTCTTAAAATGCACATTGTTTCCTCATAACCCCTTTTGTTTCCACAAGGTCTGTTTTGAACGCTTCAATTCTTTTTTTTTATTCACCAAGAATCAATAAGGTGGTCTTAGTGGGTCCACCTTAAAGGTATTGTCTGTTGGGTGTCATGTTATCATTGTCAGGTCAGTGAGGTTCATAGGTCAGTCTGAACCTTGGTCATTTGTTCTGTGCACATAATGTTTCATAGATCCAGCCTATGATTAGTCAGCAAAACTTCCACCTATAGGAGAAAAATTGATTGTTAATGAATGAGCTGCATTTCCTAGGAACACTGTCTTCCTCCTGGAAGAGCATCACCTGTTGAAAAACTTTCATCATTGTTTGTTTCACATATTCAATCAGATCTTTATATTATACCAGTAGGTGAAGTTGTTAGTATCTCATGTAGACTGACATATACTGTTGCATTTGGAGAAGATCTCAGATTAAATAAACATAGTTAGAGCTTCAATCCAGGTTGATTTTGTGTCTGCAGACTTTAGCCAATTTTTCTTTTCTTTTTTTTTTATACATAAAGAGCAAGATTCAAAACATTTTCAAAAGGCAGATTGTGGCAGAATGTAGACAAAACTGCTTATTGATTGACAAGATAACATTCAAGCACACAATCACCATATTAAAAGGCTCTACTTCTAGAGAATCACTAAACTCCTGAGGTCCGGTTTTGGCCCGCAGACCTTGAGTTTGACACATGCAGGGTAGAGTTACAATTTTTTTTCAGACCTTTCAGCAGAGACAGGCTTCTGCTGTTTGCAGAAGTTTTATCTTTGTTTTCAGGCAGCTGCATCTCTTTGTCAAGGTTGTTTCACAGAGCTGAAATTTAACTTCTCTCAAAGAGGAAAAATCAAGAATGCACACAATCTGAGCCAAATATGGAATTATTTCCCTGTAAAATGAATCTTTTGCATTTTATCATGATATTGTTGGTAGTATAACACCATAGAATGATTTTTAAAGCACCTGTTTCTCACTAATGCTTGCCTACAAAATCTTTTACTCTCAGATTACTTTAACAACATTCTGTTCTCTCTTCTCTAGTCATTGTTCACTGGGTTGTCCAGTTGGACAGTTTCCATGTTGTCCACATTGTCACCTCCTCTTTTAACTTCTTTTACCACGTCCTCTAAAACCATCTCTTAGTCTTTATAATTTGGGGCTACCTTGGTATTCTAACCTGGGATAGGTGGCAGTCCGCCCCCTTTATTTGTTTTCAGTTAAACTGAAAGTTTTTTTTCTGTGCTTTTCTTAAGGCATCAGTATTATGGCTATGTCAGTTAAAGGCTGCTCTTATTGTTTTTTTTTTTTAATTCATCTTTTTGTTTTAATCTGTTTATCAACTGTGAGCACTCAGGGACTGAAAAGTCCCCTTTGAAATTATAATCTGGCAAGGTTTTTTATTGTCTCTTGAATCTTTTGAATGCATAATCTCCAGTTTAAGATCCCCGTGTAGTTTTAGGATTTCAGTGATAATTAAGTTACCTGAAAATCCGTATTTTTATGCCATCGTGTACATATTTCTGTTAAATCAGAGATTTTTCTCTGTTCTTTCCCCATTGTTCTTTGTTATTTTTCTCTTTTTAGTTTTCATTATTGCTAAGTTTAGATCCCCTTGTAATTTTAAGACATCCTTTGTATCTAATTTGCCCAAAAACCCATGTTTTTTATTTTTTATCTATGACAGATCATACCTGCTCCTTTTACATAGTTCTCCATAAACTTTACCTCCCTTCTAAGTCAATTAGTTTACTTTGTTTCTTCCCCATTATGTTTTATGTTAGTTTAATTGTAGTATAAATGTCCCAGATAAAAGGTCACTGGCATGAGACTTTAAGGAGAGGACATTAACACGCCCTTCTACTGCGACTAATTCGCGGCGGTGTTAATTTTCTGGAATGAAATCCGACCTGAATCTCCAAAGTCACCAGTACGTAGTTTTAATCTGGGCAAAAGAAAACACAGGACTAGCAGAATCCTGCTATGATTCTATTAAAATGCTTAGTCCTCCATATATACACACAACACAGTCACACAGTTAGTTTCAGGTACCTTGTAATTTTTCTAAGTTAACTTGGTGTTATTTTATGAGCTCAGTTTACTCCGTTCTTTTTACTTTTATAGCGCTTATTCTATTCCCTCGCAGGGGAATAACCCTTAGTCGTTTTATTTGGCCCCCTTCTTGGCGGGGCCCTACCTTAATTTGTCACTATTCCTTTCACGGTGGAATAAAACCATACCAATGCAGCGTCCTTACCGGCGACGCACTACCAACGACTTTTAAGTACTTTTCTTCTTTTATTTATATAGCGCTTACTCTATTCCCTCGCAGGGGAATAATCCTCAGTCGTTTTCTTTAATCCCCTTCACGGCGGGATTGTACCAAATTTGTCACTATTCCTTTCACGGTGGAATAAAACCATCCGAATGCAGCGTCCTTACCGGCGACACACTACCAACGACTGTTAAGTACTTTTCCTATGAACTGTATTTTAAAACTGTCTCACCTCGGAGTTGACTTCTTGGTGACTCTCTGGACCCTGTGAGAGTCACCCCGCGCAGAGGAAGGCGATAACCCACTGGCCAGGTGTGAATTCACACACACCGGGACTTTCAGCCACTCCGGCTAATGGAGGCTGTGCAGCGGCGCTTCGCTCGACGTCAGGCTTCCCCCACGGATCCCAGAGTCACTGTTAAAGCAAAGAGAAATAAGGTTATTGAATGAATCCGGCTACGAAGGACCAATAAATGTTAGGTATTATTTAGTCAACTCAGAGGTAAGAACGATACAGTCAGAGTTACTTGCAGCAAGGGTAGCCCACTTTGCAGTGAAACTACAAAGTTTTTGACACCCTATCTCTTTATTTATATGCACAGTTCAACAGACAGTTCAGACAGGGTGTGTGTGTGTGAGACAGAAAGGAGGCTGGTTCACACAGAGATAACAATGATCTCACACACACAGGGAGGAAGGCATAGTGCAGGTGCCTTGCAACACAAAGTTTTTACATGAGTGATAACAAGTTTTTGCACCCATCCAACAGAGATGTTCAAGGGCGCATAAATCCATGATGTCATTATTTGGGCTTTCAAAATAGCTTAAAGGCAATGCAATTTTAGATAATAAATTTGAAGAAAACAATAAGAAAAAACTGCGAAAACAAAATCTCACTCTTACTATTTTAGTATTTGCCAAATAGAAATAATTGAAGTAATCCTAACTGACCTAGAAATAAAAACTATTGTCTGATTGAAGGTCAGATAATGGAAAAAAACAGAAAATGAAAAAAGGGCTGGTTATGTGTATTTACATGCAGTGTATGTAAATATCTGGTTTCAACTGTATTCTTTCTCAGAAAAAGAGTCAAATGTTGTTGTAGTTGTTATAGGTGACTATACTGTTAGAAGGTTTTACTTATAGACTGCTTTTCACTTATTTTTAAGATTCAAGAGTCTTGATTGTCATTATGTCCCCATAATGAAATTTAGCTAAATTACAGATGTGATTTAAAAACACTTATAAAGGAGAACAGTTGTACATGGAAAGTGGCATGTATTATTTAGTATTTACATAAAGTGCAGCTTGTGCTGAAACAGTCTGAGACGGGGTGGTGGTTTGTTTGATTGTCAGCAGGGATGTTTAGTATCTGCCTGCAGGGGGACGATTGTCTTTACTACTTTGGGAAAGAAACAGTTTCTGAGTCAATTTGTTTTTGATGTGATGTTCCTGAATCGTTTTCCTGACCGAAGTGGGACAAATAGTGCATTGGTGGGTGTGATCTGTAGCAATGTGTCTGGCCCTTTTCTGGACTCGTGCAGCATAAACCGAGTCCAGATCCGGTAGATGACATCCCACAATCCCCTGTGCTGTCCTCACCACCCATGCTAAGTCCTTCCTCTCCTGTGCCGTGTAGCTTCTATACCACACCGTCACACTGAGGCACAGGATGCTTTCAGTTGTAGCCCGGCAAAAGTTTGTGAGCAGCTGAGTAGAGAGTCCAGTCTGTTTCAGCTTCCTGACCAAGAAGAGCTGTTGTTGGGCCTTCTTCACCAGGTGGGAGGTGGGAGGTGTTCTGGTCTTGCTGGTGTTCAGAAAGAGGTTGTTTCTGAAGCACCACTGAGTCAGATTTTGGGGAGTCAGTGGGTCTCATCATTGTTAGATATGAGACCCACCACCGTGGTGCCATCCTCAAACCTTCATAACCATGTTTCTTTTGTGAATAGCAGAGCAGTCGTGTGTGAATAGAGTAAAGAGGGCAGGGCTTAGAACACAACCCAGTGGGGCAGATGTGAGTTTCTCTATCCTCACCACCTGGGGCCTGTTTGTGAGGAAGTCACTGATCCAGGAGCAAAGTGGTGCAGATAAACCAATGTTATGGAGCTTCAGGGCCAGCATGTCAGGAAGGACAGTGTTGAAGGCTGAGCTGAAGCCCACAAATAGCACCCTAACATAGGTGTTGGGGTGCTGCAGATGAGTCAGGGCCGTGTGAAGTGCTAACAGCGTCCTCTGTGGAGCAATTCTCCCTGTTGGCGAACTGCAGGCTGTCCAGGCCAGCAGGGATAGCTTCCTTGATCCTCCTGAAGTGTACTTCAGGAGGATCCTCTTGAAGCACTTCATGATGACCGGTGTCAGAGCAACAGGACAGTAATCATTACAGCAAGTGGTGGTTGATTTGTTTGGGCACAGGAACAATAGTGGAAGACTTCAGGCAGACAGGGACCATGGAAAGCTACAGGGAGAGGTTGGAGATGTCCAAAAAAAAACCTGCAAGTTGATCAGCACATGATTTTAGCATCCGATCTGACACCATGTCTGGACCTGCAGCCTTGTTGATGTTTCTCATATTGGAGATCAGTTGATGCAGCCGCAGGATGAGAGGCTGGTGCTGCACCTCCAACTGAGGTGGGTCTTTAGTCCTTCTGCTGCTTGGAGTGTCAAAGGGTGCAAAGAAGCTGTTTGAGGCGTCAAGGAGAGTTGGGTCATGGCTGAGCTGCTGGTCGCTCTGCTAATAGGCTTTGTTGGATCTGATGCCTCTTCACATGCTGCGTGGAGTCCAGTATGTGGCAGAGGAATGCTTTATTTTTGTTCAGCTGCTTAAATCCAACCTTTGAATCATTCAGACATAAAACATCCTCAAAACTAAAGGGATAAATCAATATTGTGCCACACATACACGAATGTAATATCAACTTTCTTCATTTACTACAAAAATGCTGTGCAAGATGTAGTTTGTGGTCAGGTCCAGTGATTAGAAAACTGATATAGGTAAAATAAAGTCTGGCTGCTTATCACAAACTATCTCTGACTATTTTGGTCACGTGCTTGAGTGGTGCATGAAAAACCTCAAGTTGTTTCGTGTCAACAGCTCAAAATGCTGATGGAGCAGCTGAAGGAGATCACTGGCATCCAGGACCATCAGGTTCTCTACAAAGCCCTGAAGGTAACACACAGCCAGCAGCTGTTAAAAGTCATTTCATGCCACAGGTTAGAAGGATACTTCCTGGTTTATTGTCCTGTTCTAACTAGAGATCTGTTCAATATAGAGATCCAAGGTATTCATACCCCTTTTCCACATATTGTCACATTACAACCACAAGCTTCAATGTGTTTCATTTGGATTTTATACGATAGACCAATGACTGCATAATTGTAATGTGTGCCACATTTTTCAGATTTTTATTTGTAAAATATTTCAAAAGATTTAAATCATTTATCTTCCACTTCACAATTATGCACCTATTTGTGTTGATATAAGACATAACATCCTGAAAAACGTTTGCGATGAAAACACATAAAATGTTCTTTGTTTTGATCCTTCTCAGTAGGTAATTCTTTATTTTTGTCAAATCTGCATGAAAACATGACAGGAAAAGTTGCTTATTATTTGTTGCTCAACTTCTCTGCAAAAACATATTTTGAGCACTAAACTGATTTACATCACATTGGGCTAAAACCAGGCTTTTAACCTTCTACAAACACCTCTGTTTACAAACACCTAAACACCAATCATCCTTTATAAACAATGTAATATTTATATTTATCAACTGAAAAACAAATAAAGCTGTCAGAGAGAAAACTATGAAAGAATAATCAAGCTGCAAACAATACTTTTACATTAAATTTCAACATTCAGCTTTCTTTGTTAAGAGTCTATCAGAGTCTCACAAGTCACTACTCAATCTGCAACAGTCCTCCAGGTCTTTCATATTGTTAGGACATTTCACAAACTTCAAGTTACAAAATCAGGAGACATTTTGGATCTACTGTACATTGAACATATATTTACAGAATATTGCATCAAGCAGTAGTAGCTTTACATCCAAGCAACGGACACAAACAGATGGAATGCAAATATTTGCATTGTAAAAGATGTGCTGTACTTTTTTCTCTATTTTATTTCTATTTCCAGTCATTTTTTGGGAAGGTTTTCATTTTCCTCTCACTTTAAGGCCAGCCAGGGGGACGTTGGACATGCTGTGGGGCTACTGACAAGCCAGACTGTGGAGGTTCAGGACTCTGCAGAGCCGCAGGAGTCGGGGACATCTGCAGAGGCCTGGGATGGCCAGAGAGGTACACTGGGAATAAAAGATCATAGCTATATCTGCCTGAAAGATAATCAAATGTAATATTTTGCATGTTTTTATAACTCATAAAAACACAGAAAGGCTGGATGAAGGGTGCTGATGACATAAATAAAACTAAAAGCTGATCAGCTTAAAAAGATTTTACAATAATTGTAGGCATGTTATTTATAACCTTATTTATAAGGTTGCTTCTTATTTATGTACAGTAAATAGGTCAGAGCCAATCCAAATGATTGGAATAGGAAGAAGATGACCACTGAGACAGGACGAACTGAACTAATTACAGCAATGATGTAATTTTTGAGGTATTTATGACATTTTTAAATTACTGCATTTATAAATAAGGGTCTGCAAATCAAAGTAAAACCAGTTGTTTTACCAAAGAGTTCGTAATGTAAATTACCATGAGTGGCATCACCAAGAACTGGAGCAGAAATCTGCTAATTCCTGTCACTACAGATGTGGAACAAGTGGCGAGAAAGTGAAAATTTTTGTTGCTTGTGAACATTTTAGTTTTTTATTGAGGTTTGATAGACAAACACAAAGCCATACAATTACAGCTGAAAGTCTTTTGGGGTATGCAAGAAGAGGCTGACATTTCTCTGTCTGTGAACATCAGTTTTTGATTTTACCACGAATGTTGACATGGGGTTTTGACAAAAATTCAATCTGGAAGACTCACCTCCACCACCGGCTCCATACTATGACTCCATCATGCGTCTCCGCTCCAACCAGTCAGCGTCAAGTCTGCATTCCTCCTCAGCCAATAACCCTTCAAGGCTTCGCTTTTAAGGACCTCCAACCATGGATATCCCTGCTCTCCCACCGAGCTTCGACCCTCCACCACTCCGTCACCAGTATCGGATCCCGGGGGGGGGGGGGGGGAGACATCTCTAATCCTAATCCTAAATCATTCATTCAAGCTCATGTCATTCATAGCATTCATGTCTTCCTCCGGGGTCGGAGCGCCAAAGAAATAAACATCTGCTATTTAATTTCTCTAATAGGCATCTTTGTGTTTTTATTGTGAGTCTTTACAGGATTGAAATAGATTTAGGTATGGTCTTTGATCTAAACCATTCCATTGTAACTCTGGCTGTATGTTTAGAGTCCTTGTCCCGCTGGAAGAGGAACCTACACCCAAGGCTCAAGTCTTTTCCAGCCTCTAACAGGTTTTCCTCCAGGATTGTCCTGGATTTAGCTCCATCCATCTTCCAATAAACTCCGACAGAATCAGAATCAGAAAAGCTTTATTGCCAAGTACGTTTTTGGACATACAAGGAATTTGTTTTGGCGTAGTCGGTGCAATACAGTACAAATTGAACAGTATAAACATATCTACAATATAATATAAATATATGTGCACAGTTTTAAGTGAGTGAGAAAAAATATAGAGCAGTATAAGATGCAAGAGCAATACAACAGTGCAGGTGATCACTGTGCAAGTATGGCAGTGCAAATAAAGCAGGAGTCCAAGCTGAGCGTTAATGTGACGCATAGAGTTACAAGTTACAGGTGTCCTGTCAGCAAAAAAAGGGGGGGTGTGGGGGAAAGGGAGAGTGTCAAGATGGTTTCCGGGCTTTGTTAACCAGGCTGGTGGCAGATGGGAAAAAACTGTTCTTGTGGCGTGAGGTTTTGGTCCGGATGGACCGCAGCCTCCTGCCAGAGGGGAGAGTCTCAAAGAGTCTGTGACCGGGGTGGGAGGGATCAGCCAGAATCTTCCCTGCCCGCTTCAGGGTCCTGGAGGTGTACAGTTCCTGGAGCGACAGTAGACTGCAGCCAATCACCTTCTCAGCAGACCTTGGCTGTAGCAGCGGCGTACCAGATGGTGATGGAGGAGGTGAGGATGGACTCAATGATGGCTGTGTAGAAGTGCACCATCATAGTCTTTGGCAGGTTGAATTTCTTCAGCTGCCGCAGGAAGAACATCCTCTGCTGGGCTTTCTTGATGAGGGAGCTGATGTTTGGCTCCCACTTGAGATCCTGGGAGATGATGGTTCCCAGGAAGCGGAAAGATTCCACAGTGTCAATTGTAGAGTCACAGAGGGTGATGGGGGCAGGTGGGGCTGGGTTCTGCCTGAAGTCCACAACCATCTCCACTGTCTTTAGAGCGTTGAGCTCAAGGTTGTTCTGGCTGCACCAGTCCAACAGATGGTCCACCTCCCATCTGTACGCAGACTTGTCACCATCAGAGATGAGTCCGATCAGGGTGGTGTCGTCCGCAAACTTCAGAAGCTTGACAGACTGGTGACTGGAGGTGCAGCTGTTGGTGTACAGGGAGAAGAGCAGAGGAGAGAGAACACAGCCTTGGGGGGAACCGGTGCTGATGGTCAGGGAGTCAGAGACGTGCTTCCCCAGCCTCACGCGCTGCTGCCTGTCAGACAGGAAGTCAGTGATCCACCTGCAGGTGGAGTCGGGCACACTCAGCTGGGAGAGCTTCTCCTGGAGCAGAACTGGGACGATGGTGTTGAAGGCAGAGCTGAAATCCACAAACAGGATCCTGGCGTAGGTTCCTGTGGAGTCCAGATGCCGGAGGATGAAGTGAAGGGCTAGGTTGACTGCATCATCTACAGACCTGTTGGCTCTGTAGGCAAACTGCAGGGGGTCCAGGAGGGGGTCGGTGATGTCTTTTAGGTGTGAGAGCACAAGGCGCTCAAAGGACTTCATCACCACAGAGGTCAGGGCGACGGGTCTGAAGTCATTAAGCCCTGTGGTCCTTGGCTTCTTGGGAACAGGGACGATGGTGGAGGACTTGAAGCAGGCTGGCACATGACATGTCTCCAGTGAGGTGTTAAAAATGTCTGTGAAGACTGGAGACAGCTGATCAGCGCAGTGCTTCAGGCTGGCTGGTGAGACAGAATCCGGACCAGCAGCTTTCCGGGGGTTCTGTCTCCTGAAGAGTTTGTTGACGTCCCTCTACTGGATGGAAAGAGCTGTCCTCGGCGTGGGTAGGGGGCTGGTGGGGGGGAACTTCAGGGTGGGGGTTGGAGGTGCCAAGGCCCCTCTTGAGGTTGGGGAGGTGGGGGTGGTGGATTGTGGCTGCAGCTGTTGGGGGGCGTCGTGGGGGATGGTTGCAGGACTGTCCCTTTGTCTTTCAAAGCGGCAGTAGAACTCGTTCAGGTCGTTGGCGAGGCGTCAGTCGTTGATGGAGTGGGGGGCTTTCGGCTTGTAGTTGGTGATTTGCTTGAGCCCTTTCCAGACAGACGCAGAGTCGTTGGCTGAGAACTGGCTTTGGAGCTTCTCAGAGTACAGTCGTTTGGCCTCTTTCACTGCCTTGCCAAACTTGTACTTCGCCTCTCTGTATATGTCTTTGTCCCCACTCCTGAAGGCCTCTTCCTTATCCAGTCTTAACCTTCTGAGTTTAGCTGTGAACCAGGGTTTGTCGTTGTTGTAACTCGCCCTGGTGCACGATGGTACACAGCTGTCCTCACAGAAGCTGATGTAGGAAGTCACAGCCTCTGTGTACTCGTCCAGACTGTTGGTAGTAGTCCTGAACACATCCCAGTCTGTACAGCCTAAACACGCCTGGAGATTCTCCACAGCCTCACTGCTCCACTTCCTTGTCGTCCTCACCACAGGTTTGCAGAGCTTTAGTTTCTGCCTGTATGCAGGAATCAGGTGGACCATGATGTGGTCGGATTGGCCCAGTGCAGCACGTGGGACGGCGTGATAAGCATCTCTGATGGTGTTGTAACAGTGATCCAGAATGTTGTCCTCTCTGGTCGGCCATTTTATAAACTGTCTATATTTGGGGAGTTCGTGGGTGAGATTACCTTTGTTAAAGTCGCCAACGACGATTACTAAGGAGTCCGGGTTGGTCCGCTCCACACTCAGTATCTGGTCGGCAAGCATGCGCTGTGCGACCTGCATGTTAGCTTGCGGCGGGATGTAAACACCGACCAGGATGAACGAAGCGAACTCACGGGGGGAATAGAAAGGCTTCCCTGTTGAAGAAATCCCCAAACCATGATGTTGTCGCCGCAATGTTTCATGTTTTCCTGTGAATATATAATTTTGTTAGCTTGACCATGAAAGTGAAAGTCCCATCTTACCAGAGGATCTTTTTCCATAGGCTTTCTGTGTTCCCAACAAGTTATGGCTTTCTGTCAACAGTGGCTGTCTTTTTGCCACTCTTCCAAAAAGACCAGATTGATTGCGTGCATGACTGATAGGTGTCCTGTGGACAAATTCACCCACCTGAGCTCTGGGTTTCTTCAGTTTCTGCAGGGTTTCTCTGGGCCTCTTGGCTGATTCTCTGAATAATGCTCTCCTTGCCCAGCCTGTCCCTTTAGGTGGGCATCCATGACTTGGTAGGTCTGCAGTTGGTCCATCCTCTCTCCATGTTCAGATGAGGGATTGAACAGAGCTCTGTGAGATGTTCAGAGTTTGGGATATTGTTGTAGAACCTAACCTGCTTTAAACTGGACCAGAACTCTCTCCCTGACCTGTCTGCTGTGGTCCCTGGTCTTCACGATGCTGTTTGTGTTCTAATGTTCTCTATAGGCCTCTGAGGCCAGAAACAAAACAGCTGCATTTATACTTAAGTTAGATTTCACATAAGTGGACTTCATTTACTAAGCAGCTGACTTCTGAAAGTAAATCGTTGCAATAGATTTTACTTTAGGATATTAAAGTAAAGGGGGCAGAGTATGGATGCATGCCACACTTTTCAGATTGGTATTTGTAAAATCTTTTCAGAGCCATGTATCTTTTCCTTCAGCCTCACAATTTTGTGTTGCTTTGGGTTGATGTTTCGCATTAGATCCCAATAAAATGCATTCAAGTTTACGAGAAAATGTGAAAAAAGAGGCATAAATGTATCTGCAAGGCACCTTAGTTGTTTCAACCAATTATAATGGAGACAAAAACAGATTACTTCATAGTTAGATTCAATTAGAAGCTTTTAAAATTTGTTTTTAAAATTAAATGGACATGAAATGGCAACATGTGGGATCTATGTTTGTTGCTTTTTTTAGGACTTCCCAAAGATGAACTGCAGACAGCCATTGAACTCAGTCTGCAAGAATCTCACAAGGCAGAGCAAGAAGAGCAGGAATTCCACAGGTAAGACGAAAATGACTTACATGCTTCCCTTTTTAATGAAACACACAGGTGAGATGCTCTGCACTATAACTGAGTGCAGCTGATACTATTATATACTAACCAAGACAAGTACTAAACAGAAAATGCAAAAAGACAAATTCTTTGTAATGTTCATTTGTATAATTAATACTGCCTGAATTTGAAGATAATGGAAAGACTGAAGACAGATTCCCAAACAGAATCATCCAAAACATTTTTACAGCCTTGTAAAAATTTAAGCATGACAAAAATGTTTAATTTAATTAATAGGTTTCTGATAGAGTTGAGGTTCATTTTATATTATTTCATTTATCTTTTTATATTCATTTATCTCAGATTTGGGGGGAATGATTAGGACAATAAAATACAGTACCCTTCATATTTACTTGCACTTGTGGTAAATAATGTGAAAAAGTAAAATAAAATCATCCCTCATGCAGCAGCATAAATGTTTTACAAAAATGTGTTTTATAATAAGAGGATAAAGAGTACAGAGTATAGTTGAGCTGCCAAAAAATTACAATTTCTGTTTTCATCTAATCTTTAAATATATAAGTATAATTTTGCTGAAAATGATTAATGGAGGTCTTTGATGTTAAAATTTCTCCAGTCCAGTCTGCCGTGGTGGTCTTCACAAACTGCTTCCAAGTGTTTTATTGTTATTGTCATCGTTTTATTAACACTTTTGACCCACATGCAGAGGAACACTCAGGAGACGTGAAAAAAGTTTAACAAGTTTATTTGAAGATGGTTAATGGATCTGGAACCGGAGTCTTCACTCTGCACAGAAATGAAGATTTGGTGAATTGATGGCAAGAGTGACTGGGAAGTGTTGAGGTTGAGTGTTTGTTTGATTCTTACGGATGGTGGAATGGAGTCCAGCACGAGGTTGGGATTATTCAGAGCCTGGAGAAGAAGGTAGGTACTGCTGCTTGGTCCAGGGTAAGCTCCCAGGTGAGCAGCCAGAGTAACTGAGAGGGTACTAATTCAGAATCTGATCCACTAGGCTAAACAGAGTAAACAGCAGGCAAAAAACACAAAGCAGAGCCCCAGGCTCTGACATCATCTGAGATGGCAGAATTTAGAGAATCGGTGGATGATTGTTAGCATGGTGGTCATAGCTTGAGAATTGGGCAGGCCGGTGACGAAGTCCAGAGCAATGTGGGACCAGGGACGCTTGGGGATGCTGAGTGGCTGGAGATAACCTGATGGTGGTTGATTGGATGTTGCATTTCTGGCACATATGGTACAAGCTTTAACGTATTCCTTGACATCTTTGTGCAACGAGGGCCACCAAAACCTTTGGGAGATGAGGGCAACGGTACGGCTGGTGCCGGGATGAGCTGAGAACTTGGAGACATTAAACCAGTGGATTAAGCAAGATCTCACACCTGTGGGTACATACGTGCATTGGTGGGTCCTGTTCTGGGGTCAGGTTCAGATTGTTGTGCTTGGGCTATTATATCTTAAATTTCCCAGGTGAGAGTACCCACTGTACAACTGGGTGGCAGAATGAAAGCAGGCTTCTTTTCAGAGTCATCTGGGGAGAACTGTTGGGATAAACCATCTGGTTTGAGGATTTTATTGCCGGGTCTGTAGGATATGGACAGGTTAAACCGGGAGAAAAATAATGACCAGCGGGACTGGCGAGAGTTTAGGCGTTTGGCAGACTGTAGATATGAAAGGTTTTTATGATCTGTCCATACCAGCACGGGATGTTCTGCGCTCTCCAGCCAGTGACGCCATTCCTCCAAGGCTAGTTTGATAGCTAGAAGCTCGAGGTCTCCCACATCAATTTCGTTCCTTGTTAGATAACTTGCATGAGAAGAAAGCACAAGGGTGAAGTTTTCCATCCGGTTCTGAGCATTGTGAAGCACCGCTCCCACGCCTGTGTCTGATGCATCAACCTCAAACGTGAAATGTGGGATCCGGGTGGACAAGGATGGGCACTTCAGCGAACCTTTTCTTGAGTGTCCACTAAAAATTGATCTTGATAGATGTGAGTGCGGTCAGAGGAGCAGCTACTTCGCTGAAGTTTCTTATAAAACGTCTGTAAAAATTGACAAAGCCCAAAAAGCGCTGAAGTTGCTTACTTAAGTCTGGTACTGGCCAGTCAAGTACTGCCTTGATCTTCTCCGGGTCCGAGCAAACCTGCCCACCCTCTAGGATGTAACCTAAGAAAGTCACAGTGTTGATGAAACTCACATTTTTCTGCTTTGACGTAAAGCCTGTTTTCTAACAGTCTTTGGAGGACCAAGCTGACATGATTCTGGTGTTCTGAAAGGGTTCTTGAGTAAATCAGAATATCATCCAGGTAGACAAAAACATTCAGAAAGTTCCACAGGACATCATTTACTAGGGCCTGGAAAATTGCTGGGGCGTTGTAGAGACCGAAAGGCATAACCAAATATTCTAAGTGACCAAGAGGCGTTTTGAACGCTGTCTTCCACTCATCTCCCTGACAAATGCAAACGAGATGGTAGACATTTCGGAGGTCAAATTTTGTGAAGATAGTGGAGCCCTGTACTGGTTCAAAACAGTACAGGAAGTCAACAGTGGAAGAGGATACTTGTTTTTTACTGTAATCTGGTTCGAACCTCTATAATCAATGCAGGGGCTGAGCGTGCCATCCTTCTTCCCCACAAAGAAAAACTCCGCGCCTAAGGGAGATGATGACGGATTATTCCAGCGGCGAGGGAGTCTGAGATGTATTTTTCTAGGCACTTATGTTCTGGACAGTATGTTATATAAGTGGCTTGATGGAAGTGGGGCTCCAGGAAGCAGCTCTGTGGCACAATCATATGGACGGTGAGGCGGAAGAGACAAGGCTTTGGACTTACTGAATACTTGTTAGTCCTCAGGAACATGAGATAAGTCGGGAGGTTCGTCTTCTTCAGCTCCCTCTAGAGGTGAGTGTGGGGAAACTGCGGACTTGAGACAAGATGATAAGCATTTTGTAGACCAAGATTCAACTCTACACTCGGTCCAATTTAGATGGGGGTATGGCGCTGCAACCAAGGGAAACCCGACACTAGTGAGCTTTGTGAGATGGGAAACATAAAAGGAGGTGTTTTCACAGTGGTTTCCTGAGATGACTGTTTTCAGAGGTTTGATTCTATGAGTGATTTTTTTGAATGGTCCTTCCATCAAGAGCTAGTATTTGGAGTGGTGTAGTGAGGACCTCAGTTTCAATCCTGGCCTGTTCAACTAATTGTTGATCAATCAGGTCCTGTTCACAACCAGAGTCTATGAGGGCAGAGAGACTGTGATGATGCTGGTTAAAAAAAAAGGGTGGCAGGCAGGGTGAGTTGAGGGGTTTTAGGGAGTGATTATTGGTCCACCCATCTACCCTCTACAGATGGTGGACCCTCTTTTTTGGCCGAATGGGACAGGTGGCAACAAAATGGTCTGGTGAACCACAATAGGGACACTGATTAGATTCCTTACGACGATGCCGTTCCTCTGGGGTAAGGCGAGTTCTCCCTAGCGGCATAGAAACAGGTTCTAGAGGGTTTGGACTAGACTTAAACGGGGGTGGAGATGACTCTTGTAAGGGGACCTGCAGTCTCACAACAACTAGACCGGCCCGTGATTTCCTTCTTTCTCTCATTCGGTTATCTATTCTGGTGGCTAAAGAAATTAGATCATTAAGGCTACTAGGTTCATCGATTAAGGCGAGCTCATCTTTAAGTGGCTCATCTAAGGCCTGAAAAAATGCAGTCTTTAGGGCACTAGGGTGCAGCATGTAACTGTGCCCACACAGTTACATGCTGCTGCTAAAGTTCGAAAATCAATAGCAAACTACAGGCCTATTCTTCTGTTTTAGAGCCCAAAGACAACGAGCCACACTAGTCTGGTCTGTGTCCTGAGCAAAAGTCTGGGTAAATTCATGCACAAATTCATCATAAGTGCAGCCAAATTGGTTATAATCTGAAAACCTCGCCTCCACCCAACGGAGTGCTTTTCCTGTAAGTAATCCTAAAATAAATTATATTTTTACATCGTCATGAGGGAAAGACTGTGGGGAGCGATTAAACTCTAAGGAGCATTGTAACAGAAAACACAATTACTAACCTCACCAGAGAATTTCTCCAGATTAGGGGAAATGACATCACGAGAGTGAGGAAGCTGTTGTGAGACCGGGCTGGCTGTGGAAAGAGGGTTTGTGGTGGCGCCCTCTGGAGCTTGGAAGGTCCGGGTGTTCAATACATGCTGGAAAAGGGAGGCCATTTGTTCCAGCTGCTGGTTTGTGTGTCTCTGTTGTTCAACTATGGTCTGGAGGGTGGTTCCTTGTGACTGGATTTGGTGAGTGTGATCTGCGAGGGTTCTCCTGAGCGCCTCTGCTGGGTCAGATTGGCCTGAGTGTTCTGTCATCGTTTTAAACACTTTTGACCCACATGCAGAGGAACACTCAGGAGACGGAAAAAAAGTTTAACAGGTTTATTTGAAGATGGTTAATGGATCTGGAACCGGAGTCTTCACTCTGCACAGAATTGAAGGTTTGGTGAATTGATGGCAAGAGTGACTGGGAAGTGATGAGGTTGAGTGTTTGATTTTTACAGATGGTGGAGTAGAGTCCAGCTCGAGGAGGGGATTATTCAGAGCCAGGAGAAGGAGGTAGGTGCTGCTGCCTAGTCCAGGGTAAGTGCCGAGGTGAGCAGCCAGAGTAACTGAGAGGGTCTTGTACTAATTCAGAATCTGATCCACTAGATGCCTTGCCTTGAGAGAGAGCCTTAGGTGCTGGTACCAGAGTGGTTGTTGGAGGGTGGGCAGGATTCGCAAGAGGCTGGTGAGGGTTGAGAACCCGGGGACTGTCAGCTGGTTCTTGATCCAGAAGGTTCTCAGGTTTCTTTGTACTTGGTTAGGTTCGTTCACTGGAACTGGAGCCAGGGCTAGGGATTGACCTGGGGAAGAACACAACGAGAGATCAGAAACTACACTTTCAGGAAATAGAGAAAGTCAGTAGCCAGTAAGGAGTTACCACATTGGCAATACACTCGGGCACTGGAGTGCTGACTGCCCAGCCTCTTTAAGCACCTCCTGATGAGCGGTTAACAGATTGCACCTGTCACCCTCTGGCACCGGTAGCTCTGGCGGCATCTAGAAGCTAAACAGAGTAAGCAGCAGGCAAAAAACACAAAGCAAAGCCCCAGGCTCTGACAGTTACCAACATTTCCTGAAATCCAGGCAATTTGCCCACAAACGGCTCAAACGTAAGACGCTCACAAGTTTTGGAGGATGAAACATGAACAAAGATGAAGAAAACAAGAAGAAAAAAACAAATAGATGTACTCATAATAATTCAGATCAGTTATGTCACTGGAGGCATGGCAGCATGCCAGCTCGTTTAAGGGAGGGTAGCTTTATCTTGATGACACAACAACTTGCAATAAAATAGCAAAAAGTAAAAAAATGACTAGATTTAAAATGTGTTGTTGATTTTGCAGAAAAATCTGACTAAAAGCTGTAAAACTATAGATGTGATGGAATCTCTTCTCTGTGTTTTTGTCCACTTCTGATTAGATTTAATCTATTTTAGAACCTAGAAAAAATCATTCACAAAAATCATTTATAAATCCAACCCCTGGATAGAGGGTGTACTTTCTTTCTATTATTACAAATCTGCTTGTTTTTAATATACCGTAGTAGTCAGTCCGATGCTTTCAGAAAGGTAATTTGTTGTCTAATAGAGCTCTGGAGGCCAGTGCTGAAGAAAATGCTGCGCGAATGAAGAGGAAGAGATGTGAAGCACAGAGTGAGATGTGCAGCCCTGCAGACTGGATCCGTCAGAACGACTGGCCCGTTGGAATCCGCAACGTAGGAAACACCTGCTGGTTCAGTGCTGTCATCCAGGTGAGAATAAGCAGCTCACTCTGCAGAAACTGGTCGGTTACTGAGCATTTAGCTTCCATCGTCCTCCTGTACACACTGTGGCAAAGTACCTCGGCAGAGCAATTTGATTGTAATCTTGACATTGATAAAATGTAATTTCCCTAAAGCAATGGCAATAAACTTAAGATAATTATGAAGTTCATATTGAACTTATTATTTAAATTGTACTTATATTTTTGACTGGATGATTAAATACTGAGCTGAATAGCACGGCTTTGTACTTCAGTGAGTAAAATAGAATAATATTCAGTTTTATTTAATTTATTTAAAAACAAAAACTGAAAGCAAATTAGAGCCCATTTACTCTTAAGAGGTAAACTCACTGTCAGCAACACATTTAACAAGTTATTGGACATGCAAACTAAAGTAAACAAACAACATAAAAACAGCAGCCTTCAGATTTATTAGCACCCATGTAGAAACTGTATAAAAAGCATTAAATTAAATTAATTTTTCATTTCAGAAGCATAATCCAACCTTTAATTTGACTTAATGAATTAACTAGAAGAAATGTTTGATTAATTACACTCAGATTAATGATTTTCTGCTTACTGCTAATGAAAACATGACATTTAAGATTAGATTACATCAGAACAATAAAACATTTTTTTAATACAGAAATGTGGGCTTAAAAAAACTGTGTTTAATACCTGCTTAAAGGTAGGTATTTTCAAAAGGTACTTTTAATCAAGTGAGCCTTATTGGACCACATATTCTAATTTATTGAATATGACGATACATGCAGACTGTTTGTCTAGGAGGCAAAGCCTTTTCTGTCGGATTCTACTGGACCTTTAGTTATATATGAGACAAAGTGGGAACTTTTGGACAACATGCCCTCAGCATGGTTTAAAACAGACAATAAATATGTGCAAAGCACTTCAGGCCCAAATGGTAAATGGACTGACTCTATGTAGCGCTTTTCTAGTCATGCCGACCACTCAGCGCTACAGGTTGAAGCGCTTACAGCCACATTCATCCAATCGCATTTACATTCATACCCTGATACCCTGGTACGAAACTTGGGGTTAAATGCCTTGCCCAGGAGCACATTGACATGTGACAGGAGGAAGCTGGAATCAAAACGACAGCTTACAGATTACAAGAAGACTACTCTTCCCACAGTCGCCCAATGTTAGATATGGTGGAGGACTGCTTGGTATCTTGAACTGTTTCAAATACCAAAAGATTTTAAATAAAAACCTGCTGGTCTCTGCCAGAAACTGGTCATAGTTTATCAGACAAAATCAAGCTTCTCCATGACCATCTCAGACTTAAAATCTACCAAACACCTCTGGGGGGAGCTGAAGAGACAAGGTTATTGGAGAGGATCCAGGACTCTGGACCATCTAGAGCATGGGTCTCAAACTCAAATCCTCGAGGTCCAGTGTCCTGCAACTTTTGTATGTCTCTCCTTCAATACACCTGAATCAAACAATTAGGTCTTTGGCAGTGACCTGCGTCGGACCAGGGAGGCATCTAAACGTTGCAGGACGACGGCTTGATGTTGAAACCGTTGAACTAAAAAGATTGTGTGGAATTAGAAACATCTCCGCGTTCTCCAACCATTTGGAATATCATAAGAGCACTATTGTCTCAAAAAGGTTAATTATTTAAAATGAGATTTCTCCACACTGAATAATTGTAGTTAAAAGAAATTGATTTTTTAACGAATTAATTTTCTCATTGTGAGTTTATGTTACTGCAATAAAAGATGAATTAATTTTAAGGTATGTTTCACATCTTTTCAAGGCCCGCCAAAAGCTCTGAAGAGCCAAACAGCAGGCAGTGAACAAAAGAATGGATAAAAGAAATGAATAAAAAATTTGAATAGAACTAAATAAAATGATTAAAAGCAGGAATAAAATTGTTAAAATGTAGAATAATATACAAGAAAACACAACAGACATAAAGAAAGTTTAACTGTTTCATTAAGAAGCCCCAACCGAGCTAGCAACGACAGACATCAAACCATACAGATACAGTTGTTCAAAGATTCACGGTTTTAAAACTGTTGCTTCAATCAGATTTAAACACAAAAAGTTTCTGTAGTCATTTGCAGGTAAATGTCATCATGTCTTTTACTAATGTCACCAATGGTTGCTGTATGGTTATTTTGTGAAGTTGTGCCCAATGCATCTTCAAACTGGTGGTGTGGCTACAAAGGGATGTTGCTTAACTCTTCTTCTCATCACTATTTCCTGCTAATAACATTAAAAATCGACCTGAAAAAAAAACAGGAGAGCGACAGCCTTCTGTTAAATTAGAGCAAACCATTTTTATCTCAGCTGCTAATTGTGTTATAAGTCCATTCCAGATGGAACCCATCCAGGCCTATCAGGTGGCTCGACAGAAACCAGAACCCTCTCTAAGGCACACAGGCTGTGTGGGTAATTAGGCAGGCAGCGATGCGAGGACGTCCGAAGCAGACGGTGATTGTTTGTGTCTGTTAAACTGAGATATGCTTCTGCCTCCATTTAGACGTCAGGTGGTATTATCCTAGGAGGCGATGTAGAATACTAATGCTCTCCTGTTTTCTGTGTTAATACTGCTTCTTCTGGTTCTTACCGCAGCAGTCTCATCTGAAAGGCATTCCTGCTATCAGATCGAAGCTGAGTGACTGCAGGATTCAATGAGCAGCTCATAAATTACAGTAAAACTGAGATAAACCATAACTGAATTTCCTTCTCAAATGGCAACGCTTAGAAGCTTCCTTCACTTACCAACCACTGCTTCTATGTTATCATGAGCGACCCAAGTATCCTGTAGCAGAGCTACAAAAACATAATCAGCAAATCTGGGCTGATAAAATGTTCTATCTGGGATCTGCAACTGCTCCTGCACTGCTTTTTGATCTCATTATAATTCATCCCTCAAAAAAAAACTAAAATTAATTCAGTGAAATCATCATTTCTTAAAATCTTCTCCAAAGTGGAAAGAACTGAGGAAAAATATAAAGAACCTTCATTTTTTGTAAATCTACTAAAAGGCAGTAAAGGCTTCTGTTTCAGCAGGATTTGAATTTTTATTTCAGCAAAAATCACATTAAAATAAAACGCAGATGCAGAAACAAGGAAGACCAAGGATCACAGCAGACAGGTCAGGGAGAAGGTTGTAGAGATGTTTAAAGCAGGATTAGGTTCTAAAACAATATCCCAAGATTTAAACATCTCACAGAACTCTGTTCAATAAATCATCTGAACAAGGAGAGAGGATGGACCAATGGCAGACCTACCAGGACACCTAAACTGACAGGCAAGGAGAGCATTAATCAGTGACGCAGCCAAGAGGCCCATGATAGCTCTGGAGGAGCTGCAGACACCCATAGCTCAGGTGGAAGAATCCCTGGACAGAACAACTATTAGTCAAGCTCTCCACAAGTCAGGCCTTCATGAGAGAGTGACAATAAGAGAAGCCACTGTTGAAATTAAGCAATAAGAAGTCGTGTTTGCGGTTTACAACAAGGCCTCTTGGGGGACACATGTTGAAGAAGATGCTCTGGTCATATGTGGCCAGAATTTTAATTTTTGGCCAATATGTGTGAAAACTAATACCACACAACATCCTGAACACAATATTCTCACTGTGAAACATGGTGGTGGCAGCATCATGCTGTGGGAATGCTTGTCTTCATCAGGGACAGGAAGCTGGATGGAGAAAACATCAGTTTTATTTGTTTTTAAATTTAGAGCGAGTTCACAATAGCAGTCATGTCTTTATGGTTTACAGAGAGTGACTTTTAAACTGAACAAACTCTTACATAAAACCCAGTTCAGTCTAAAAGGTTGCATTCGATTTTAAATAAATTTGCTGTAATAAATGTATCTAATGAAATCTCTGGATTGCTTCACTACCCTGAACTCTCCACGTCTGGCTCTAACCTTAAGGTTGATTTTAAGCTGCTTGTTTTGTCGTCTTGTCCCAGTCACTGTTCCACTTACCCGTCTTCAGGAGGCTGGTTCTCCACTACCATCTGTCAGAACAGGTTCTGGAGAAGTGTAAGAGCCACACAGTGAGTAACGACACAGTGGCGTATACTTTCACTGTCATTTTCATCAAATAACGTTTTATTCTCAATATTTCCCTCCTGCAGAGGGGAATATTGTTTTTTTATATAAATTGTCCTTAAAAGCTGTCTCCATTTAAAAGCCTCGTGACTTTAAGCTGTGATGTTTGACTGAGACTTTATGACGACAGGACAAGAGGAACATAGCTTTCATGCAGGAGCTGCGGTGCCTGTTCGCCCTCATGGTGGGATCGACTCGCAGGTTTGTGGATCCCTCCGCTGCGGTGGAGTTACTGCGAGACGCCTTTAGGACAAGCGAGGCTCAGCAGGTACGAAGAACACCTGCAGCTCTTTCCTGGAAACAGCATACCTGGAGAATCCACTTTTAATGCCAACCTTGCTTGCAGATAAAGAACGTGTGTTTCATGTCTCAGTCACACTGGGCAGCACTCAGCAACACCTCATAATCAGCTGTAGACCAGTTTAGCTTTCTGGTTTCCCTGGAGTATGGCGCCATCGCTGCTGTAGCAGCTGGGAATTTAATGAATGTGCTGCACTGATATGGATACAGTCTCAAGTTGACAGATTGAAGAAAGTTCTCAAAATTAGATGCAGATTTTAGTTATTTATTTAAAATTGAAGTTTATAGGTCAAGGTTACTGTTAAAAACACAACAACACAAACAGTGATAACAGTACACACTCACCAGCCACCTTATTAGGTACACCTGTTCAATTGCTCGTTAGCAAAATTAGTAAATCTCAGAGGAATGTTTCTCACACCTTTTTCATGCCATGCCATGAAGAATCCGGGCAGTTCTGAAGGCTGGAAGGGGGCCAACCCGGTATTAGCAAACACGGAAATCCACAAACACCTCTCTCTACATACCTTTCTTTCTGTTGTTTTTTTGAACTTCATATCATCTCTACATTGTTACCATGTATTTAGGAGACGTGTTTTAACTCAAATTAACAAGCAAAGCAGCTTTTCGGTATGAGTCTGAATATATACAATTAAAAGGGCAGGGACAGTTTTCATGTTCTGCCACACTGCACATCAAGATGTTCATGTCTTAGCCTTGAAGGGGAATGTCTGGCCATCAGTTCGTGACCTTAAGCTCAAACACACTCGAGTTCTGTAGCAGGATAATGACCCAAACCACACAAGTCCACCTCTGAATGGCTTAAATAAAAAATAAAGGTTTTTAGAGTGGCCTAGTCAAAGTTTACACAAAAATACAGATTGATGCTGACAATTTATTGTCAACCAGATCTCATCCCTCACTGGTTCAGCTTAGCATATTTTAATAATGAATATATTGAAATTATTAAGTGTTTTGTTATTAGATATATTGTTAAATGTCTTCATCTGTTACTTCCAGGATGTCAGTGAGTTTTCCCACAAACTGCTTGACTGGTTAGAGGATGCATTTCAACTGGCTGCCAATGGAAAGTAAGTCATTAGTTAAAGCTGTCAGTGTCAGCTGTGTCTGCTACTTTTTAATGAATCAATAATTCAATTTTACATCGAGCTTTATGTTCAGGAACGCAGAAGACAAGCAGCAAAACCCAATGGTCCAGCTTTTCTACGGCACCTTTGTGACAGAGAGGCGACATGAAGGTATGTGCTTTATGACTCGTTTCATTCCGTCATGCTGGCATCCACTGGGGTTCCAGTCTCATCTGTGTGGTTGGGTTCAGGCAAGACGCTGTATAACATTGAGCAGTTCGGTCAGTACCCCCTGCAAGTCAATGGCTTCAACAACCTGGACGAATGCCTGGAAGGTGCCATGGTTGAGAAGGAGATCGAGTCGCTGCACTCAGATCACGCCGTCACGTCTGGACGAGAGGTGAGCAGCTCAAAATAGCAAAAACACTGAATATCCTGTACATTTTCTGTCTTTCTGCTAAGAGTCTTTGTGTCTTCTCTGGCTTGCAGAGGTGGTTCAAAAAACTACCGCCCGTCCTGACCTTTGAACTTTCTAGATTTGAATTCAACACTCAGCTCGGGCGTCCCGAGAAGATACACAAAAAATTAGAGTTTACACAAATCATTTACATGGACAGGTAACCAATAAAACAAACTATAATTTCTTACAGAAATACCTTCAGCTGCATCTTAGTGAATTTATATTTCTAGTAAATCAGTTCAAAAAGTGAAACTCATAAGATATATAGACTTATTACCCACACTGCAATATATTTCTAGTGTTTCTTAATCCTGTTTATCCTTTTTATTGGTCTGATATTCAAATTTCACTCTAAGGCAAAATCTTCAGAATGAACGAACATTATATCACTGTGTGTGAAATAGATGTATAAGAGTTGAATGAATGGGATAAAATAACATTTGAAGGACCTTTTAACTGAGATGCACACGTATGTTTTATTTGACAGATATCTTCACAAAAACATAGAACAGACCAATGAGAGGAGAGGGGAAGTAAAGAAACTCAAGGAGCAACTCGCCGTCCTTCAGCAGAAACTCGAGTGGTAAGAAATGTCCAGCAGAGATGAGTTCAGTAACAATAACAAGTTTATTCAAGTCGATCCTGTCAATTATCATAGTTTAACATGATCCACGGAAACTAAAGAGGTAGATAACAAAGAATTAAACTTGAGAATCTTGCAAAACACAGATTTAAAGGAAAACAAGAAGTATAAAAGAAGAATATAAAATGCCAGACCAAGAACTGAAGATTAAGCAACTCTATGAGGAGATACAAATACATCAAACTGAGAAACCAAAGAGCAAAATCTGAACACCGAAGCAGCAGATCATCATTAGTCTTTATCTAAATGTCTTTTGTCTCTGGTCATAGTTATAAAAACTATGGCTCTGGACCTATGAAGTATCCTCTGGCTGACATGCTTCAGTTTGTTCTGGAGTTTGCCACAACCAAACCCACCAGTGTGTCCCCAGCTGAAGACCCAAGACTTGCCACGTCTTCACCAACTGCTACAAGCCACCCTCTCTCTGAAGCCATCGCCAAGGACAGCAGGTGCGTTGGCCTTTTCCCTCGTCTACAAAACAAATCACAGAGCCTAGAGCTGAAAAACGCTGACTTCAATTCTTCTCTTCATCAGTGAACCTGGAGAAAAAGATTCCTCAGACGGCCTGGTTTCCAGTGTTTCCAACTGCCAGCAGATGCCCATTTACAAGCCTTTTACCCAGTGTAAGCACCCCTCTGACTGCCCACTACACCCAGCACCTCACAGCGCCACTGATGAAGAGCTGCACTTCGTTAAGACCTGCCTACGGCGCTGGAGGACCGAAGTAGAGCACGACATAAACGGTATGCCAAAGAAATCACTCATAATATTCGCGAAGCCATTGCTTTTAAACTGCCGCTACTCTTTGTTTTCTATAAAGTAAATGGGACGGGGAATAAAATGCCAGCTTTAGATATATATAAAGTTCCACACCTGTATACAAATTTCCTAGTATTTAAGTTAATGTTGCTAGTGGAAAAACGTTATACTCTTGCAAATTTGCTCATGTGACAAATTATGTCCAGCTTAATACAATATGGACCTGGTCTGTGTCTGTAATTTCTGACTGAGCTATACAGGTATAGCTAAAAAATCTAATCAAATTATAATAATAAAAGCAGTAAACAATAACAACACAATAACATAAATGATAAAAGGCAAAAAGACAGTGATGCAGTGACTGGCCTACAGGTCATGTTCTCTGAAGTTAAAAGCCAGAGTAAAAAGAAGAGTTTTTAAGAGATTTAAATTTATCAAGACCTCACAGAAATAGGGAGACCTTTCGAGAGTTTAGAAGCTGCAGTTGACAAGTCTCTGTCTCCCCAAGTCACAAGTTGAGTCCTAGGAACCACCAAGAGCATTGGATCTTCAGATCTCAGAGCTCTACCAGGGTGCTAACTATGTAGCAGCCCAGAAAGATAAGGAGGTGCAGGACCATTTAAGCATTTAAAACCAAGATTACATTTTTTAAAACAATTCTAGAAGAAGCAGGCAGCCAGTGAAGAGAATGCAATATTGGGGTACTGTGCTCATACCGTCTAGGACCAGTTGGGGACAGCGGAGGAGAGACTGGTCAATCCCACTATTAGGGGGGTTGCAGTAGTCCAGTTCAGAAAAGATAAAAGCATGAATGACCTTTGTAAGGAAAATAAGGCTTGACTTTCTAAATAGCCTTAGATGATAAAAACTAGACTGGACTACTGCACTGACCTGTCTGTCAAATTTGAAGTTATCAAAAATAACCCCAATATCCCTAATAAAATGACCAATGGTCAGTTTTCCCAAACCCAATGACTTATGTTTTATTTTCATTTAAGTAAAGACAAAATTGAAAACTAAAGGAGACAAAGCGTTTTCTTTTGTGGCTCCAAAACTCTGGAACTCCCTTCCTCTGGTTCTGAGATCAGCAGACTCGGTGGTTTCCTTTAAAGGCCAGCTAAAAACTTCTTTCTTTAAAATCAGCTTTTGTTTAATTTTCTCTTATGTATTTCTTTTTGTTGAAGCACTTTGTGATTTATATCTTGAAAGGTGCTATATAAATAAAGTTTTACTTATTTATTTACTAAAGGACGTTCAGCTCATTCATGTTTTAACATCCTATACACACCAGATTTTAAAGGTAAATAAATCTGGATGTCATCTGCATAACAATTAAATCACACATTATATTTAAGTGCTGTACCCTTCACAACCTCTCCAGTTGTGATAATAAATGTCATGATCCACTGTGTCAAAGGCAGCAGTGAGATCAAGAATTAAAACAGAAAAAGAATCCACAGTTAAAAGCTGTCTGTCTTCTGGACATTTGTCCAGTCACCAGTCTTCTCCATGATTGTGTCTCCTGCTAACCCAGATTGAGAGACTATTTAGAGGCTCAGGAAACCTTTGCAGGTGTTTTGAGTTAATTAGCTAATTAGCGTGTGACACCATGAGTTTCCAATATTTCACGTTTTAACAATTTTCTAATCTTCTAAGACACTGAACTGTGGATTTTCATTATCTGTAAGCCAGAGTCATCAAAATTACAAGAAAAAAAGCCTTGAAATATTTCACTCTATGTGTATTGAATCTAAATCAGAATAAAAATCAGAATTATTTTATTAATCTCCTCAGGGAAATTCAACTTTGAACACAGCTCCAGAATCAAGAAGAAAGCAATATAAGTAGAGGAAATCTACTAATATTGAATAAATTAACTTTCTCACAATAGTTTTTGAGATGCACCTGTTTTAAAAGGCAATATTTCTAGATTTATAAAAGTCTGTTTTCAGTCTAAGCTTGTGTTGTTTTTGTGTTGCAGAGCTAAAGACCAGCATAGACAAGCTCACTCAGACATTCGAAGGCATGTACTCAGACAACAGTCTCTGCCAGGTAAGGCTTCCTTGGATTACAAACGTTTTCACAACTAAAAAGTGTTGGGCCTCCTTTCATCTGATACATGTAAATAAAATCCACCTTAACCTTCTGTGAAGGCCTCAGGCGTTCTTTAGAGAACAACCAGCATCATGAAGACCAAGGAACACAGCAGACAGGTCAGGGAGAAAGTTGTGGAAAGGTTTAAGGCAGGGTTGGGTTCTAAAACAATATCCCAAGCTTTGAACGCCTCCCAGAGCTTTGTTCAATCCATCATCTGAACATGGAGAGAGGATGGACTAACTGCAGACCTACTAGGACATGGATGTCCACTTAATATAACGGGCTGGTATCTCTGGAGGAGCTGCAGGGATCCACATCTCAGGGGGGAGAAGCTGTCAACAGAAAAATTGTTAGTCATGCAGAAGGGTGGTAACAAGAAAGCAAAAAAAAAGTCCATTTAAAGTTTGTCACAAGCGTGAAAGGGAGTGCTCTGGTCAAATTCAACATTTAGGGCTAGATGAATGCTACGTGTTGCAAAAAAATTCCCCTAAACACTTTATCCTTACAGTAAATCATGGTGGTGGCAGGATCAAGCTTTGGGGTTTGCTTTTTCTGAGCGAGGAAAAGGAAGCTGGTCAAAGATGGTGGATGGAGCTAAATGCAGGACAATGGTTTAAAAAAACCTGTTAGAAGTCCCAAATGTACATCCAAATCTACAATAGGTTGGTTTAGATCAGCCCATGTTAATGTGTCAGAAAGGCTCAGTCAAAGTCAAGACTTCAATTTAATTTAGAATCTGTGGCAAGACTTAAAAACTGATGTTCACAGACACTCTTCATCCAATCTGACTGAGACTGAGACTGGATTGCAAAGAAGAATGGGCAAAAATGTCTATAGATGAGCAAAGCTGGTAGAGACAAACCCCTAAAGACCTGCAACTCTAATTGAAGCAAAAGGTGTTTGTGCTAAATTTTTACTTGACTTGCTGAAAACAAATGCATGCTATGCCTGCACAATATCATGCAAATATAATGTCATCACAATATCTGTGTGTGCAATATTAATACTGGAATAAACCATTTAAAATGTGATATTTGTTTGCCATTCTAAACAGTGACAATATCACGCTTTCACACCAGTGTGATGTTCCTTCTGCTTGATGGCGTCTCCCTGTAGTAGATCCTCACACCTGACACATATGATGGAGCCCAAGATGCTTAAGGTCACAGCGAGCATTGGAGCCACAGATGGGACAGGGAAGAGTGTGGAAATGGTTGATTTATTGCAGCTGATATGGTCATCGCAATATTTACCAATCACACCCTTAGCGCAGGGTTTTTTTATATATCATGCAGCCCTAATGCATGTCAATCTTTTCAAGTTGCTATTTATAAAAAAAGAAGTTGAAAACGATGTATTGTTATTCCTCTGCTTCACAGTTACGCATTACATTGTGTTGGTCATTAACATACAATGGCTTGTAAAAGTATTCAGCCCCCCTGAGTCAATACTTTGTGGAATCACCTTTTGCTGCAATTACAGCTGCAAGTCTTTCAGGGTACGTCTCCACCATCTTTGCACATCCAGTGACTGAAATGTTTGCCCATTCTTCTCTGCAAAACAGCTCAAGATCAATCAGATTAGATGGAGAGCGTTTTCAGATCTTGCCACAGATTCTCGATTGGGTTTAGGTCTGGACTTTGACTGGGCCATTCTAACACATGAATATGTTTCGTTTTAAACCATTCCATTGTAGCTCTGGCTTCATGTTTAGGGTGGTTGTCCTGCTGGAAGGTGAACCTCCGCCCCAGTCTCAAGTCTTTTGCTGACTCCAACAGGTTTTCTTCCTAGATTGCCCAGTATTTGGCTCCATACATCTTCCCATCAACTCTGACCACCTTCCCTGTCCCTGCTGAAGAGAAGCAGTCCCAGAGCATGATGCTGCCACCACCATATGTAACAGTGGGGATGGTGTATTCAGAGTGATGTGCAGTGTTAGTTCTCCGCCACACATAGCGTTTTGGATTTTGGCCACAAAGTTTTTTTGGTCTTGTCTGACCAAAGCACCTTCTTCCATATGTTTGCTGGGTCCCCAACATGGCTTCTGGCAAACTGGACTTCTTATGGTTTTCTTTTAACAATGGCTTTTTTCTTGCCACTCTTCCATAAAGACCACGACAGTGCACAACTAATAGTTTTCTGGCTGTGGACAGATTTCCCCACCTGAGCTGTGGATCTCTGCAGTTCTCTTGGCTGCATCTCTGATCAATGGTCTCTTGGTTCTGTGTAAGTTTGGGTGGACGGCCTTGTCTTGGTAGGTTTCCAGTTGTGCCATACTCTTTCCATTTCCAGATCCTGGATTGAACAGAGCTCCGTGAGATGTTCAAAGCTTGGGAAATCTTTTTATAGCCTAAACCTGCTTTAAACGTCTCCACAACTTTATCTCTGACCTGTCTGTTGTGTTCCTTGGACTTCATGATGCTGTTTGCTCCCCAATGTTCTCTTAACCAACCTCTGAGATCGTCACAGAGCAGCTGTAATTGTACTGAGATTAGATTAACCACAGGTGGACTCTATTTAGTCACTGGCAATTATCAGGCAACTTCTCAAGGCAATTGGTTGCACTCAGTAAAGAGGGCTTTTGCACACCGCACTTTTCAGTTTTTTACTTGTAAAAAATGTTTTAGATAATGTATAATTTTTGTTCCACCTCACAATTGTATACTTCTTTGTGTTGGTCTTTCACATAAAATTCCAATAAAATATAGTTATGTTTGTGGTTCTAGGGGTATGAATACTTTTACAACCCACTGTATAATCCCAGTAATATACATAGAAGTCTCTGGTTGTAAAAAAAAAGCTAATGTTTAAAATCATATGAAACTTTTAATAGGTGCCCTACAGACTGCATGCAGTGCTTGTTCATGAGGGTCAGGCGTCAGCAGGTCATTACTGGGCCTACATCTACGACCATGCTAACCAGCGCTGGATGAAGTACAACGACGTTAGCATCACCGAGTCTTCGTGGGAAGAGCTTGAAAGAGACTCTTTTGGGGGGATGACCAACGCCAGTGCATACTGCCTGATGTACATTGATGACAGGCTACCCCAGCTGATCACAGGTACACAAATGGCACCCATCATCGGTTCTTATTTGATCTATACCACTGATTGAAAGGTCTGATTTTCCATTGATTTGGTTTAAGGAAATTTATATAAAATAAAAGCTTAAAAGATCACCCATGGACAACAAGGAAGTAGTCCCCAAATTATAATCTGATCATCCAAACCATCAAATATGGTTTTTTAATTAAGCTCCATCCCAGCTACAGTGTCCTCCACAGGTTTTAGCACCTCTGATGAATAAAGGATATATTAACCTTTTATTGCAGCAGCATAATCTCACACAAAAAGTTGAAAAAACTCCAACCTTTAATTTGAGTATATTTGTACAGTGGGAAAAAAAACACAATGACAAATATTTGTTTTTACAAAATCATCAGTGCCACACTTATTGGCACCTCTGGGGTTAATACTTTGTCCAGTCTCTGTCTGTCAGCAGGAGAGAATTTAGTCTTCTCCTAAATAAATAAATCTTCCAGTGTGGGATTATGTCTCTGCAATAAAGGTGATTTGACTGTTTACACTGCTGTATCCTGCCGTGTGTCATGTTGGCACTGTGTGCTGACAAAAACATGCCTTTGGGAAACTGTCAAAGATGTGGCTGAATACATATTTCTTGAAAAAGCAGAAATCATGTTGCATGAATTTGGAGTAACAGCTCACAGGTTGTGCTCAGGATCATTTTATTGCCCTTCTTTTCTATATCATGTATTTACTTCACCCTGCCAATCCAAGCTAAATTTTGGCTTTTGATTACTGTTTAAATTTATGCATAACAGAAAGTGTGGTAATTGTAGCGTCGACATGTATGGAAAATGCATTCTCAGAGAGGTGGTCGCTGGGTTACATGAGAGTTTCAGAATATTAAAAAAATCAAGTCTTCCCTCCTGGATTTAATTTTAAGATATTGTAGTACAAGAAAATGGACAATTGTTTGTAAATACCAGGTGCTATCAGGCATTTTATTTATTTATAGTTATTTTAATGGGTATTTAAAGAAAAATTTAGTGTGTTTGTTGAGTAAACCTTCAACCTAACCATATGTTCCATCCACCCAGAAGACAAAGATGATGAGACAGGCCAGGTGCTTCATGGCATGGACTCCCTGCCAGCCACCCTCAGACGCTACGTTCAGGAAGATAACCGCTGGTTCCAGCAAGAGCTCAGCGAATGGGAGGAGCAGTTCTGCCAGACTGCCACCCCGCAGGAAGAGTCTGTGACCCCGGCGGAGCCTCCGAGCTCCAGTGTGGAGAGTCCACAGCAAATACCAGTCGAGCCAGCACCACAGTATGGACCTTCTGCTGAGGAGTTGGACCAAGGAGCTGTTTTAGAGCCACGATCAGACTCAGAAAAGAGAGAGGAGAAAACTGCAGATGCTGATTCCAGAGAAACGACTGAAGGTGTGTTATTCTGACTGGAATAAGCAAACAGCAATATGTTTCCTTAAGCCTGAACAAAATGTCATACTGTATAACACACTCGGCCACTATATTAGGTCTTACCAGAAAACATCTCTGAGACTTTTGGGAAAATATTCTGTTGACTGATGAGACAAAATAGGAACTTTTTAGAAGGTGTTGGTCCTGTTATATCTGGTGTAAAACTGACTAGCATTTCAGAAACAGAATATCATAACTACAGTCAAACGTGGTGGTGGTGATGTGAAGGTCTAGGACTGCTTTATTGCTTAAGGACCTGGACGATCCCCGTACCATAATATAGATTTCGGAGCGGTCTAGTCAAAGTCTAGACTTCAATCTACTTGACATGTGCCAAAATTCCTCCACAGCGATGCAAACAACTCTTTACCATTTATCACAAACATTTGATGGCAGTGGTTGCTGGAGTGGAACAACCAGTTCTTAGGGTTAGGGTATAATAACTCTCACATACAGCCAGGTTGGCTTGGCTAGCTTTTCTAAAATAAATGAAGTCGTCATTTAAAACCTGTAATTTGTAGTTATTGAGGTTATCTTTGTCTGATATTAATTTGATTGGTCGGAGGATCTGAAATATTTAGGTGTCACAAAAATACTTTTCACTGCACTGTTTTTATGGGAAAGTTTAGTTTGCTGTTGTCTTTTACTGGATGAGATTCATTCATTTTATGATCTAATGATAACCTTTGCTAATACATACATGTATATTAAATCAAGCTTCTGTTCATTTTATCCAACAGCAGAGGATTCAGAGTTTTTGCCCCCTTCTGCAAGTCCTGGCTGCCAAGCAGACGCCACCAACACCCCTGCAGTCAGCGACACCCTGGAACTGAGCCCAAACTCAGCTGAGCTGAGTCAGGTGGGAAAGTCCGTCCCCCTGCAACCTTACTCCGGTTATCCCTGCAGACTGTTTAGAGACACATTTTTACTTTTAAATTTGCAGTTTTTAGATTCCTGCTGTGCAGCTCAGTTGCTCAACTCTCTAATAAATGTTAAAATGTTTTCAAAAATGTAGAGACCATTAAAAATCATAAATGGTCCTGTATGGTAAAAAGTGAACCGAAGCCCAAAAACATCTGATTTTGTTCCTTGTGTCATTACCAGACCTCTGGGTTGGATGCAGAGCTTGGTAATCAGGCACCGTCTGAACTCCATGTGCACAGTGAGGTGGCAGGACTGAACTCTGAGGCTAATGATGAACCTGAAGCTTCCGGGGAGGCTCCTCGACACGCAGCAGATCCAGGAACTGAGAAACAAGAGCAGGAGGAGGTTCCAGCCAGGCAGAGGCAGACAGAGAATGAAGTCTCTGAGGTGGAGATCCCCAACGTGGGCAGGATCACGGTGAGGGCTGATGCTGATGGATACAATGAAGAGGTAAGGAAGTGACCGAGTAAGATATGATTTCAGGATCTAATGTGTCACCACAGAGGTGCCCACCTGTTGTCAGTTAAAATTAATTTGATTCACTTGAACAAAGGTTCAGCTGTTCTAATAGCAGTATTTTTACTTTTCTCATTTGCAAAAAATCTCAAATAATCTGTAAAGGAGCTGCTGTGTTTCCCAACAAGTACTGGATGTGTTCTACATGTTACAACGCTCTCCTGTATTCTACAAATGTCTGAAAACCTCCCAAACCCTTCTGGGAGAAAGTGTTTTGAACTTATAGAACCAAACTTGAACATTTGGACTTTAAAAGAACGGCATACCCTCAGTGAAAAATGGTGGTGGCAGTATCATGCTGTGGGGTTATTTTTCTTAGGATGGAACTGGGGTTTATTGTGAAGGTGGATAAAATACATTCCAATTTGATTCTAGTTGTCAACGTGAAGTTCAGTTTATAATTCAAATTGGTTAAAAAGTCTTCTGTCTAAACCAGGGGTCTGTAACTTTTACGATCCAAAGAGCCATTTTTACCCTCAGTCCAGCTAAATAAAACTCGTTTGGAGCCCCAAAAGTCACAGCACCTTTTGAAAACAGACAACGTATTAGTTTTGATATATAGCTGCTGTAGGAGTATTAAAGAACTGCCATTTTATTTCTATTTTTAGGTTTTAACATAAATAAAAATATAAAACTGCACTGGTCTGTTGTGGTGAAGAGAGAGCAGAGCTGAAAGGCGAAGCTCTTAATTTACCTGTTGGTCTACATTCCTTCCCTCGCCCATTGGCATGAACTTTGGGTCATGATCAAAAGAATGAGATCCCGGAGAGAAGCAGCTGAACAGTAAATTTATATATCTACATTTATGCTGAATTGCTGCTGACTTTAAAATGTTCCCTTAAATAAAGTAAAAATGCTGTTTCTATGATATTTTATAATCAATCACAAACCCAAGGAAATTTATCTCAGAAATTCTTTCAATATTAGTGTTTTGTGGAGGAATTTTGGCCCACTCTTCTTTACAGGATTGTTTTATTTCAAGGTTCATAGATGATTTTCTATGGTTTCATTTACTAAGTTACAAAAAACCTGAGATTCTGACAGTTGCATGCTAACTTTCTATGATCAGAATCATAATGTCCTTTATTGTCTTTGTCACAAGTACAACAAATTGAGTATTTCTGTGTGAAACTTTCTGTCTTTGTCTGCCTTACTGTGTTATTTCCTAGATGATGCTGACCCCTGCTATGCAAGGTGTCATCCTGGCCATAGCCAAGGCCAGACAAACATTTGACAAAGAAGGCTCCGAGGCCGGCCTCATCAAGGTAAGATATGCAGATGTTTAAGGACATTGATTTGACTCACATCAACATGGAAATGCATTCATCTACAACATGGATGGATTAGAGTTTGAAGTGTTTCAAATTGTGAAAAAGAATGTAGAAATGACTCTGACCTTTAACATGCTGAGTTCACTTTCCGCAATGTTTGCTTTTTCGTAAAATAGATTTTTCATGATTATAGACACATTTTAAGTCAAATGCTAACTTCCCCCCTGGTGTTACAGGCCTTCCATGAGGAGTATTCCCGCCTGTATGAGCTCTCCCAGGAGGAGATCACGCCCCAGGAGGACGCTCGTCTGCAGCACGCTCTGGTTTACTTCTTTCAGAACAAGGCGCCCAATCGCGTCATTGAGAGGACTCTGCTGGAGCAGTTTACAGACCGCAACCTTAGCTTTGATGAAAGGTGTGCAAACAGACAAACAGCTCCTTTTTCATTCTGTGATAGTTGTCTGCGTGGGGTTGGTCAGGCTCTTTGAGCCATCGTCACCATGTGGGATGACTGTAATGAAAAACGCACTCCTAAAACTCTAGTGAAGGAGAATCCTCTCTTTAAATTAAGAGAAAGGCCTTTGTGGAGAACAAATTATTCTTTGAAAGATTTATTTTAACAACACTCCATAACTGGAAAAAAAGCCACACAATGTGCATCTTCTGCCATCTAGTGCCCAAAGCAGAGACCTGCTAGTTGTGAGAATATTTTATCTGCATCATTAAACTTCAGTTGTCCTTCTTGTGCATGCAGGGCCATCAGCATAATGAGGGAAGCCCGAGCCAAGCTTCGCCTCATTAAGCCAGAAGATATGGACATGGAGGAATACATGGTACTGTCCGGTTTATCCAACCCAGTGTGAAATTCTTCCAGATGGGCCTCGGCCAAACTTTGTCTTAGTGATGCATGTCTGTAATTTGTGTGGTTAGTTGGTCCTAATTTATTCATTGTTAGTGGAAATTGATCCGCCTTATTCAGGTCTGTTGTTTGAGGAACAACACATTAAACATCAAGCATCTTCAAGATGTAACGCTGGAAAAAATTATCTGAATTTCAGATATAATTTTACTTGCTGAATGGCAGTTAGCTAAAATGGCAGGAAAACATAAAGTAGGGGATTCTATTAAATAACATATTAAGCTACAGTGCCCCCTTACAGATTTCTTATTTGTCACATTTCATGTTTCAGATCATCCAACAAATTTTTATATTCAGTATTACTTGAGTAAATACAGGTTTGTTTTGGGTAGTTTTTGCGCCTTAATAAATAAAATCCTAATTTAAAAAGCTGCTTTTTGTATTTACTCGGGTTATAAATGAATCCCTACCACCGCCTGAGCCACCGTCTGATGTTACCATTTGTTTTATGATCAGAAACATTCCAGAATAAATCTCTAAGGGGCTTAATACTTTTTCACAACTCTGTAATTCAATTCAAAAACACTGTTATTGATAAACGGGGTCAAATTTGAAATTTTGCAAGTAAAAGTAGTGAAATTCCTGTGTATGTTACCAAGTGTTCAATGTTTTACCAATTTCCAAATGTTTAATCTTATTAATTTATTTATCTGAATACTGGGAATTTCAGCTTGGAGTATTTAAACCCTCTGACGTGTAGTTAGAAGGAGAACTATGCACCCTATATCCTGGGATAATAAGACAGCTGAAAACTGTTTTTAACTGTTTCTTACAGTGACAACAAAATAAAAACTTAATTTTAACCTTATCGTCAATATGCAATAAGTTAAGATTGTTGAGAGGGGTTTTTGTATCGCATAAAAAGATAATAGTGATTCCTCTTTTTTTCAACCATAGCTTGGCATACAGTAGATGTATCTTCAGAGTTTATGAAACTGTGCCTGCTGAACCCCTGCCTGTAAATCTGCTCTCATACACAAAAAACAAAGATGATTTTATATTCATACAACACCAAGTGAAACCATAACTACCTGATGCATCTCCCTACAGTGTACTAACATTATTCAAGAAAAAACTAAACAGACGTTGGTTTCTGTGTGTGTGTTTTCTTGCAGCAGTGGCATGATGACTACAGGGACTTCAGGACTGTGTTTGTTTATTTGCTGACGGGGCTGGAGCAGTATCAGCATGGAAAGTAAGAAACTATTCTCTATTTCCATACAGTGCTTTGCAAAAGTATCTTCCTCGTTAAACATGTTCATTTGACAGAAAACAAATACTGTAAGTGGAGGGAAACAAACACAGCATGTCACCCTGAACACATCAACCACATTGTGACTCATGGTGGTAGTAGCATCACGCTGTGGGAAAGTTATCTTGGCAGTGACAGGAAGCTGATTAGAATTTGCTGAGCCTAAACATACAGAGAGAGCTACAATGGTATGGTTTAGATCAGTGGCGATTGCTCTAAGACTGCAAGGGAAGCTCAGCTTCCCCTAAAATGTCAAAAAATAAGTGATCAAATATATACTGTTGTGTGTATATGTCATTGACTAAATATGCGCTACAACGCGCTCAACTTTTGTTCAGAATCAGCTTCTTATCTCTGGTAACAACGTGGCTTTCCTCTCACTCATTCCTGCAGCTTCACAGCGCTTTAAACAGGAGTTCAATAGCGAAGCAAAAATGCTGGGCTTTGTCCCGCCCATCGGACGATTAGCGTCTCTGGGGGTCTATGGGGCAGTGGGCTGGCCTCTCTGGCCCAGACGCTCAGCTTCTGCATGATGATTGGATGATCTGTCTGAGCCTGAATCCCTTTTTGATTGACAGCGAAATGAGCGAATCAGCGATCTTGAAATTGAGCTTCCCCTCCTTGAAAGACCAGCATCCGCCACTGGTTTAAATCAATGCTTATTCATGTGTTAGACTCAAAGTGGCCTAGTCAAAGGCCAGACCTAAATGAACTTATAAATTGTGTAAAAAGTGTTTCAAATCCATCTTACTGAATAACAATGAACTAAAGCAGCAGAAAATACCTCCAAAAAGTAAAATAGGGGCTTCTGTTAGGTAATTTACTAACTTTACTTTAAACTGAATATATTGTACATACAGATGTGCATATATATTCATTTTCAAACATAAATACACGGTTTGATCTAGCATCCCTCAGTATTTAAACTCACCAATCTGCTTTAAATTTGTTAGAGAACACCTTTGGTTTTTGGTGCTTATTTTGGTTTATTTCTAACTGTGTCACAGGTTGCGAGAGGCTTTGAACTACTTGGCTCATGCATATGAGACCAATGTCACCCTGCTGAGAAAGGGAGAGAGGCATGGTGTTAACAAGGCTCTTATTGCTGTTTACAGAAGAAAGTGCCTCACTGTGAGTAAATCAACACTTGTAACCAGTGATGTTTCAGTCCTCAGCCTAAAAGGGCAATTTAACTAAATGTTTCTCTATTAAAGAGGTCTTGACTTACACTAGAGGAAACTTTAAAGGTCATTAAAGTCATTGCTGGGACCCATACAAAGTCCATCTGACATGTTCTGACATCCTACCAGTGGTTGCTTAAGTATTTTTCTCTGGACCCGAACTTTGGACATGGATGCAGACTAACATTCCCTTATTTAGGCTTTCTCTGCAGCAGGACTGAGGTTGGGGTAGATTCCCCAGTAAAAAAAAGATGTGGTTTATTCACAAATTTGTGGAGTCCCACAGTATTTAGAGCAGATTTTTCATCTTATTGACTGTTTGATGGATTCAGGCCATAAAGCTGAGGTTAAAATATTTTTTAACTCAAGAAACCAATTAGTTTAGTAATTAATTAATTATATTGTTGTTGCTTCAATCTTTAGCTACAAGTTTACATGGATCCAGTCCTAGTTTTAATCATTATTTTGATTAGGAAAGGCAGACATATTACTAAGTGACCATTCCCCTGTACACAGTTTTCAGACCCAGTCCCTGTTTTGGATTTTCATTTAAAGCCAAAAATAAATTAAATTTTTAATATAAGAATAGAAAGGCTATATATTAAAAATACAAACAAAGCTAAAAGAAACAAACCCCGAAACCAGCAAGAAAGGTTTCTCCTAATCTGACTCCGAACCTGGAAAGTCAGACGTTTCTCACTAACCCTCAACTTAAAAATCCAAAATGGCTGCCATCTGTTAATTCACAATACTGACAGCTCGAGTCTCATTTAATCTTTCACACAGGATTTTCACATAGCAGTGCACATCCTCTGGGAAAAAGTTCCTTTATTGGTAGAATCCATAAAAGTACAAAAAAAAACACGTAAGATTTATAATAGTGGCTAGCTTGTCACTGAGCAGAGCAGCTAGTTTTTCCCACTGTTTTTTTTTAAACTGGTCCATGGCTGAGTTTGGTTGGATGTTTTTCCCAGATTTATGAGGTAAATAAGTGGTCACTAGCTTGAAAAACTAATTTTGTGTCGTTTTTGGTCTTGGCTTACTTGTTCTATGTCACATTAAGCAAATAATTAGCGTAGTCTTTCTCTTGTAAATGGTTGACACCAGAGTTTCATCTGCTACCACTATAAGTGTCCCATGTACCACCAATGGTACTCATACCAGAGTTTGAGAACCCGGGTTGAACACAGGTCTGGTAGACCTATTGGAGTTCTGTGCTCATAACATAATCACAAAGAGATGTTGACACAGGTCCATTCAAGCATTTCTGAAAAAACAACTCAATTCATTTTGTAAAACTCAAAACTTAGAATGTTTAAAAACAAAGAAGTTCAAATAAAATGAGAAATTGTTTTTGAAGATTTCACAAATTGAAATCTGAAAATGAAGCGTTCATATGTGTTAAATCCCCTTTAATCGGATATCCAAAAATAATTTCCAGTGCAACCATTTTCCTTCAGAAGTCACCTAATTAATATTCCACCTGTGTGGGATTTAATCTTATAAATAGAGTTGTTCTGTTTCTGGCCTCAGAGGTCTGTTGGAGAACATTAGAGAGCAAACAGCCCACAAAGACCAAGGACCACAGCAGACAGGTCAGGAAGAACACCCTGGAGAAGTTTAAAGCAGGGTTAGGTTCTAAAACAATATACCAAGCTTTGAACATCGGACAGAGCTCTGATCAATCCATTATCTAAACATGGAGAGAGGATGGACCAACTGCAGACCTACCAAGACATAGAGGTCCACCTAAACTGACTGGCTGGGAAGGAGTGCGTGAATCAGAGCAGCCAAGATGCCTTTGGTAACTCTGGTGGAGCTGAAGTGATCCTCAGCTCAGGTGAGAGGACAACAATTAGTTGGTTCTCCACAAATGTGGGCTTCATGGAAGAGTAGCAAGACGAAGGTAATTGTTAATAGAAAGCTATATGAAGTCCAGTTTGCAGCTCTGTTTAGCTTCTGACACCACTGTGCAAAGTCATCTATCAGTCAGGGTTTGTCCTAACAAGAAACCATGTGTAGACGGCACAATGTGGACCCTGCTAAGAGCTTGGGATGCAGCTTACCGATCAGGTGAATGACTGACCTACAGCAGGGCCCGGAGAGAACTGCAAGTGACCATCCAGCAGGCTAAGCAGAGGTACAAGTAGCGACTCGAGGAGCACTTCAAAGTCAACCCACGCAGTATGTGGAGAGGCATCAGATCCATCACAGATTATAAGCAACTTCTTTGCACCCTTTGACACTCCAAGCAGCAGAAGGACTAAAGACCCACCTCAGTTGGAGGTGCAGCACCAGCCTCTCATCCTGCGGCTGCATCAACTGATCTCCAATATGAGAAACATCAACAAGGCTGCAGGTCCAGACATGGTGTCAGATCGGATGCTAAAATCATGTGCTGATCAACTTGCAGGTTTTTTTTTGGACATCTCCAACCTCTCCCTGTAGCTTTCCATGGTCCCTGTCTGCCTGAAGTCTTCCACTATTGTTCCTGTGCCCAAACAAATCAACCACCACTTGCTGTAATGATTACTGTCCTGTTGCTCTGACACCGGTCATCATGAAGTGCTTCAAGAGGATCCTCCTGAAGTACACTTCAGGAGGATCAAGGAAGCTATCCCTGCTGGCCTGGACAGCCTGCAGTTCGCCAACAGGGAGAATTGCTCCACAGAGGACGCTGTTAGCACTTCACACGGCCCTGACTCATCTGCAGCACCCCAACACCTATGTTAGGGTGCTATTTGTGGGCTTCAGCTCAGCCTTCAACACTGTCCTTCCTGACATGCTGGCCCTGAAGCTCCATAACATTGGTTTATCTGCACCACTTTGCTCCTGGATCAGTGACTTCCTCACAAACAGGCCCCAGGTGGTGAGGATAGAGAAACTCACATCTGCCCCACTGGGTTGTGTTCTAAGCCCTGCCCTCTTTACTCTATTCACACACGACTGCTCTGCTATTCACAAAAGAAACATGGTTATGAAGGTTTGAGGATGGCACCACGGTGGTGGGTCTCATATCTAACAATGATGAGACCCACTGACTCCCCAAAATCTGACTCAGTGGTGCTTCAGAAACAACCTCTTTCTGAACACCAGCAAGACCAGAACACCTCCCACCTCCCACCTGGTGAAGAAGGCCCAACAACAGCTCTTCTTGGTCAGGAAGCTGAAACAGACTGGACTCTCTACTCAGCTGCTCACAAACTTTTGCCGGGCTACAACTGAAAGCATCCTGTGCCTCAGTGTGACGGTGTGGTATAGAAGCTACACGGCACAGGAGAGGAAGGACTTAGCATGGGTGGTGAGGACAGCACAGGGGATTGTGGGATGTCATCTACCGGATCTGGACTCGGTTTATGCTGCACGAGTCCAGAAAAGGGCCAGACACATTGCTACAGATCACACCCACCAATGCACTATTTGTCCCACTTCGGTCAGGAAAACGATTCAGGAACATCACATCAAAAACAAATTGACTCAGAAACTGTTTCTTTCCCAAAGTAGTAAAGACAATCGTCCCCCTGCAGGCAGATACTAAACATCCCTGCTGACAATCAAACAAACCACCAGCCCGTCTCAGACTGTTTCAGCACAAGCTGCACTTTATGTAAATACTAAATAATACATGCCACTTTCCATGTACAACTGTTCTCCTTTATAAGTGTTTTTAAATCACATCTGTAATTTAGCTAAATTTCATTATGGGGACATAATGACAATCAAGACTCTTGAATCTTAAATCTTGAAACTGTTTGTTGTTCAAGCTCCATATTGACCATGTCTGAAATACTTCAGAAGAATTTGGTTCCAAGCTGCTATAAAACTATGTCTGTGTAAGGATTTAACCTAAATATTCAGATCAGATCTTATGATAAAAACGTTCCCTGTTTTCATCCACCAAACAGGCTCTGAATGACAGCGCATCCCGCCTGTTCTGCAGCGGTGAGGAGAGCAAAGTGGAGGAGGGTCTCTCCATCATGGACGAGGCTGTCATTCCCTGCCTTCACCTGATGAGCCGGGACGCGGCTTTATCTCAGGAGGACCGGGATGCTATGGAGAACATCCGCAGCCACTGGTGCTGCTGCCTGGGCCAGGACATGGATGGTGAGTTATTAACATCGGAACATGAGAAGGTACAAACAAACATTTCAGCTTGTGCAGCGTAAAGCAACCTTTGGACTTGGACCTACCTGCAAAGACTTCCTGCTTTACTACTCAGCTGCTCATGTATAATTAGTTTATTGTGAACCATTTCAAATTTTTCCAATAAACCTAAGTTATAGCAGGGGTTGATTATTTTTAAGTGTTGCTATAATTGTTCATGTAAAAATTCAGTACTAAAGGGCTCATTTCTACAGTTTTTTTCTGTTTTGTTTAGATTCACTGCAGGTAAAGTTGGGGGAGTTGCTGCCCCGGGTTCTGGACGGTTCCACCGGCACAGTCGTGCTGAAAGATCCACCAAAAGTCCACGTCAACCAAGCCCATGACCTGTGCAGCCGCCTGGCTGCTGTTATGGAATCTATTCACAACACCACAGTAGTAACTGTCAAGTAAAAACCTGATGGAAACCCACAAGAACCTCTGGGAACTGAACATCTTCATCATCAGCAGCAGCAGCAGCATGGCAGGCAGAGCGGTCTGCACTGATAGGACAGTTGGCTTGAGACCAGCATGTAGAATCAAATATCTGCATGCTTGGCATTGCACATGAGTAGAAAATCTGATGTGAATATATGGCAATCACTTGTGGTTAGATAGGAGATCACACACAAATACTCATCCAGAATAGAAAAGATCTGAATCCGAAGTCGCTGAAGGTAAATGATTCAGTTCTTCTAGTTTGTATTCTCCCTGCTCACCTGACAAAGCAACCCACATAAATCACACAAATATTAACAGTCCTTAAGAGTCATCAAACCTTTTGCAGGAAAAACAAAAGATGCCCAAAATGCAGCCTATTTTCTCCTAAACTGCCAACGTATGCAGCTGTTTAGTGACCAATTTCACATAGCATCTACATGTTTTACACTTAATTCTATTGTAAATACACAAAACTGTACCCTGGTGTAAACAAGTACAAACATGGTAAAAAGAAACTAGAATCTCTTTAAATCCTATGGCTTTACTTTTTAGGACACAATAAAGGTGATTGGGTCTTTATAAAGTTCTAAAGTGATTTAAATCTAACCCCAGCTGTACAAAAAACACAAAACAGATTCCAGATTCAATATTTATTAAAACACATGGAAACAAAATGGAAAGGTTGTGTGTGAAAACCTCTTTTGCCTCCTGGATTTAGGAGACAGTATACTTGAGTAAATGATCAGCTCTATAAAAGCAGCGGTTTTCAGGTCTGAAGCATGCAGGTGTGTGTCCACACAATGCCAAGAAGGAAAGACATCAGCAATGATCTTAAAGAAGCAACACTTGCCCTTCATAATTCTTGGAAGGGATGTAAGGTCTTCATTATAATGTGAAAACCAAGAACCAAAACACATAATTTTCCCAGGAGTGGATGTTGCAGACCAGAAAATACTCATCAAAACTATAAAACACATGAGCTCCATCTTTGACCCAACGGACCTCGGTTGTGAGCAGGTTAAAAGTAAAAGATCATGATATTAAGATTAGAAAAAGACTGAAGAACTGGCTTGTTTGGAAGGGTTACCAGAAGAAGTCCTCTTGTGTCCAAATAGTAATTGGCAGGGTGACCTTGGTCTGCAACGTTATACCTAAGTGAACCACAAGATTTCTGGAACAGGTGAGACCAAAGTAGAGATGTTTGGCCCCAATACATAGCACCATGTTTGGAGAAAACCAAGCACAGCAGATCAGCACAAACACCTTATACAGACTGCCAAGCACAGTGGCGAAGAGATGATGATTTGGGCTTGTTTTATAGCCACAGATTCTGGGCACCTTGCATTTATTGAGTGAAAAATTAAACTCCTCTTTACTAAAGTATTAAACAACCAATTATGAAGCCATCCGTCCAAACACTGGAGGTTTATGGAGATTTCTTTAAGGCCAGTCCTGTTCTCTATTTGCCCTGGATAAATTTGGGAAAGTTTGATTTTATTCTGTCATTGTTTTTTAAACAATGACAGAATAAAATCTGTTGTGTAGCTTTTGTGAACTCGAAGTTAGATTTAAATAATTGTAGAACCAGGTCAAAGCCAGATGATGTTCAGAACGAAATAACTTAAAGATGGTAAACTCTCTTTCTAGCGTATAATCTGTAAGATATGTAAAGCTTCAATCGTCCCTTTTGTCTGTAGTGCCAATGCCCCAAACAACCTAAAAGCAACTAGAAGACAGTACCTAACCCAGCGCCCAGCTGGTGCAGTGTATGGTCATCTCCTGCCTTTACCACTAGAAAGCCCTCCTAACTGCTCTCCCAGCCTGTGCAGTGAAACCTTCTGCTGATGGTCCAGAACAGAGCGGAGTGTCTGGTCTTCAGTCAGCCTAAAAGAGCAAACGTCACCCCTATGTTCACTGAGCTCCACTGGCTACCCTTAGCTGCCCGCATCAAATTCAAGTCCCTGATATTAGCCTACTAAGTGCTTCGTGGAATGGCTCCCATCTACATGAATGTTCTCGTAAAGGCTTACGTCACGATTTGGTCATCAAGGGATTGTCGGTAAGCAGGGCCTACAAGACAATCCAGACTCTTTTCATGGGTTGTTCCACGATGGTAGAATGACCTACCAAGGCTACCAGAACAGAGATGTCCCTGTATCTTTAAGAGAGCATCTCCTACTTTGTACTTTCTTACCCCATCTACTGCATTATCTCTTTCTGCACTTCCCTCAATGCCTGCACTCTATTTCTGCACTCTCACCCTTGTCTCCTCTGACTAGTGGTCTTCCTTCTAAGTAACTTATTAGTAGCTTTGATTTGAACTGTATTGTTATATCTTCATCTGTAAGTTGCTTTGAATAAAAACGTCTACTAATGCATAACTCTTACTGACACCCTAAAATGTTCATAAATCACAGACAAGTTTTAACTTGCTGATTGTACAGTTTACTGTATACATTAACATCTAGACTGAAGCTCAGTTCTGTTGGAAACAGCTTAAATTAGTTCAATGTGTTGCTAGGCCAGCTGGCTGCACAGTGATGCTGGCTTTGCTCTGCACAGGGGATACATGCAGCTTGTTGGTTTTTTTAAATTTATATCATCTCTTTGTATTTTTCCAGAACAGAAATTAGGACTAACAAACAGTTATTGACGACAGTAGAATGAATTATTAAATCTTAAAGGTTGCGAGTGTCAAAGCAGCACAAACCACTTGAACCCTTTAACAGGGATGACTTCATGTTGTCTCTGTGCCTTGAATTCAGCTCAGCATTATTACTGAAATCTCTGAATCAGGATTTTAGAGGAGAGCTGTGGAGCTACTCATCACACAGATCTCACAGATGTTTCACTTTTGGATGATTCTCAATAAATGTTTGAAATAATCTCTGCAGTAATTGTTGTTATTTATTGTTTTGTACACCTAACTTCTTTTTTTATATGTTTAAATGATGCTTAGCATAAAATTTGTGCATAAGGCCGATATATATTTAAACCACCTAATAGTTGTGGAATAATCTTTTTATGGTATTTTTAGAAGTATTTAGAAAATAAACAACATAAACATGCCAGTTTTCTGTCCACTTGCATCATTTTAATACCTATTATTGCACATCAGTTCATTTTATCCACTCCATTTTGATTTGTTAACACCCCAAATCTGTACTGTCATACAAAATATGCACTAATATCTCTAACGTTTTCAGATAGTATTAGCGCTAAACACACAGCTAGGCACAAGACTCAGACATATCCTCAACTTGAGCTCTATCAGTTATGATTTGATTAACTTTAATGTTTGTGAGTTAATGTTATGGTTATTTTGTTCAGTGGTTATTGTTGTGCTGGGTCTTGGATGCCAGCTAACCTTCCTGTATTTAACCCCTAATCAACATTTTCTTTATCGTGAACCATGAGAAGACTGACACAAAACTTCAAATATCCCCCTTTTCTAAGGTCATTGGTGGCTGTGCGATGTGTGTTGAAGCACCAATGATTACAGTGAATATGTTATAACATGCCAGATGTGGTCCACCAATCATTAGTTGTAGTCACAGCAGCCATCTTGTTGCAAGTTCTAACTGACCATGTGGTACCATTAAGGATCTCCAGTATCTTGTTGACGTCTTTGTTGTTGAGTTTATAAGACCATGAGCTTCAAAACACTCACAGGTCTTCCATGGATCTGTGTAAAGGGAAGGAGCAGGGGATGTATTTCAATTTCTCTTGAAATCATGTCCTGGTTAAAAAGAGAATGTTGATTTGTGGGACCAAACAGATTTTTAATGGGTCCTGCTTAAGAAGGATCTGGTTCTACAATATATTCTGAGGCTATATTCTGAAAGCACAACAGTAATTTAATGTCAGTCTCCTCAGACTTCACAAATCAGCACTACTTTGTATTGATCTATCACAAAAAATATCAAATAAATACATTGAAGTTTGTGGTAAAATGTGACAAAATGTAAAAGATTTCAAGGGGTAAAGTTTGTCTCCCCTTCCTTGAAATGCCAACTTAACGTGGTGGTGGGATTTGAGTATTTGAATGATCCTAGAGGATATGTTGTCTGGGGCTTAAATGCCCCTGGTAGGGTAACAGGGGCCAAACAGGCTCTGCGTGACGGGTCAGACAAAGAGCGGTTCAAGACACCCATCTGAGGACCACACAAACAAGGCACGTGTTGTTGCCTGGTGCGGCTTAGCCAGGGTCCCACCATGGTGACAGGCCTGGGGTCGGGACTCGTCGGAGAGCACCTGGTGGCCAAGTTGCTCCTCTCAGGACCCGGCCGGACCAAGCCCAAACCAGAGATGCAAGTCCATCCCCCGGTGGGCCCACCACCTGCAGGGGGAACCATGAGGGGCCGGTGCAAAGAGCATCAGGAAGGGGACGAAGGTGGAAACCTCGACGACCCAATCTCTGGATGATTAGGCCGGCTCTAAGGACGTGGAATGTCACCTCGCTGGGGGGGAAAGAGCCTGAGCTTGTGCAGGAGATCGAGAGAAATCGACTAGAAATAGTCGGGCTCGCCTCCACGCACAGCATGGGCTCTGGAACCCATCTCTTTGAGAGAGGCTGGACTCTCTTCTACTCTGGAGTGGCCCACGTGGAGAAGCGTTGAGCTGGGGTGGGTTTGCTTGTTGCCCCCCAGCTCAGCCATCTCGTGTTGGGGTTTTTCCCAGTGGATGAGAGGATCGCATCCCTGTGCCTTTGGGTTGGGGACAGGTCTCTGACTGTTGTTTCGGCCTACGGGCCAAGCGGTAGTGCGGAGTACCAGGCCTTCTTGGTGTCCCTGTCAGGGGTGCTGCATAGTGCCCCTCCTGGGGACTCCATTATTCTGCTGGGGGACTTCAACGCCCACGTGGGAAATGACAGTGACACCTGGAAAAGCGTGAACGGGAGGAATGGCCTCCCCGATCTGAATCCGAGTGTGCACTTAGCACCAGAACACCCTAGGCACGAGGTCAACTTTGTTATCGTGTCTTCAGACCTTCAGCCGAATGTTTTGGACACTCAGGTGAAAAGAGGGGCTGAGCTGTCCACTGATCACCACCTGGTGATCAGTGGTTGCCCGTTAGTTGGATCTGCTGGAAGAGGAGAAAGCCGGACAGACTTGGCAGGCCCAAGCGCATAGTGAGGATCTGCTGGGATCGTCTGGCGGACTCCTCAACTAGGGATGTATTCAACTCCCACCACTGGGAGAGCTTTGACCAGATTCCAGGGGAGGTTGGAGACATAGAGTCCGAGTGGACCATGTTTTCCGCATCTGTTGTCGATGCTGCTGCCCGTTAGCTGTGGCCCTAAGGTCTGCGGTGCCTGTTGTGGTGGCAATCCCCGAACCCGGTGGTGGACACCGGCACTAAGGGATGCTGTCAAGCTCAAGAAGGAGTCCTATCGGCTGTGGTTGGATTGTGGGAGTCCTGAGGCGGCTGACGGGTACAGTGAGGCCAAGCATGCCGCGGTCCGGGCTGTGGCAGAGGCAAAAGCTCGGGCTTGGGAGGAGTTCGGTGAGGCCATGGAGAAGGACTACCAGTTTGCCTCGAAGCGATTCTGGCAAACCGTCTGGCGCCTCAGGAGGGGGAAGCAGTGCTTCACCAACACTGTATACAGTGGGGGTGGGAGCTGCTGACCTCGACGGGGGACGTTATCGGGCAGTGGAAGGAGTACTTGCCGTCACGCCGTCACGTATTCCCTGGTGGAAGCAGAGGATGGGGACTCGGGATTGGACTCTTTCATCACCCAGGCTGAAGTCACCGAGGTGGTTTGGTCTGTAATGCCGGCACTAAGTCGGACCTGTTCCCGGTGCACGTTGGACTCCGGCAGGGCTGCCTTTTGTCACCGGTCCTGTTCATAACTTTTATGGATAGGATTTCTAGGTGCAGTCATGGGCCAGAGGGGGTCTGGTTTGGGGACCAGTGTATTTCGTCTCTTCTTTTTGCAGATGACGTGGTCCTGCTGGCTCCCTCTAGCCAAGACCTACAGCATGCGCTGGCGTGGTTCGCAGCCGAGTGTGAAGCGGCTGGGATGAACATCACCTCCTCCGCCATGGTTCTCAACCGTATTTTTTGCAGAAGTCAGTGGGATTTATGTTTTGATCATTTTTGAGACTGATTTCAGGGGTTTGTGTTCCCTATCACTAATGTACACAAAGCAGGTGCAAACTAAGCAGTATTTAGGTGACCATCAGTCTCATTATTCACCCGTAAGTAGGGTCGGATTAGTAATAACAATTTAAATTATTACTTTTTAAAATATTGTATTATTACTATTATTTCAATTAATCCAACAAACTAACTTATTAACTACTTTGATTTGCAGATATTGTTTATTTTTATCTCAATAATTACAGTTATTGGTACTACAAATACAAATACATTGTATTTTAAAAAGTAGCTCATCATGTTACTGTTTCTTTAATTTGGAAAACCCCGTTTCCAAACAAACGTGATTTGTTTTCCAACAGGAATCTGCCACTCACTAAATGGCGGAGGCGCTGACGTATCATTTTTTAGCTTTTTTAAGAGATTTTGTGTGCTTTTATTTTGAAAGCAACACGCCTAACCGGAAACTGTGAGTTTTTGTGGGTTTTTTTTTTTTTTAGCTTACCTTTTCTGTTCAGTCCTGCCTCAAATTACCACACCATAGCGACCGGGTTTCAGGTGGCATTGCGGAAGGAAGTCCGCCTTTTTGCTCTGGGTCCAGGCATTAAACTGACGTAACCTGGTTTTACAGTAGAACAGGTCGTCGGTGTCTGCAGAAGAAACGAATGACGTTAATCGACACACTAAAACCGGGTCGAACCAACGGGAGTTTTTACACAGCGTGGAGACGAGACCGTGTTTCCGTTCATATCTGAGATTCGGAAGCCACCGTTGAGAACCGGTAAGATAAATAAACTTTATTAAATGAATTTCACACTAAAAACTTGTTGAATTGACTGTTTTGAAACTATTGTGTTATTAGCTATATTAGCTAGCGAGAGGGGTCTTCTTACGTTGCCTGAAAACTTGCCAAGTTTCAGATGTGTAACTCTTAAATTTAAAATCATTTTTCTTTACTTTGTTGAACTGTCAACGTTTCCTTCAGTTATTATAAATAACTTGGATAAATGCGGTACTTTCATTTAACTGTCTATATAAGCCTGTAAACGTATCCTGCTCTCTTCTACCAGGTTTCTAAATATACATGGAGGCGTGAAGGTGCCACCTGTTTGTCCTGCAAACTCAGAGAAGCACATTTGGATTGATAAATTAACACGGAAACTGGATTTAAATGTACTTTCTCTAAAGCTAGCTACCTTTTATAAATATATAAATCCCTTCAAATGTTCCTATGTGTTTGTTTTCCACTAGGTGACAATTTCATATACTATAAATCTTAACAATTTGCATAGATCTTTTTTTTTTTTAATGAATATACTGTACACATTTCAGTGTGCTTTTATGGAATGGGAAAAATATCCACAGTTTTTCTTTTAATATGAACAGAAACAGACTATATTTGCTAAATTTGCCATTTAAAGAAATACAATAATCCAAATATACATACATATTTGTTGTGTATGGTGAGATTTTTTGGTCCTAGGGTTTAAATGGAGCAAATATTTTTAGAAACAAGTTTGGATAAGAAATTAAAAATGATTTGATCCGGTGTGCATATATGTGACGGAGGAAAAACCTACTTTTTCTGCGTTTTTATTTTCTAAAAACTAGCATTTGTTGGGTATAAATACATATTTTATATGTTTTTTTATGTATTGTGAGGATTGAAGTTGATAATGACATTAATCAAAAGCTGGAAAAAATAGGTTTGATGCATAATATCTTATGAAAACCTTTGAAAGAGCAGATTTTTTTTGTGACCAGCATCGGTTTGATGCTGTACAAAATGAAGGCCCCCCTCAATCAATAACGTTAAAATTTTGCCACACAAATAAGATACAAACAATTAAAACAGCAAAAATCCACATTAAAATATTACAATAGTCTGAAGTCGTTCCCTGAATATCTGATTTTAAAATGCGTTAACTTTCTTTCAAAAAAAGGTTTTTATCTCTCTTTCAAACGATCAAATCAGTTTTAACTCTTCTGAAACTTTTACATACATACTGTAAAAACATACTTGCATTTATTAAGTATGATTATACATTTATCAGTGGGGTACAAAATGCTGTCTGTGGTTAATTACTTACATTTATTCAAAATAAAAGCTAAAGCATTTCATTCAGTTCAATTCAGTTTGTTTATATAGCGCCAATTTACAACACATGTTGTCTCAAGGCACTTCACAACAATCAGGTTCATACATTCCAATTAATCCTAACTATTGAACAGTTCAGTCAGATTCAGTTATTTATTCAAATTGTATAAAAAGATTTTCTATCTAAGGAAACCCAGCAGATTGCATCCAGTCAGTGACTTGCAGCATTCACTCCTCCTGGATGAGCATGTAGAGACAGTGGACAGTCACTGGCGTTGACTTTGCAGCAATCCCTCATACTGAGCATGCATGTAGCGACAGCAGAGAGGAAAAACTCCCTTTTAACAGGAAGAAACCTCCAGCAGAACCAGGCTCAGTGTGAGCGGCCATCTGCCACGACCGACTGGGGGTTTGAGAGAACAGAGCAGAGACACAAAGAGAACAAAGAAGCACTGATCCAGAAGTACTTTCTATGGGAAGGAAAAGTAAATGTTAATGGATGTAGCTCCTTTAGTCGTTTCACCTAGAAAGAAAGAACAGATAAACTCTGAGCCAGTTTTCAAGGTTAGTCTGAAAGAGAGCACATAGAGTTAGTCACAGTAAAAGCTCAGTCAATTTCCATGTCTAGGAGAAAAGGGGTTAAACACTAAAAGACAGGGCCATGTGGATCATCGGTAGAGGGTGAGCATTAAGTTGTTGGCAGCAGAAGCTCAGACGATGCCCCTCTCCAGAAAGGTGTCACAGGTAGACACAGAGCCAGGCCAGGTGTAGCTTCTAGGAAGAGAAAAGAGAGAACAAAGTTAAAAGCTGAAATAACAGCAAATAATGCAAAATTGGAGAGTAGTATGAGAATGTAGCAAAGAGGCTGAAAGTGGTCATTATGTCCTCCAGCAGCCTAATCCTATAGCAGCATAACTACAGAGATAGCTCAGGATAACCTAAGCCACTCTAACTATAAGCTTTATCAAAAAGGAAAGTTTTAAGCCTAGCCTTAAAAGTAGACAGGGTGTCTGCCTCACGGACTAAAGCTGGGAGCTGGTTCCACAGGAGAGGAGCTTGATAACTTAAGGATCTGCCTCCCATTCTACTTCTAGAGACTCTAGGAACCACTCTTCTAACAGGTCATTGATGTGTAAATGTTCACACATTTGATTAGCAACTATTTTCTCAAGAATTTTAGATAAAAACGGAAGATTGGATATAGGTCTGTAATTTTTCAAGTCATCTCGATCAAGCGAAGGTTTCTTAAATAAGGGTTTCATTATAGCTACCTTAAAAGCTTGTGGTTCTGATCCATTTACTAAAGATAGATTAATCATATCTAAAATGGGGCTGGTAATCAGAAGAAACACTTCCTTAAATAATTTGGTTGGGATTGGGTCTAACATACAAGTTGAAGGTTTAGATGAAGCTAATATTTCTGATAACTCAGGAAGCTCCACAGGATCAAAACAGTCCAAACACAAATCAGGTTCTGTAGTTATTTCCAATGTTGTCTCACTTGCTGAGGATGAAGTAATCATCTTCGGGAGTATGTCAAAGATTTTCTTTTTAATAGAATCAATTTTATTTAAGAAGAATCCCATAAAGTCATGGCTACTAAGAGCTAAGGGAATGGATGGCTCAACAGAGCTATTGAATTGAATTGAATCTGCTCAATGTAGCCATTAAACAGGGTAACTTTACAACACAGTAGCAGCAAAATAATAGCGTAATATCTTAACATGTATGATATATTTATGTGACAGGTTTGTGGAAATCCAGTGGCCTTTTTCTTTCTTATCACAATATTTGTGTAGCTGGAGGATAGTTTATTTTTATTTGTGGTTGTCTTCCTGTTTCCTCCTCCTTCATTCTCATGATGGCTCCTCTGGAATTTATCCAACAGCATTTTTGAGCGAACCGTTCCTCTGACATAAAGACTCTGTATCCTAATAAGCTTAACGATGGATTGTAGGAATATTTGAGCAGAATAAAGGTCTCTACTGTTGACACGAATAGAAACTTGGAGCTACAGCAGTTGATTAACAGGAGAACACAGACCGCAGGCTTAGATAAAAAATGTTTGAGGAGGATCAAAAAATAGCTGCTGGAGTTTAGGAGCCTTTTAAAGCTGTAAATATTGGGCTATGAGCCGTTGGACCGTGGGATAAAATGCTATATCTCAGGGGTCGTCCCCTGCAGTTCCCCCGTTGATAACTTTAGTTTGTTTTATCTGCATTGTTGACAGAGTTAATAATACCTTATTGCTTGCTTTATTATTGAAGTTGAAGCCTGTGCTTTGCAAAAATACTTTGTCACGTTACAAATACAAACTTTACGTTGGAATGCTTTGTGGTGGCGGTGGTTTATAGTGATGTTTAAGTAAAAGGATGCATTATATTGAAATGTCTTACAAATTAAAACCTTACAACACATTTCCAGTTGGATTTGGGTGTTGACTTTGATTGGTTCAATCGGTCACATGAATATAATTTAATCTAAACCACTAAATTGTGGCTCTGGTTGTATGTTCAGAGTCATTATCCTGCTGGAAGGTGAACCTCTGCCCAGCAGCCTCTAACAGGTTGTCTTCCAGGACTGTCCTGGATTTGGCTCCATCCATCTTCCCATAAACTCTGACCAGCTTTCCTTTCCATGCTGTAGAAACACATCTTGCAGCATGATGCTATCACCATCAATGCTTACTGTGGGGATGGTGTATTCAGGGTGATTTGCTGTGGTAGTTGTTTGCTACATATAGTGTTTTGCATGTTTGCATCTAAAAGTAAATTTTTGGACTCATATGACCCGAGCACCTTCTTTCTGTTAGCTGTGTCCCTATATGACTCGTGACAAACTGCAAACATGACTTTCTTCCAGCTCCTTTTCCATAAAGGCTAGATTTGTGGAGTGAGAGTGGGTATGTGAACATGTTCTTCCACCTAAGCTGTGAATATCTGCAGCTCCTTCAGAGTTACTTTTGTTCTCCTGACAGCTTCTCTGATTATTTCTCTACTTGCCCAGCCTGTCCTTGCTTGGTTTTAAAAGATTCACCTAAATGTAATACGGTGCCAACAAAGCCTTAAAATTGTCATGTTGGTTTAATCGCTTAAAGCTCTTGAAAAGAAAAAAAATAATATAGACTGATAAGCAACATGAGGCCTAATAAAAACGACCAGAATGCAATGATTTGGCTGTTGTTTCTTTTTTTAATATTTACCAGGTGCCATGAGCAGAGAGCTGAACGTCCCGATGGGTTCTCCTGTCCCCGGGGTTTCTGAGAGGCCTCCTGACAATGGGGGAATGGACTACAGGGACTGGGTACGCCGCAGTTACCTGGAGCTGGTCAGCTCCAACCACCATTCGGTCCAGGCCCTGTCCTGGAGAAAACTCTACCTGAGTCGTGCCAAATTGAAGGCCTCCAGCAGGACCTCTGCTCTGCTCTCTGGCTTTGCAATGGTACATCTTTGCAGAAACTCTCGACTCTGCATTAAAAAAAGATTTTTATTCTCCAGGAAGTTGTTGTATTATCTTCTGCTTTAGAGACTCGGATATCTTGCCACTCATTCTTGCATGTGAGACATGAAAATGGTTTTAAGTTTACTCTTCATGGTTTCACTCTTGTCCTGAGGAGTGCATTCTCTAACAAATGTTGATTTAAAGACTTGTATAGCATACGCTTATATTTAGTGGTGTACTAGACGGGGTTAGAAAACAGTATTTGTCTCATATGTCACACATCTGCTTCAGCCCTCATCTCCCTGAGGCTGATCATCATCTCTCCTTCTTCTTTAAGGGCTGCCCGACAGTTGTTTTTCTCATCAAACAAAACGTTAAAATAATGAATTTAAATCTGACCGCTTCATGTCAGCAGATAAGTCTAAACATCACCTGCAGCTACAGCAATGTGACTTCCTTTAATGTGTTTACAGAACTCCATAAAATTTCTTTTGTTTAATCTTCTTTTTGCTGCATTTATAAGTGATATCGGACGGTAGATAGATGGAGGTGTTGGATCTTTATCTGGTTTGAGGATCAGATTTATTTTAGCACCAGTCATGGAGTTTTCTAAAATGTCTACATTCCCACGTTGTCCTGTAAGCTGGGACACAAGTACCCTATACAGCTGTGTTCAAAGTAACAGCTGTCACTGGTTCTGGTAGAATTTCATATATTCCTACATGACAAATCATTTACAAGGACGCTGCAGGCCAGAGGTTTAGAGACAACTTCATGTTCTTCCTTAATAACCAGTATGAGTTCTGTGATTTTTGGCATTATGGGTTTATTAGCATATCGTCTAGTTTGTGCACACAAAGAGACTTTAACCTGGGTGAATGTGTTTTTAGGTGGCCATGGTCGAGGTGGACCTGGATGTGAAGTACTCTTATCCTCGAGAACTCCTCATCGCCTTCAGTGTGTGCACCACGGTGCTGGTGGCGGTGCACCTCTTCGCTCTGCTGATCAGCACATGCATCCTGCCCAACGTTGAAGCCGTGAGCAACATCCACAACCTGAACTCTGTCAGCGAGTCGCCACACGAACGCATGCACCACTACATCGAGCTGGCGTGGGGTTTCTCCACAGCTCTGGGGATTCTGCTGTTTTTAGCAGAGGTGGTGCTCCTCTGCTGGGTCAAGTTCCTGCCCGTAGACACCGGCGAGGCCAAGAAGGCGGGCGCCAGCACCATCGTGACCCCCAGCACCATGACGAAGCCCACAAGTCCGTCGGCCTTAAGCAGCGGCTGGCAGGCCGCACTGGCCTCCACCATCATCATGGTCCCGGTGGGGGTCATTTTTCTGCTCTTCACCATTCACTTCTATCGCTCTCTGGTGCGCCACAAGACAGAGCGCCACCACCAGGAGATTGAGGAACTGCACAAGATAAAGGTGCAGCTGGACGGCCACGAGAGAGGCCTTCAAAATGTGTGAGAACGTGACGGCAGCTTTAAAGACTCCTGCATATGTTACATATTTATATTACTGTGTCTTCTCTGCCATTGGCTGCAGTCATCGTTTACGAGCAGCGAGCTTTTCAGCTAAACACCTCGGACTGCCAAATTATTCTTATAGGAACATTCATGGCTGATCTGTTGGCTTCATTTATTGAGGTCAAAGCTGAAGGTTTACAAGCAAAAAAGGGCTATGCTGTACAGTGTACCTTATGTGCTATGTCTCTAATTTATAGGGGGGTTGGTGGTTAAAAGTTTCATTTTGAAATGAGCAACTGCCTGTTTTCACTCTGAGAGGAATTAGTTTCAGAGGATCTCTTCTTTTCGGTTAATTCTTGCTCAGCCAAAGATTTATGATTGCTCTCATTCTCATGTAGCTTGGACTGTATGATGGTATCAGTCATGAGTCAATGTTGGATTAACCCATAATCTGTATATTGACCATGATCTGCAGAGCAAGCACATCACATGCTTTCATTCATAAGGTGGAACGTGTCATCCATCCTGAATAGAAGATATGTTCACATGGGGTCCATAATAAATCCAACTCTACAGGTGCATCTAAAAATCAGAATGTCATGGAGAACTTTCAGATGCACCTTACAGTCCAAGGGTTACTCCTTGTTGGTTTATTCTCTGGGGATAATTACAGGTGCATCTCAGTAACTTAGAATTGGAAAAAATGTATTAATCCAAGTGTCTATGCAGCGCGGCACAGAGGTGATCAGTCTGTGGTTCTGCTGAGGTGTTCAGGAAGCCCAGGTTGCTTTGATATTGGCCCTCAGGTCATCTTCATTGTTGGTTCTGGTGTCTCTCATCTTCCTCTTGACATTACTCCATTGATTCTCTATGGGGTTCTGGTCAGTCCAGTTTGCTGGCCAGTCAACCACAGTAACAGCAAGGTCATTGGATCAGCTTCTGGTATCTTTGGCAGTGTGGGCTGGTACCAAGTCCTGCTGGAAAATAAAGTCAGCATCTCCATAAACCTTGTCAGCAGAAGGAAGCATGAAGTGCTCTCAAATGTCCTGGTAGATGACTGTGGACTTCAGAAAACCCTGTGGACCAGAACCAGCAAATCACACGCACCCCAAATCATCATTGACTGTGAAAATTTCACACTGGACTTCAAGCATTGTGGATTCTGTGCCTCTCCACTCTTCCTCCAGAGTCTGGGACCTTGATTTCCAAATGAAATGCTAACTTTATTCCACCAGACCACTCGGCATAGAACAGTCCAGTTGAAATGCTTATAAGGTTCTCTCTAGATTAGTTTAACAGTGGTTTAACAAAGGATTGCAAAGGTTATATTATAACCCATGCCCTAGTCTTGTGAATCTCTGCCTAACTCTTTTTCTACCACACTTTTTCTTTCCACTTAACTTTCTTTTAACAGGCTTTGATAAAGCACTCCCTGGACAGCCACCTTAAGCAACATTTTTATGTGGCTTACCCTCCTTACAGAGGGGGCATGCTGGGGGGGTATTGAGATAAATCTGAGTTTATCTTTTAAGTTTAATTCCTGAAATTTAGGAACGTTTTTCTGATAATCTCATTTGTTGAGATGAACTTGTATTTCCCACTCTCTCATCACTAGTTGAGTATTTCTCCTCTCAGCAGCATGATGGCTGACTGAGTGCAGGTAAGTGTAAAAAAACAGATTATGCATTTGTGACAGATTGTTATAACAGATTGACATCACTGTACTTTTATAATTTAAACAATTTCTGGTTTTAAGCTGCTTTTGCTGCCTGTTACAAACAAATGGAGCCTGCCTGGAAACCATCCACCCACTCAGTTTCTGCACATCGATGCTGTTTTAAAGTGCTTAAATATCTGAGCTCCTTACATTTGCCTTACTGAAATATTGCCTTGAGTTTGTTGGATAATTAGTTTTTATTTTATTTTTTTAAAGGAACCAAACTGTTGCCACATTCCAAATAACATGCCAAACCAAAATGGCGCTCAGTAGTTTTATTTTTTCTGAACTTTCTTATTTGTCCATCCTGTAAATTCATCAGTAACTTTGTCCTGTTGTTTAATGTCTATGGATCTGTGCTTGGTACTGCAGAGGTCTGTGTAAGAAGATCATGGGTCACAACCTGAAATGTACCGCTGAATAAAACAAAGACCAAAGTTTTCTTTGTCTTGTGTGACGACTTTGTCCGTTCGCTCAGAAGGAAGTCCACAGGGAAGCTCCTCTGTAAAAACAAAAGACAAAGGATGTAAATGTAACCGATATCCGTGGAAGGGCAACAACTGAAATCTGGGAGAGTAAATGCAGCATCAGAAAGAATGTCAGCATTATTTTACATCATGTAAAACAAACCTGATAGACAAGAGTAGATTCTTTGTTTTGGCTTTTCTCATCTTCCAGTTCCTTCATATAATCATTTCCATCTGTCTTTTGAACCTTCTGGTTAGTGTGTGAACAATTCTTCAGCAGGGACAGGAATGAAGGTCAGAGTTGATGGGAAGGTGGATGGTGCTCAATACTGAGAATACTCCTGGAGAAACCTGATGGAGGCTGCAAAACAACAACCCTGAACATGCAGCCTGAGAAAATGGAATAGGGTAGAGCAAAACATACTCATATTTATCAGAATGGTCCAGTCAAAGTCTAGGTTTACAGTCCTGTGAAAAAGTATGATACCTTACACATTTTTTTTCTATTTTTCGTTTTCTACCACACTTTCATTTCAGCTCATCAGACTGCTACAGTTTTTATAACTAAGAAGTAAATATAAACGTTGGAGGGACTATGTCTCTCGGCTGGCCTGGGAACGCCTTGGGCTCCCCCTGGAGGAGGTGTCTGGGGAGAGGGACGTCTGCTGCCCCCGCGACCCGGTCCCGGATAAAGCAGAAGACGACGAGTACGAGTAAATATAAACAGATTTTCAAATGATGGTTTCATTATTTCAGGGAAAAAAACTACATACCCAACCTGGAAATAAGTGGGAAAAAAAGTAATATTTCCATAAGCCTAATAACACGTTCTGCCACACCATAGCATCAACATCTGCCATTAAACATTTGTCTCACAATCCTTACTGCTTTAGAAGGTCCTGGATTTCTTTTTTTCTTGAAGATATTTAACCTTTCATCCAAAAGGCTGAATCAGTTCCTGGTTTTTTTTCAATAAAAGAAGTCCAGTTGCCTTCAACTTGTCATGTCCTGGATGACTGAGAATCTACATCCGAGTCTTTTACGTCACTGTGGAAGAGTTCTGGTCCACTCTTCAATACTTCCTCGGTGCATTAAATCCAAATGAGAATCTGTGATAAGACTTGAAAAGTGCCGTTCACAGATGCTCCTCATCCGGTGTGTGTGATGTTGAACAATGTGCAATAAATAAAACCAGTGTCAAGATGTGCAAAGGTAGTCCAGACATAATCCATATCAACGCTTTTGCAAGGCACTTTAACAGTGTTGTTTGTTTTTGTTTAAGATGCTATATCAAAGCATATGTGTCATGAGGGGTCATACTATAGTGTATCCAAGAAAACTACAAGTCATGTAAGGTCATATAGTATTCATTATAGAAAACTATGTGTCATATGAGGTAACACTACAATATTATCGTATGTATTGGAGGAAACTGTGTCTTTTGAGGTCATACTATAATCAGAATCAGAAAAGCTTTATTGCCAAGTACGTTTTTGGAATTTGTTTTGGCGTAGTCGGTGCAATACAGTACAAATTAAACAGTATAAACATATCTACAATATAATATAAATATATGTTCACAGTTTTAAGTGAGTGAGAGTAAATATAGAGCAGTACAGGTCCTTCTCAAAATATTAGCATATTGTGATAAAGTTCATTATTTTCCATAATGTCATGATGAAAATTTAACATTCATATATTTTAGATTCATTGCACACTAACTGAAATATTTCAGGTCTTTTATTGTCTTAATATGGATGATTGTGGCATACAGCTCATGAAAACCTAAAATTTCTATCTCACAAAATTAGCATATTTCATCCGACCAATAAAAGAAAAGTGTTTTTAATACAAAAAACGTCAACCTTCAAATAATCATGTACAGTTATGCACTCAATACTTGGTCGGGAATCCTTTGGCAGAAATGACTGCTTCAATGCGGCGTGGCATGGAGGCAATCAGCCTGTGGCACTGCTGAGGTCTTATGGAGGCCCAGGATGCTTCGATAGCGGCCTTTAGCTCATCCAGAGTGTTGGGTCTTGAGTCTCTCAACGTTCTCTTCACAATATCCCACAGATTCTCTATGGGGTTCAGGTCAGGAGAGTTGGCAGGCCAATTGAGCACAGTGATACCATGGTCAGTAAACCATTTACCAGTGGTTTTGGCACTGTGAGCAGGTGCCAGGTCGTGCTGAAAAATGAAATCTTCATCTCCATAAAGCTTTTCAGCAGATGGAAGCATGAAGTGCTCCAAAATCTCCTGATAGCTAGCTGCATTGACCCTGCCCTTGATAAAACACAGTGGACCAACACCAGCAGCTGACACGGCACCCCAGACCATCACTGACTGTGGGTACTTGACACTGGACTTCTGGCATTTTGGCATTTCCTTCTCCCCAGTCTTCCTCCAGACTCTGGCACCTTGATTTCCGAATGACATGCAGAATTTGCTTTCATCCGAAAAAAGTACTTTGGACCACTGAGCAACAGTCCAGTGCTGCTTCTCTGTAGCCCAGGTCAGGCGCTTCTGCCGCTGTTTCTGGTTCAAAAGTGGCTTGACCTGGGGAATGCAGCACCTGTAGCCCATTTCCTGCACACGCCTGTGCACGGTGGCTCTGGATGTTTCTACTCCAGACTCAGTCCACTGCTTCCGCAGGTCCCCCAAGGTCTGGAATCGGCCCTTCTCCACAATCTTCCTCAGGGTCCGGTCACCTCTTCTCGTTGTGCAGCGTTTTCTGCCACACTTTTTCCTTCCCACAGACTTCCCACTGAGGTGCCTTGATACAGCACTCTGGGAACAGCCTATTCGTTCAGAAATTTCTTTCTGTGTCTTACCCTCTTGCTTGAGGGTGTCAATAGTGGCTTCTGGACAGCAGTCAGGTCGGCAGTCTTACCCATGATTGGGGTTTTGAGTGATGAACCAGGCTGGGAGTTTTAAAGGCCTCAGGAATCTTTTGCAGGTGTTTAGAGTTAACTCGTTGATTCAGATGATTAGGTTCATAGCTCGTTTAGAGACCCTTTTAATGATATGCTAATTTTGTGAGATAGGAATTTTGGGTTTTCATGAGCTGTATGCCAAAATCATCCGTATTAAGACAATAAAAGACCTGAAATATTTCAGTTAGTGTGCAATGAATCTAAAATATATGAATGTTAAATTTTCATCATGACATTATGGAAAATAATGAACTTTATCACAATATGCTAATATTTTGAGAAGGACCTGTATAGGATGCGAGAGCGGTACAACAGTGCAGGTGATCAGTGTGCAAGTAAAGCAGGAGTCCAAGCTGAGCGTTAATGTAACGCATAGAGTTACAGGTTACAGGTGTCCTGTCAGCAAAAAAGGGGGGGTGTGGGTGAAAGGGAGAGTGTCAGGGTGGTTTCTGGGCTTTGTTAACCAGGCTGGTGGAAGACTGCAGCCAATAACCTTCTCAGCAGACCGAATGACACGCTGCAGCCTGCCCTTATCCTTTGTTGTAGCAGCGGCGTACCAGATGGTGATGGAGGAGGTGAGGATGGACTCAATGATGGCTGTGTAGAAGTGCACCATCATAGTCTTTGGCAGGTTGAATTTCTTCAGCTGCCGCAGGAAGAACATCCTCTGCTGGGCTTTCTTGATGAGGGAGCTGATGTTTGGCTCCCACTTGAGATCCTGGGAGATGATGGTTCCCAGGAAGCGGAAAGATTCCACAGTGTCAATTGTGGAGTCACAGAGGGTGATGGGGGCAGGTGGGGCTGGGTTCTGCCTGAAGTCCACAACCATCTCCACTGTCTTTAGAGCGTTGAGCTCAAGGTTGTTCTGGCTGCACCAGTCCACCAGATGGTCCACCTCCCATCTGTACGCAGACTCATCACCATCAGAGATGAGTCCGATCAGGGTGGTGTCGTCCGCAAACTTCAGAAGCTTGTATGTCAGAGGATACTATGTGTCGTGTGAGGTCATACTATAGTATGTATCAAAGGAAACTACATTCACCGGCCACTTTATTAGGTACACCTTGCTAGTACCGGGTTGGACCCCCTTTTGCCTTCAGAACTGTCTTAATCCTTGGTGGCCTAGATTCAACAAGGTACTGGAAACATTCCTCAAGAGAGTTTGGTCCATATTGACATGATAGCATCACACAGATGCTGCAGATTTATCGGCTGCATCCATGATGAGAATCTCCCGTTCCACCACATCCCAAAGATGCTCTATTGGATTGAGATCTGGTGACTGTGGAGGCCATTTGAGTCCAGTGAACTCATTGTCATGTTCAAGAAACCAGTCTGAGATGATTCGTGCTTTATGACATGGTGCGTTATCCTGCTGGAAGTAACCATCAGAAGATGGGTACACTGTGGTCATAAAGGGATGGACATGGTCAGCAACAATACTCAGGTAGGCTGTGGCGTTGATACGATGCTCAATTGGTACTAAGGGGCCCAAAGTGTGCCAAGAAAATATCCCCCACACCATTACACCACCACCACCAGCCTGAACCATTGATACAAGGCAGGATGGATCCATGCTTTCATGTTGTTGACGTCAAATTCTGATCCTACCATCCGAATGTTGCAGCAGAAATCGAGACTCATCAGACCAGGCAACGTTTTTCCAGTCTTCAATTTTAGTGAGCCTGTGTGAATTGTAGCCTCAGTTTCCTGTTCTTAGCTGACAGCTGGCACCAGGTGTGGTCTTCTGCTGCTGTAGCCCATCCGCCTCAAGGTTTCAACGTGTTGTGTGTTCAGAGATGCTCTTCTGCATGCATTGGTTGTAACAAGTGGTTATTTGAGGTACTGTTGCCTTTCTATCAGCTCAAACCAGTCTGGCCATTCTCTGACATCAACAAGGCATTTGTGCCCACAGAACTGCAGCTCACTGGATATTTTCTTTTTTTTGGACCATTCTCTGTAAACCCTCGAGATGGTAGTGCGTGAAAATCCCAGTAGATCAGCAGTTTCTGAAATATTCAGACCAGCCCGTCTGGCACCAACAACCATGCCACGTTCAAAGTCACTTAAATCACTTTTCTTCCCCATTCTGATGCTCGGTTTGAACTGCAGCAGATCGTCTTGACCATGTTTACATGTCTACATGCCTAAATATATTGAGTTGCTGCCATGTGATTGGCTGATTAGAAATTTGCGTTAATGAGCAGTTGGACAGGTGTACCTAATAAAGTGGCCGGTGACTGTATGTGTCATGTGAGGTCATACTATAGGTCATAGTATCATGTGTGTGTGTATATATATATATATATTTGTTTTTTTCCTTCTTTCATTCTATAGTATGTGTCCAAGAAAGCTCAGAGTCAACCATTTAAACTGGCAAAATTTAATTACTACAAAATCTTGAACAAAACAAAAATCATTAGCAACCAGCGTTAGTCCAGATAACAAAACACCTCATGACAGCATATGTTTTCAGATAATTAATAATAAGCGTTTTTTATTGTCGTCTGAAAATCTAGTAACTGATTCCAAAAAAGAAGTTTCAACCGTGTCTTAACTGTTTCAGACCACCAGAGGGCAACAGTGCACATTTATGGCATTATTAAATTAAAAATCTCTAACCTCCCTTCAACATTGTTCCAGCAATATTCTGGAATAAAGATGGTGATGATCAACCATGACTTTACGTTTTTCCTTCACTATTTCCAAGACTTTCAGAGTTTAATTAAAAACAGTCCATATGGACATTTTAACCAAGATCTGTAGGTACTGATTCTCTTTTTAACAATCAGGTGAGAAATAAATATTTAAGCTTTTTAAAAATGAAAGCAAAGGTTTAAATTTTACAAATAAAATAACTTGATCTTAACACCTCACAAGCCAACATTTCATTTTAATCTGTGTAAACTTACAAGAGCGCACGAACACTGACAGCATGATATCCAAAAATATCGAAGCATCTTTTTCATTACTTTCATGCTATCCAAAGAAAGTAAGTAAAGCTTTAATATGGAAAGTTTTTTAAAACAAAATGTTGAACTGCATTGAAAAATGCAAAGCTGCAAAAATCCAAGAAGAAACTGGATAATGCCCAATCAGATTTAAAAATTGACAATGAATGCAAAAACAATGCTACATGGAAGAGAAAATGTAGCATTCAGGCTGATCTGCTGCATAACAACTGCACTAAACTGGGGAATGTTCATCACAATGGTAGGAGTGCTCATAGGGTTTATTATGTTGTAGATTACTAAACCACATTAATCGACGTTTGTCCTGTTATTTTTTCACCATTTTTGACTAAAGACTTAAAAGTGGGGAAGGTTTTGTAACCATTGTGCATTTAGGAACACAACTTGGCCATCAAGTTTTTTTCTCTGGGACCCCCTCCCCCCCAACTCTGAGACCATTAGGTTCATAAAGAGACCGATGTGCTGAAGTTCACCTTTACAATGGCTCAAAACCACTCTGCAGTCTCCAGGATTTTAAGGTCGAAGATCACCAGATTGCTGCAAATTTGAAAAACGGAAAACCCAATTCTAAAATCCTATTTTAATGTGAGGGAAAGCTCTTTGTACTTCACCAGGTTCACTGCCTCTCTGTGCATTGAGGCAAGGCCAGTTGTGGGAATCTGACTCACAAAACTGACCCCATCAAGGCTCAGAACTCTGAAGTAGTAGTTCAACTGTATTTAAATTGCATTATAAACTCTCTGAACTATGAACAGGAGACTGGAAAGGTCCTAATTTCAATTGGGCTCCACATGCCCAGTTTGGAGGTGTGTGCACTTCTCTCCAGCTGGAAACTCTATGTCACAGAAGGTGCTAATTTTAATTCAAAGAATATGAAATATTAGATAACTGTTACTGTAACTTAATTGACTAAATAAATGAAAATGAGGACAGAGAAGGTTTTATAGTGCAAGAAACCCTGTTTAGCTTTTTATAAACACAATCAAATAGAAAACCTCTCTCATAGACTGCAAACTTCAACCAAAAGTCCTTTAAATAAAAAAGAAAAAAAAAGACAACAAAGTTAATTAACACTTCTCTGGTGTATTAGCTTGTGAGTCGTTACAAAAAAATGTCAAAAACAGCTGTGATCGGTGCGAGCGGCAAGTACTGACACAAAATCTACTAATTGATGATGATCGAGTGATACAGTTTACATCTGTGTGAAATGATGAAGGCATCATGCAGGATCATTAACTAAGGTGTTGCAAAGTAAGGCAGCTGAACATCTCTGCTCCACAAAAATACTAAAAGATGTTCAGTGTGGTGAGTTTCTTTTATTTTTTTTTTTAAGCAGAAAGACTCGAAAGCTACTCATGGGTTTTTGAGGTTTGGCCGTTTTATATTTATGTTCCACATGCATTTTATTTAAAGCTGTCAAATCTGAAGATGACACCAGAAGACACAAAGCTCCCTGACCTCCAAAGACACTTGATCTGAACTCGTTTACTGCCGTAAACTTCGATATTTTTCTGTGGTAAACTTTAGATTTTGAAGACAAAAGACTAAACGTGGTAATGATCCATTAAACTTGTGAGCAGCTTTGTGCACTTTAGGGAGATCTCAATAGGCTTGGAGTGTTTCGAAACGTTAATCGTTTAAAAATCTGTCAAATGAGGTCGTCTGACAAGTAACTTTAATGTGAGCCTCCTGAAACATGAAGCTTCTTCTTGTTCTCTCTCATGCTGTTTTTCAAATAAACTAAACATTCAAAAATTCATTACCTACCAAAACTTTGAGACGACATGCCACAGGGTACAAAACGAAAAAGAAAGACAACTGAAATGATTAAATCAACAGCTAACATAGCTTATAATCAGTCAAAGGCGAAATAAAGATCTGACAGTGATCTGGAGGCTGCCACTCAGCAGACATATGACCTCGTCTCTGTCTGCCTTTATGTAGGGAAAAAACCCTCTTTCATGACCTGATTCCTCTGTTTGGACCTACAGGGTTTAAAGAGTGACTTTTACACTCTGAAGCTTTCACCTTTGCCATCGATGTGGCGCAGACGCAGGTAAACATCTGTGCCGATGCCCTGCATGGACTGTATGGACAGAGAGCCGCCGAGGTACTCTGCGTAGGCCCTGGATGTGGGCAAGCCGAAACCAAACCTGTGCAACAAAGACGATGAGTTCAGACCTGACTGTTAATAAAACTATGGGGCTAATAGAGAAAAACCAAGAAAAGCAAGTCAAGTGTGAGATGAGCACTGCGGTTAGATCAGGGTGCATCTGTAAATTAGTCCCATTCTTACCCATGCATCGGGCTGGATTGGTTCCCACTGTTAGTAATGGTGTTGAACAGGTTGCTCATGCGGGGGTCCTGCACGCTCTCCTCTGCAGTGCTGAAGTGGTAGTCCATCACCTTGTCAATTATTTTGTGAGGGATGCCACCTCCGCGGTCTGAAATCCTAAACACAAAAACACTATCGTCACCAAAGTTAATACAAAAAAAAACAAAACGGGTTTTAGAGGATTTTAATTTACTATGAGAAACAAAAACTAATCCAAACCACTCTGGTGCATCATGGAAAAGTAACTGCCCCCTTGTTTATCATGAGCTACTTGAGATTACGTACTACGGATGGATGGATAATAGAACAATAAAACTATTTAGAAATGGCATCTAAGAATCAAAAAGGTTTAAATCCCTTCAGAGATATTTTGATATTTAGACATTTCAGTGTACCAGATGTCCCTGAATGCACCATAAAAGCACAGCTGTTGAGAAATCCCACCGGGTCAGAGGGACTGGACAGTACCAGTGTGTTGTTCCATTTCATGTGTTGTGCAGTGTTTTGGACTGGTTAGAGGCTTCGGGTAGCTGGATTTGGACTTTAGCTGATTTTTCTCCAGAACCATTAATGGTGTTTCAGGTGAGTAATTCAGTTAACTTTGGAGCAGCTATGTACATTATTGCTGTTGAAAATGCATACTCTGACATGAGGTTCTGGTACGGTCCACCTTTCTTTCTCTACTGTAGCTGCATGAGAACCCTTAATGATCCCAAATGGCAGAGTGCAGTGAAAGCTGGGAGTCATTTTCCACGCTTGTAACCTGCGCACCGTAACCCCTACATGCACTTGTACAAAGTACACACTCCATAGAAGGTCGTAGGGTGTAGGGTGGGTATTGGGACAGGGCCATTCTCTGGTTTGTTTTGGTGTTACTTATTAAAGCTGCCCTACAGAACGTTAAATCGTGCTCTTAGTTCCACACATACTTACTTAGCATCTGTTCAGGTATAAAACAGGCTGCATTTGGTTGGTACATGTGGTACCGAACCAACAGGGTTATATCGGATATTTTCGGTACCGGTGTGTGTACCGTTACAGCCGTAATCACAACCCACACACCCAGACCTGAGCTTTTACGGACAGAACAGGAGTGGATCCTGTTTAAAATTAAAACGCCGTCTTTCTGATTTAATGTTCTTGAGAAAGTCTGTCACAACAGAACCCCTCAGGATCCAAATTAGCCTATGTTTATGGCCACTAATGTCAATACCGACGTCCAGGCAGGAAGAGTTGAAATGTAAACAGAACCCAACCGTAACAGCAGAGCACCGTACAGATTAACTGGGTTTGAACATTTTATATAAAAGCAGAGCTCCTGCTTCGAGTCATCAGCTCAGGTTAGATGTTTCCACCACTGTTACCAAGAGATATATGAGAAGTTCACATCTCCATATATTTCACATTTTATCATGCTTCCAACAGTGTATTTTATTGAGATTTTATGTGATGGATAATCATTGGGAAACAGAAGGAAAAAGACACCATACTTTCAAAAGATTTGATTAAATGAAAACCTGAACAATGTGACTGATTGTTTAGCCTCCATTAGTCTGCTGTTCTGTTTCTGGCCTCAGAGGTTTGTTAGAGAACAAACCGCATCATGAAGACCAAGGAACACAGCAGACGGGTCAGGGAGAAAGCTGTGTAGATGTTTAAAGCAGAGTTCAGGTGGGAGAAACTGTTGACAGGACAACCAGTAGTCATGTTCTCCACAAATGTGGCTTTGTGTTAAAAAGCCAGTTTAAGTCCCACAAGCCATGCAGGAAACGTAGAAAACATGAAAGCTTTCGCACATCCCTGCTGTGCTCTGCGGGGACAGGAAGCTCAGAAGATGGATGGGGTAAAATACAGGAGATGATGCAGAAGATGTAAAATCAGGATGGAGGTCCACCTTCCAGCAGGACAATGACCCCAATCATACAGCCGGAGATACAATAGTGGTTTAGATCAAAGCGTATTCATGTGTTAAAATGGCCCAGTCAAAGTACAGGGTGCTGTATACAAATGCAAACCTTACTTTTCAGATATTTTTGATTTTTTGAAAACTATGTAGATCAGAATTAGAGCAACTTTATGCTGGTTTAATCCCCATAAAATTCATTGAAGTTAATTGTTATGTGACAAAATGAAGAAAAAAGTTTAAGGGGTATGAATATTTCTGCAAGGCACTGTATTTCAACATCGAAGCCTATTCATAAAGCAGAATGGGCTAAACCTAACTGAGAATCTGTGGATTCGAAAACTGGTGTTCACAGACGCTCTCCACCCATTCTGACTGAGCTTGAGATGTTTGAGCAAAGACTGAGTTTCTAAATCTGCAAAGCACAAAAAGAGAAACCCAGCAGTGAACAATGGTTCCACAAAGCATTAACTCTGAGGGGCTGAATACTAAAGCAGACGACACTCTTCAGAGTTTTATTTCTAAAAACAATCGTAAACCATGTATGATATTCCTTTCCACTTCACATTACTAGTTAGTAATATTCTGGATCAACTACGATCTCCAGGACTTGAATTTCAAATTAAAGCCCCTCACCTTATGACAAAGTCAATGTCGTTGTTGGCGATGGTAACGACGACATCGGGCACGTTGTACGGAGTATCCAGGTGGCTTTCCATGGTGGCTCTAAAGGAGGAGCACCAATAAAAAAGCAACACTGACAAAAGTTCACTCATTTACAACATGAAGTTGCTAACACTTTAATCTGCTTTTCTTAATGAAAAACATCCAGACATCAATAACACGGCTGAAGATGTTGCCCTCTCTGGACTAAGAAGACTCCACAAGATGAGCTAATTAAGATAAAATGATCAAATAAACGGTTTCTATCCTGTTTTTAGAGCCGCAAAACCATCAAACAAAACAATGCTTTGTAATTATTTAACCAGCTTTAATAAAAACCTCTTTTCCATAAAAAATTAATTCTGTTTTATGTGATTTTCAACAAAGGACCCCCTCCATTCAATCAAAGCTTCTGAAGAGAAAAACAAACAGTTCAATCTTTAAATCTCAAAATGCAGAAGCTTCTTTCATCCATTGCTCTCTCTCATCTCTCTCTGTTACATCTCCACCTTTTTCCTTGCCCATCCCTCTCATCCATCCCTACCTCCTCCATCCCTCATTCCCACCCACTTCATCCTTCCAATCCCACTTCCTTTATCCTTCTTCTCATCCCTTTGGCCTCCATCTCTCTCTCATCACTACCACACCCTGCCCCCGTTTCAACCCCAGATCTTTAATCCGTCGTCCTCCCATCCCCACCTCCATCATTTCCCTCATGCATTCCTCCTCCACCATTCATCCATCACCACCAACAACTTCCTCCTGCCAGTTCTAACAAAATGTTTCTTTCTAAGAATTATTCTAAATGATGACAGCCAAAAATCTGCACAAACTATATGTTTAAAACTAAATATAAGTTTACCAAAAAAAAAACGTAGTCATAATGTTTGCATTCAAAATGCAAAGACAAACCTTCCTTGATGTCACTATATTTGAAAAATGTTAAAACTGGTAATGAGCTGACCCCAGATGGAAGATCATCTTCTCGTCTCTGTTTTACCTCATGGCGTTCTTAAGAAGCTCTGGCAGGATGTAGTCCAGAGGCAGAGGGATGAAGGGGAAACGGGCCGCGACGTGTCCGTTGATCCGGACCCTCGGAGAGTTACCGTACTGGTGTTCACACAAACGTCTGTTGGACACGAGAGAGAACGAACTCAACACAAAACGTTCTTACAAGTAGCTTGCTAAATCAACCAGGAGTTTCTGCTGTTCTTATTGGAAATAACTGATTTGAAATAGAGCTGATCTTCTGGAACGGCAGAATGATGAAATAAATCACAGAGCAACAAACATGCTTCATATCCTCATTACTCTTCAGTTTATTAAAAAACAACAAAAAAAAGGGACAAAACATAATGAACACTAGCTTGTGATTATAGTCAGGTCCGGCCTCACAGGCAGGCTGGTGTCAAAGAAAAGGAACAAGCAGATTTATTTTTAAAATCTTAAAATGTTCATTTTTTTCATTCATAAACAAACCATTGTAGGTGCCACATCTTGGACAAGTTATTTTCAGATGAAAAGTGACTATTTGATTCATTTTTTTACAAAAACAGACCCGAAACAAGTAGATTTATAAGTTTGAACATCAATAGCTTTGCTACTAATATACTGTAAAAATCAGTTGAAAAAGTAAATACGGACCTAGCCCACTAATAATAATGATAAAAACAAAGCAGCATTTTGAATCCTTAAAAAACTTATTTAACCTCAAATTTGCTCTCAACTTTAAGCCAGAAATTATGACAAAATATTTTTTTAGACAATTAAATAGGGGATTTGTGGCTGTAATCAAAAGAAAACCCGAGCGGTAAATAGAGTGATAGCTCATATCTCATTCACACGTGTTTATCAGCTGACCTCTGACATGTCAATAAAAGAACTTAAACAGAAAGTCATCTGAGGGCGATGAGCAAACATGGCCGTGGCAAACGCTCACCTGGAAAAGTCCACCCACTTCTCGATGATCTTCTTAGGGGACAGGCGTCTGCATATGATGCCCACAAAATCCGACTGAAATACAAACAAAAGGAGATGAAATTTCAATCATTTCATAGAAGTCTGATCCATCAAGTTTTTCTTTAAAAGTCTTTATTTGTAGACTCCATTAAACAACTGGTTGATTCAGACTTAAAAAATGAGAAAAGGCCAGTTTATGTATAGAGCACCAATCATCCCGATTCAAAGTGCTTTAGAGGACATCAAAGCAAAGACAGAAAGAAAATAAAGAAGCAGAAACAGATATTAAAAATGCCTGAAAGAAACAATGCTGTAAACAAAAATGTTTCCAGTCCCAATTTAAAAGGAACCAAATGTTTCTACTCATCGCAGGTTTTCAGTTTGTTGCAGAACTGAGGAGCATAGAAGCTAAACGCTGCCTCTCCTGGTTTACTTCTGAGTCAGCAGGTCTCTGAAGACCTTTGCAGGGTTCATACTTGACAAGCACCTCAGAAATGTATTTATTTTACAAACAGGGAACCAGAGCAGTGATTTATGAACTGGTTCTGGTATGGTCCATTTTTCCTGGTGCTGGTTAGGACTCTGGCAGCAGCATTTTGGATGAACTGCAGCTGCCTGGTCGACTTTTTTACAGAATGCAGTAAAGACAGAAATCTAACCTGCTGAAAGTAAAGACATGCACCAGTTTTTCTGGGTTCTGTTTGGACAGGAAACACTTTATTCTGGTGATGTTTTAAGATGGCAGTCAGCTGATTTAGCAACACACTTTAGGTGGTCGTCAGAATTTAGATCCGAATTCAAATCTCCACCCAGGTTCCTCCCTCGCTCTGTGGTCTTTAGCCCCATTGAGTCTAGCTGAGTCCTGATGTCAATCCTCACATGTTTGGGATCAAAAAACAGTTTCTTTCTCACCTGCACGGACCTGGAGGTTCTGACCCAGCCACTTATTGATATTATGAACACTCTGACTCAGAGTGTAGTGAACTATGGTTGTGATGAAGTACCACATACATATAAAGGCAGAAACCAGCAGTAAGACATACGTTATCTTCATGAAAAGCAAGGTGGTGTGTGGCTAACATTCGGATTCCCAGACGAGAGCACAGTGTTGTATCCAAGAAGTTCCTGATGATGGTCTCATCCTGTAAGACGGAGAAGAACAGGACTAATAAATAATGAAGCACCTGATCATCCATCTAAAAAAACAAAAGACAATAACAACTCCAGAACGTGAAGATCCTTTAAATGAACCAATGAAGGACAAAGTCCAGCTCTTGCCTGGATGTGTCTGCGACACTCCCTGAAGCCCTGAGCCAGCATGGTGACCACATCTTTATGGTCATCCAGCAGCTGCTGCACCAGCTTACAGAACCGAGCCTCGGCTTCCTGATCCTTGATCTGTCAAGACATATTTTTGTTTAAAGTCAGCGGATAAAAACTATTACACTTAAAAACGGTATCTGTTCTGAAAACTGTAGAGCTCCGTAGAGCTCTTGATGGAGGAGAATAGAAAGGTTGCTTGGCAGGTCTGGCATTATCTGTTATCTCTTCTTCACTAACAAAGCGCCTAAAAGCATTCATAATATGGGATTATCTAAACAGGATGTAGATCACAAATAGTAAAACTCCAAGCCCCAACTGTTTTACACATTGTGATCACTTTTATCGGAACAAAAGCTCTTAAACATGCAGGAGGAAAAAAAAATATGCCTCTGATGACTTAGGTCTACACAGCTGTCACAATGCTGGCAGGTATCTTATTAACTTTGTTTCAGAACTGCCTCATGCCTGATTCACACACCAGGATTTTTACCCGATCTTCCCCTTCTGACATGCACCAACCATCGGGTTGGCTCTTAAGATAATCTTACGCGACATTCCTGCTGTGTGTTAAGGGTGATCTATTCCGCTCGGAAGGACGTTGGGACCCACTCCTAGAGTGTGGGGTGTTCCCCGAGGACAAACAAGCACGGAGCCGGTTGAATGTGATGTGTAGCCAATCAGAACGTGAGGTGACAGAAAGATTTCCTGTCTGACATCTGTTCGTGTGTGGTGTGTTGTGCTTGCCATGTGTCTGGACACCAGCAGGACCGAACCTGTTACACCTACGGTATTTTAATCGCCACGCGTGAGGTCTCTCAGGTTTTGAAAATCCTGCTGTGTGAACCAGACATAAGATGTGTAGAGAATATTAACACATCCACCTTGCAGGAGATGAAATTCAAGCATGCGATGCTGGAGAGTTATGAGACAGAATTACACCTATCGTGATACTGTGACACGAGAGATAAATCAAATAAAATCATACTGTTTATGGAAAACAAAAAGATTTTTTCAAGAAATTTGAATTTGAAATTCCACAAACAAATATGTCTAAAAGTAAAATTTACCTAAGAACATGTTTTACACTCACACCTGAAACTTTTGTTTTCTGAAGCCACATTCAGGACCGGTTCAGAGCAGAGCAGATGAACCAAGTCTGGAGCTGCTGGTTGCGCCTTAATTCATAGTAAATGACACCCTGCCTGTTTTGTTCAGAAATGAACGCCCTCCAAGACATCCTGAACTTGAACTTTCTGTCTGTGCAGTATTTCCTGTTAGTGTGTGTTTGTGCGTGACACTCACCTGGGGAAAGTCGCTGACCATGTGGTAGGCTCTGATATACAGTTCATGCTGCAAGAAAGAGGAAGAAGTAAATCTCTGTAACCATCAATTCAAGCAGACAGCATCACATAACCAGAACCGAGCCCTCATCGGGTCCCACAGTAACACAAACAAGCTCTCATATGGGTTACATTACAGAACCTCTCAGGATGGTTCACTGAGATGTTTCTTTATTTCTGTGCATCAGACACAAGAATTAAAAATGAATAGAATTAGTTTCCTGATCAATGTTTGAGCTAACCTACATTTCAGTGGGTTGCATAAAGAAAGGAGCTCGGCTTTATGCAACCAGCACAGAAAGCCCAAAGATACCAGAGAAGAAGAAATCTGGGTGAAAGTTCATCAGCAACAAAACCACAGTTGTGAAGAGCTTAAAAGGGGAAAACTGGCTGGAAGAGATACCGATTCTAATATTATGTCACAAAAACTTCTTTTTGTTCCACAGAAACACCGATTGTCCTGGAATGACAGTCTGTGCAGCTTGTGCGAACGTCGCCTCTGAACAAAGTGGTGCGGTGGAATGCTGCCTGTCTGACCTCAGCCTCCAGGAACAATGTGTTCCCACTGGCTGCTCAAAAGGAGCTCATGCAAACGAAGATCAGGCAGAAGCTTGCATTCAGTGTGAAGGCAAAATCGACATCGTTACAAAGTTTAAAGATGAGTCTTTTAAAAGTATTCACACCCCCTTGAACTTTCCTGCATTATGTCACATTACAACCATAAATCTCCATACATTTTACTGGGTTTTAATGTGATGGATCATTTAGAAAAAGTGCATAATTGTGAAGAAAACATGCAGGACAGTGGGCCCTGGGGACCAGAGTTGAGAAATACTGCCCTACATGACCTGGGGCAAGCAAGACTGCTGGTGGCTTTACTTCAACAACTCTCTTCCTGCCACTATTGCAGAAGGGCTAGATTTGTGAAGTGGGTGAGACAGATTCCCCCACCTGAATCTCTGTAGCTCCTCCAGTGTCACCATGGGTCTCTTGGCTGTTTCTCTGATTAATGCTTTCCTTGCTCAACCTGTCAGTTTAGGTGGATGACTATGTCTTGGTAGGTTTGGAGATGTGCCATCAGCTTTCCGTTTTCAGATGATGGTTATCATTTTATAACCTAAACCTCTTCCTCCCTGACCCGTCTGCTGTGTTCCTTGGTCTTCATCATGCTGTTTGTTCTCTAACATACCTCTGAGGACAGAATAAATAAAGTTGGGTTGGTATAAGAGTAAAGGGGGTGAAAACACACTCTTGAGATTTGTATTCAGTAAAAAGTTCAAGTTGAAGCGGTGCGAATACTTTTGAAATGCACCGTTTAACACTGTCTGCACAGATAAGTGGTTATATTTTTTTAAAACACAGTTAGCTCATAAATCCTGTAAGCAAACATCGAAAGGGTAGCAATGGGTTAAACATTTTAAAATGACTCATTTTCACTGTTATGTTATGGTAAGGTAAATTTATTTATATAGCGCTTTTCAGTAACGAGACACTCAAAGCGCTGTACATACAGTTACAATACAATCACAAAGAACACAGAAAAACAAATCAAATACTAAGAAATCTAAAAATCTATGAATCCTTCTGAGAAATCGAAAAATCTCCGGTCAATATTACAATGATACAGATAACATTAATAATCCTTTGGGTTTTACTGGTAAGAGCTGGTTCTAAACCAATCTTTCTAAAGAGGTAATTATATCATTAAGTCCTCTATGTTGGGGAAAGCATCTTGTGCTAAGAAGTCTCATTCTAACTAGTGAAGCTGAGTCACTGGTACAAAATAGCTTTAATCCACATTTTCAGGTGCTAATAATATATTGCTTTTACTGGTGCTGAAGTTGAACTAAGTAATCTAATTAAGAAAGCTGGGTCATTGGTGTAAGAGCAGCTAAAGTCCAAGTTATTAATAATGTTTGGTTTTCGCTGGTAAAATCTATGAAAAGTAATGAAATCACACATTTAGGTAAAGTAAGATAGGAGGAAAAAAAATCATATTTTAATAGAGTCTGAAACAGAACAAAAAAACCTCAGCAGGGGTAAGCAACACACACATAAGTAAAGATTTATCAAGGGTACGGTGGAATCTTGAGGGTGTGAATATATAAATCTGAGTTTGTTTGCAAGAATTAGACTGTCAACACTGATAGAAGCGTCATTCTCCTTGAGAAGAGAGGTGGAAGTTTTATCAATCGGCCGCATAGTCCTATCAGCACACAGCTGGTAGGGGAGTGCTGGGGAAGAGCGTCGTGTTCATATAACATCCAGGAGATATTTTGTCGATAGCCTGTTAGCACAAGTTGCCAAGGCCACATTGGGGAGCCAGATTTAGAAAAACAATAAATGTTGTGGTTCAGGCACTTGTGAATTTCCAACCACCTTAAGAGTTTTACTGGTATGTCTCAATTGCGAATCCAAATATACAAATTTCTGGTATTTTCCGCAGATCTGGAGTGTACAACTTCTCCAAGATAACCTCTGAGTCCAACCGCTGCCAGGCTGCGATTCTGTTCAAGAATCGCGTCCAGCTTGCGATTCTGCTCTCTTAACATTTCAGTCTGAGTGTTGATCGCTCTACAGACTCCATCTAACATCGCAGGAAGCTTTGGAACGCTTTGAACAGCTGCCCACGTTTTGAGAATCACTCGATAAGCCAGGTAACCACCAACTCCAAAAAGCAGAAATCCTGTTATCAAAAGTGCAAATATGTAGACATTTTCTACGTCCGCGACCGACATCGTAGTCAGGCACACAATCTTCCACTGCTGCTAAGAATCCATTGTGTTTCCAGAGAAGAACGTCCCGCCTGGACAAGAGGGTCTCCTTTACCCTGTCTTCCCGTTGAAAAAATTTTATCAATTACGTTGAGAGTCCAGCTGACCAAATCCATAATTTACAAATTTGGAGGATATGCAATGCGAGGCTCTGAGAAAAATACAGACAAAAGCAGAAGCAGGGATCAGCAGGGAGGGAGGGAGAGAAAACTCGTGTGTCTTCCACCGAGAGCAAGAGGAAAAAACCCCCAAAAAAACAAAGAAACACTAAGCCTAGAACAGAACGTTACGTCTGCAGCCAGTCTCCGTCGTGCACAAGAGCATCCATGCTCCTCAAACAGAAGTGATTACATCTGCAGTGGCATTGTGTAGCTCAGAGGAGCTGACAGAACAGCACAAACTGGCAACACGCCACAGGACCAGTATGATGTGCTGGGTTCAAACTGGCAGTGGGGACCCTGCTACAAACGAGTCCCAAATCATTTATCTTTCTGTTGGGATTCATCATTTTACAAAAGATTTATGTGATTAAAGGTTAAAAGCATTTGAAAAATAAAGAAAGGAGAGTTAACTGGTTCTAACTAAACACTATCTAATGGTAACTCCTGTTATAAACTGAAGCGTCAGTGAACGGTCAAGGCAGAAGCCGGAGATCACTCCACCCTCCTGGGAAGAACAGCTGTGGTGCTGGATGTTTGGACTAAATAATCAAATAACCCCAGCTAACCTCAGCTTTTGTTTTCGTTGGGAAAGACATTCATTCCCGGGACGGGAGAATCTGCAGCAGTTGTAGATGTTTATCCATTTTAAGCTTCAATCAGCAGGTACTAAAACATTACCCCTCGGTGCACAGAGGTCATTACTCAGACTTGCTCGTTTGTTATGGCACTTGGGTCTGGTTTACAGTGCTTCAATGCAGACTCAGAAGTGTCTGGGAAGCGGGTCGTGCTTAATGTCGGGTTTCAGAACATTCCATGAATATTAGGAATAACTGATAAGATTTATTTGCAGGTGCTGGGTCCAAGAAATGAGACTCTGGCTCTGGCAGAAACTTCAGAAATTTAACTATAAATATAGATTATTCCAATTTTGCAACTTGGACAATAAACAACAGAAAACATCAAGCTTTGAGATCTATTCTTTTTATATTCAAAGTATTACACTTATGATTTGAAAAAAATAAAAGACTGAAATTGAAAAACAAAATATAGTTGAAAAATGTTGCACTAAACTGTTTATTTTATAATTCTGCTTTTCCAGACTCAAATCACCAATCAAATTTTGGGAATAAAGACCGAAAATACAAGTATTTTTCCGTACTTACCCAGACTTGGAAAATAAAACTAAGATAAAAATACTTTCTCAGTCTTCTTGAGACTGTGTGTCTCACTGAATCAGCGGCACACATAGTGAAGCTAATAATAGTTAATGTGGCCACTAAGAATAACAGCAGCGAATTCCACTGGTTTTCCAGCTTGTAACTAGAACGCTGTTATTGTGACATCATTCCGAGATCTGATTTCCTGCACGAATGGGACGGAGCATAGATACATTTTGAGAATACGACTGCCCTCTGCTGCCTTTAAATACCCTGAACAGTAGCCGTGTTAGCTAATACCTTAGGCCGGCTGTTCCCAGGGAACAACGAAATTATTCAGCGTCTCTCAACCAGCAGGTTTATCAGTGTCTTTTGCAACTTTGTCATCTCAGCCAGAAAAATATATTTGTTGTTTAGTTAATCAGCTTTTAATCATCACTGAGTTTGCTTCCAATTAAAAAAAATCTCAAATGTCAGATTCACTTGAGTTTTTCTCTGTGTTGTTCTGTCCTGCCTGTCTTGGAATATGTTGCTGTCATGAATTTGAAGAGATTGACTTGGGTCAAATATACACGAGTTATTACAAACTTCTCTCCAGTCTTCAACAAAGATTCATGAGGACACGAGTCTTTAATATAGCCTCAGGTGTGTGTGCTTCGTTTATTGTGCTTGTGTCCTTACCACTTGAAGAACGGTGGGGTTGCAGCCGATGATGAAGGGCAGACTGCGGAAGCCCTTGATGCGATGGGCGATCCGCACAGGCAGCTCCTTGTGAAGATACTTGGCACTGCTCTGAGGTCACACACACACACCACAGAAATATCAGTAAGAAGGTACAGAGTGGGAGGGAACAGCGGTTGGATTATTTACTGCAGGACTCTCATGGTGGGTAAAGTGTTTACCAGGATGTGGTGTCCATCAGGAGACTTCCCAGAATACAAGAGGGTCGCTAAGGTCAGTCGCACCGAAGCCTATAGACACAATATGACAAGAAAACAATTACAAAATCCTTAAAGCCCCTGAAAACAACCTGGGACAACTCTCAGTAAGATTCTCGCTGTGCAGCAGAATCAGGATAAAAAGACTTATGTGAAAACACCATGACATGTAGAAAACAAAGAACATGTTGGACATGCAATGATGTGGAACCAAACTGCACGCCAACGGGCCAAAATACACGGTTCTTTGATTAAAGTCTAGAAGAGTCATTATGGCTGGCTGTAATTAAAGGAGGAAGCTATCAAAACCTTCCTGATGCTATGTAAAAAATGTATTTCCCAAATCCTTAAATCATAAATTAACGGAGAAGACCTAGTTCTATTTACGGCCAGGCCAGAACCAGCACCAGCACCATGCTGGTTCTGGGCTGAAATTCAAGAACAGATGAGACTCTAAGTCACCGACATCTATCAGCCTGGAAAGGGTTACAAAGCCATTTCTAAAAGCCCCGAGAGTCCATCAGACTCATCTAGGAGGTCACAGAAGAACCCAGAACATCTAAAGCTCAGACAATGATCCAAAGTACACAAGCAAGACCACCATGCAATGGCTCAAAATTCCTCAACATCATGTAAAAGACTCATAGCCAGATATCACAAACACTTTATAGCAGTTGTTGCTGCCAAGTGTGTAAGAGGTATTTATTAGACGCATTTTACTTTATGTTACAAGGCCACGTATTTTTTTGGATAGTGATCAGTTTTGTTTGAATTTTGTATTTACCGACATCAAGATTTGTTTGGTGATCGGAAACATTTTGGCGTGACACAAAGCCAAAAACAGCAGAAATATGTCAGGACGAAAAACTAAAAAGATTTGATCTAAAGAAGTTAGGCTGCTTCTCCACTTCAACCGCAGATCCTATCTCACCTGAATAAGAACAACAAAGGAGCACCAGCAGGTCAAACAGTCGAGCTGTGTCAGTGTTTACCTGAACATGAAGCTGAAAAATTGCAGAGGTGAATGCAGATGTAAAACTTGTGAGTACAGTAAGTGGAGAACAATTGTACATTTTTTTCAGGTCCAACTTGCAGCAACGCATGGAGCAACTTTAAGCTTTCACTTCTGTCTGGTGACCAGCATTAAACTGGGAACTGCTCGCTGCAGGATTAATGGCCAACTAAATGATTGCATTAAAGTTTAGCTGATCGTTGAGTACAAAATCTTTAAAACTTTACAAGTACTGATGTAAAGACTTAAATGACACCTTCTCAACAGTTAATACTTTTTAAGATGTTTGTTAAACACGTGACTGAAGAATGATTGCGTGTGAGGAACAAAAAACATCTGAGTTTGCCAAGAACAAAGAGGAAGGGAAGACTGCTGACAACAATGAGGAAAAAGCTGAGCTTTATGCTAATGAAGCCAAGCATCTATGGCAAGATCAACTTGCCATAATTAGCAAGACATCGTTTAACTAGCTAAACATTTTGTTCTGTCGATGCTGGATTCAAGGGCGTATTGACACCCAGAGAAACTAGAGCAAAACGTAACGGTTCGATGACTCATAAAGATATTTCTGTATACATTTAATTTATAAAAGTAATCGCTGTTCTACACAATGTAATGTAATCAGGAAACGTTTAGCCAATCGCTTATTTCATTGTTTAAACACATTTGTCCTGTTTGGCTAAAGAAGGCTAGGTTGAACCCCCCCCCTCCCCACACTTACTTAAGCGACTTACATTTACAACAATGTACAGTAAACTTTGTTTGCTTTCAACCTTAATGGATCGGTAAGCAAGCAACCCGGACGTAAAAACCCACAGCATATCTTGGATTTCCTCACTCCCTGAACGTAGCACGGACTGTGCTATAACGGCTAACTGTGAACGCCAAGCCTGAGCCAGCTCCAGCCGGCTCCAGCTAACCCTCCATCCGCCGCCGCGTGTCGCAGAAAACCGGCACAAAATGTACCTCCTTACCTTCTCCGCCGAAACATCAATGGCAGACTGGTTGTAAAACGAAGTGACAGTCTTCGACCGCTCTCTTGCCAGTTCTGAGAAACCCTGCGCAGATGATGTAGACCGGAATCTGTGATTCTCGATGCCTGACTGCAGAGCCGGTAATGTTTTGGTTGCGGGCGCCAGGAAGAGGCTCCCGAGCCTCGGCCTGGCCCTGCCGGTGACACCGCTCAGCATCTCCGTCGCTATGCCTACCAATCCCGGTCGCATTTGACGACCTGTGAGCGCGAACAGGGCTGGCCCGTTACCGGTACAGAAAAACTGAATTCTGCAGCTGCTATGAGTCCATTAGCTTTGTGTCGTTGTTGCGCACAAAGCCATCTGATCCCAATACAGTAGAGACAGCGTACAGGAAGGCCTTTGTGCTTATTGGTCAGTGGGTCAAACATCTAAGGAAACGACGAGACAGCTTAGCCAATCAGTGAGTCAGTCAGAGGCGGAGCTAAGTATCATAAACTCCTCCCTCAGAACGGCACACACTGTACTCTGCACGGCCGCTGCACCGTCATAAAGCTGGAGGAGCAAGAAGCCAAAAAAGCCCAATAAATTCATTAAAATAAAACCGGTAGCACCTTTAGAGACACAATACATAAATTAACACATTATCCGTTCCACAGTGTATTTATCTGCAAATTACAGACTCAATTTTCCCCGCAATGGATTTGCTGTTGCTTCTTTTAATGTTTATTCAGTCTCTAACCCAGAGACATTTTTAAACGAGCGGTTCATTAAAAACTTTTAAACTTCTAAACCTAAAAAAGAACTGTAGCAAATGTCATGTTTATCTATACAAGGAAGTCAATTTTCAAGTAGCTAGTCAGAGATAATAATCTGGAACACCTCAAAATCAGAATAACTTTTTAAATTTGAATGTTTTCCTACAACTTCAAAATAACTTTAAAGAAATCCAATACAGGTGCTATGTCCAGACTTCATGTATTACTTTTGTACACAATTAAACTTGAGTGACACCCCGTTTTTAATCCTGGGGTTCAATATGATGTTGATCCATCCTGTACAGCTGTAACAGATTCTTATTCTGGGAAGGCTCTCCACAACGTTCAGCATTGTGTTTTGGGGAATTCAGACCATTCTTTTAGATAGGCATTGATGAGGTCACACACACTAATGTTTGACAAGGTCTGGCTTGCAGTCCAAGCTCTAATGCATCCCAAAGGTGTTCGTGTTGAGGTTAGAATTCTGTGCTGGCCAGAAGCTCTATTGGGAACTGCTAAACCAAGACTTGTCCATCAAACTGTCAGAAACCATGTCTCCATTTCTCTAGAGTCCAATGGCGGAGTGCTTTACAGCACTACATATGATGCTTTACATTGCCATAAAGCTCGTTGAACACTGCTCCTGAGCAAATGTGAAGGCCGCATTAGGTTTGGAGCTCTGTAGCAACAGAAAAGTTGGAGACCCATGCACCTCAGCATCCTCTGACCCCACTCTGTGATTTTACGTGGCCAATACATTTTGCAGTACAGTGAGTATTTATATTAGAGGGTGACACGGGAGTGGATTTTCACTCCTGTCCCATCCCGCTCCCACAGAAAAATGTCTTGTCCCATCCCAATCCCAGGCCAAAAAAAAAAATAATCCTGTCCTACTCCTGGTAAATTGACTCCCACTCCTCTGCCACTCCCATTTCTGTTTTCTTCATTTAGTCTTTTGGGAATTTCTTTGTTTGAAGAACCAGTTAGGTCCCTGCTGTTAGCTGTAGTAGAAATAATAAAGTATCAAACAAGGAAACAGACCATGCTTATCTTAGTTGAATAAACAAAATGTACATAGTTGTATTTTACTCATTTATTAAGTGATCGTTTCCTTTGAACAATGACATCACTTTTATGTTTCAAGTTGCTGAAACGAAAGAAAAATGCACCTAGCTAGAGAACTGTACTTGTTGAACAAAAGGCCAAAATGGCATTACCTTCATAATTTAGAAACTGTACCTCAATGGTTCACAGCCCTGGACTGTCAACATCATTGGGGTCAATTCGTTACACCGCTGCAGGACGCACATTAAATATTCACTAACAAATCAACTACACAGCTCAAGGGAACACACTGCACTGTATTCTTCTAGTTTTTCTGCCTGGCAGCCAGTTGCCAAGAATACATTTCATTCATTAACTCCTTACAGTGGCGTCCGTTCAGCAGCTTCTTCTTCCTTTGATGTGATTTGAATATAAAACAACCGTTAAGGTTCGAGCCTGAACCTCCACGCTTATTTAGCGCTGATGTTAACATGCCAAGGCAGTGTTTTTATTTGCTGAATGCACGCAAAGAACATCAATTAAAGCAGTGCCGACGTAGGCAGGTCAACCTGTTGCTTACCTAATTAACTGGGTTATGTCAATGTTTAGTTTATGTTGGACTGGAGCCCGTTTCATCAGCTATGCTCGGATTTCTAAAGGAGTGCAAATCCAAACTAAAATGTATTTAAGAACCACAGTTTACTTAAAACAGGCAAATCTGGGCCAAAGACTCACATTTAAGTTTACAAATCAGACAAAGCTTAATTTTGTAAGCCACATAACATTGCAAAGCCACCATACATATAAAACACAGAAATCCCTGTAATTCTTACATTTAGATGTGTTTTTACGGTCAGTTTTGGACAACAGTTGAGTCACAGAGATATTTTCTGTAAGCATCAGCATGTAAAATCTATAAAACCACTATTAAAATGTATTATTGTATTCCCTGGATCTGTAACTGTGTTAGATGTTCTGAACATGCGGAGCAGTGTGGCAGCTTCCTGAAAGTCATTGTCCCAAAGACATTAAGGTCAAAGAGGAAGAACTAAAATCATTCCAGGCTGGATGAAGTGGTGATGGTCCAACAGATCACTGAATCAGTTCTGAAGAAAATACCAACATTTCCTCCGCCTCATTTCTGACAGGGCAAACCCTGTAGGTTTGTTAGTCCTAAAAAGCTGCTCTTCATTGGAAGGTTCGGTCCACGTTCCTCAGGACGACGCCTCTCTCTTCCATATGACCACCATATTCATATCAGTGAGGGCAACCAGGTAGTGAAGCTCTGGGTCCATCGCCACACTGTTGATGGAGGGGCCCTCGATTGGGCCCAGGCCTTTCCTCACTGGGGTCGGCCATTCCAGCACCTGGAAAAACAACCAAAGGATGGGAAAAAGTTTAAGAAATTTCACTGAGAGGACAAATTAAAGTTCTTTTTTCTTCTTTTGGGAAATAAAAATAATAAATGTCTTCAATGCCAAACATTTTTACCTTCAGTTGTATTTTTCTTAGTTATTTATAAAATTCAATATGACAGAGAAATCTTGTAGTCCATTAATACCTACAGGTGCATCTCAGTTTGGCAAAAGTTCATTTATTTTAGTGATTCAATTAAAATGTGAAACTCAGACTAATTACACAGACAGATATATTTACAATGTTTATTTCTTTTCACTTTGATAATATTTGCTTACAGCCAAACTCCAAATGAAGTTTCTTAGAAAATTTGAACATTACATAAGACAACATTAATAGATGAAATGTAAAAGGATTATTAACAGAAATGTCATGGCTTACAGAGTCATGGGAAAGACTGCTGACTTGACTGAAGTCCAGCAAAGAGTCACTGACACTCTCCACAGGGAGGGTAAGCCACAAAAGTCCATTGCTAAAGACGCTGGCTGTCCCCAAAGTGCTGTATCCAAACATATTAGTGTAAAGTTGAGTGGAAGGAAAAAGTGTGGTAGAAGAAGGTGCACACAAAACAGGGATGGCTGCCGCCTTAAAAGGACTGTGAAGCAAAGCCAGTTTAAGAGTGCGGATGCTGATTTCACCTTCCAGCATGACTTGGTACCGGCCCACACTGCCAAAGGTACCAAAAGATGGTTCAATGACCACAGTGACACTGTTGTTGATTGGACTGGCCCTACCTAAATCCCACTGGGGATCTGTGGGCTATTGTCAGGAGGAAGATGAGAGACACCCGAACCAACGATGCAGATGAGCTGAAGGCTGCTACTAAAGCAAACAGGGATTCCTGAACACCTCAGCAGAGCTGCAGTCAGATTTCCTCCATGCCACGCTGCATTGATGCAGTAATTCATGCAAAAGGAGCCCAGACCAAGTATTGAGTGCATATAGAGTACAGCACATGGACATACTGTTTAGTAGGTGCACCTATCTGTACTGAAAGTCATTTTTTATCACAGTAAAGATCTGGGATTTTGACATACAACTATTTTCTCAGATTTCTACAACTAACTTGCATGGTGTATCATTACTGTAAGCACTAAATAAAATTGTTCGGTCCTAAAGGGATATTTATCCTCCTGACTCTTCTTCTACTTTATTCTATGCAGGCAGAACGGTGACAGAGAGGAAAAAATGTCAAAGAAATGTAATACCTCTGTGGGTGGAATGGGTTTCCTAGTCTGAAAACGGTTTTCCTGGAGGTTGGTGACGTGATAAGTCCATATTAGGCCCTTGTCATCTCCACAGACTATGTAGGCCCATCCTAAAGACAACACAGGCAAGAAGTTAGAAGTTCTAGCTGGCAACATTCACCAGTCAGGGGTGGGCAACAAGTCCTCAGGGGCTGGCGTCCTGCAACTTCGTGTCCCAAGTCCAACAAACCTGGATCACATGACCGAATTATCTCCTCGGGTTCTGCAGAGTCCTGCTAATGACTTAATCATGTGATTCAGGTGTGTTGGAACAGAGACACATCTAAAGGCTGCAGGACACCGGCCTCAGAGGACCGAAGCCGGACACCTGTGAGATAGATTCAGGACAAGTTTGGTTGTGGTTACACTTTGAAGACTTTCCAATCTAATCTAATGAGGACAGAGGACAAACTGCTAAAGACACTTGATCATGGAAATATGGATGGATGGATGATGGATGGATACACAAAAGAACAAACATATTAATGGAGAGACAAGCATAGTACAGATGAGAAAATGGCGGAATGGACAGATACATGTTGGACAAATGGATGGTTGACATAGAGGTATGGATGGAAAAACTGTTAGATGGACAGATGGATGAAACAACACATGGATGGATTGGGGGATGGACAGAGGGACAAACAGATGGATGACAGATTGATGGACGAATACAAATGGAACGGAACAGGGAATAAAACCCGAAAAAAAAAGTCATTTTTTTCTAGTCTTTGTTTTCATCTTCCATACTTATCCAGATCTGGAAGAGACTTAAATCAAATTCCAGTTTTCCCAGACAGTGTAAGATCACTGAGAGCTTCCAGTTGGGTCCTCAAGGACTTACCTGGGCAGGTGTTTAGAGCCAGGTAGGGAATGTCAGTGTTGGCCCACTGCAGCTCAGCAAGAACCTCAGCGCACACAGACCTGTTGCTCTTGTTCGGCCGCTGAGACTTGGTCCTGCTCCAGCTCCACAGGTAAATGGATCCATGGGTGTGGCTCTTAGAGGCTACCGTAGTGACCCCCAAAGGCAGAAAAAGAAACAACAGGAGCCAAGTTATAAAAGCCTCTTGTAAACAACTCAATTCAGTTTATTTATATAGCGCCAATTCACAACACATGTTGTCTCAAGGCACTTCACAACAGTCAGGTTCATACATTCCAATTAATCCTAATCATTGAACAGTGCAGTCAGATTCAGTTATTTATTCAAATTGGATAAAAAGGTTTTCTATCTAAGGAAACCCAGCAGATTGCATCCAGTCAGAGACTTGTAGCATTCACTCCTCCTGGATGAGCATGTAGAGACAGTGGAGAGGAAAAACTCCTTTTAACAGGAAGAAACCTCCAGCAGAACCAGGCTCAGTGTGAGCGGCCATCTGCCACGACCGACTGGAGGTTTGAGAGAACAGAGCAGAGATACAAAAAGAACACAGAAGCACTGATCCAGGAGTCCTTTCTATGGGAAGGAAAAGTAAATGTTAATGGATGTAGCTCCTTTAGTGGTTTCACCTAGAAAGAAAGAACAGATAAACTCTGAGCCAGTTTTCAAGGTTAGAGTCTGAAAGAGAGCACATAGAGTTAGTCACAGTAAAAGCTCAGTCAATTTCCATGTCTAGGAGAGAGAAAGGGTTAAACACTGAAAGACAGGGCTGTGTGGATCATCGGTAGAGGGTGCGCATTAAGTTGTTGCCAGCAGAAGCTTGGATGATTCCCCTCTCCAGAAATGTGTCACAGGTAGACACAGAGCCAGGCCAGGTGTAGCTTCTAGGAAGAGAACAGTGAGAACAAAGTTAAAAGCTGAAATAACAGCAAATAATGCAAATTTGGAGAGTAGTATGAGAATGTAGCAAAGAGGGTGAAAATGGTCATTATGTCCTCCAGCAGCCTAAGCCTATAGCAGCATAACTACATCGATAGCTCAGGATAACCTAAGTCACTCTAACTATAAGCTTTATCAAAAAGGAAAGTTTTAAGCCTAGTTTTAAAAGTAGACAGGGTGTCTGCCTCACGGACTAAAACTGGGAGCTGGTTCCACAGGAGAGGAGCCTGATAACTAAAGGATCTGCCTCCCTTTCTACTTCTAGAGACTCTAGGAACCACCAGTAAACCTGCAGTCTGAGAACGAAGTGCTCTGTTAGGAACATATAGAACAATCAGATCTCTGATGTATGATGGAGCTAGATCATTAAGGGACAAGAGATGTCTGTTTTACCTCAGGAGCTTAAACACTTCTGGGTTTGAGAACAAAGTGTAATTATTAAAGCACTTCATTTATTTTCTTTCTGCTCTCGGTGGAGGTGGACGCTTTTTCTCTGTCTCCCGCACCCCTCCCATATCTGCCCTGCTTCAGCTCTGTGTCTTGTCTTTTTTTTGGAGCCTCTTTTTGCATATCTTCCAAAATTCTGAGTTATGGATTTGGTCAGCTGGTCTCTCAATGCAATTGATCAAATTTTCTTGAGGAGAAGACAGGGCGAAGGAGAGCCCAACTTGTCCGGACTGGATGTTTTTCTCCGGATACACGATGGACTCCTGGCAGAAGTGGAGGATTGTGTGTCTGTCGATAATGTCAGTTGAGGATGTGGAAGATATGTATATAATTGGATGTTTGATATCAGGATTTCTGCTTTTTGGAGTCAGCGGTTACCTGGAATATCGAGAAATTCGGAGAATGTCAGCAGCTGTTCTGGCCATTGTAAGGCTGCCTGGCATGTGTGATGGGATCTTCAGAGCGATCAACACTCAGACTGAGATGTTACGTGAGCTGAATCGCAGACTGGATGTGATCCTTACACAGGATCGCAGGCAGGTTGCGGTTCCTGGACTCATGGGTGAAATGGGATAAATCTTGGAGAAAGTTGTTTGCTCGGATCTGGCAGAAAGACCAGGAATTTAGCTGTTTGGATTCACCTTTGAGAAGCACCAGTGAGACTCTCAAGGCTGACGGAAAATTAAGAGTCAGCCTAACCCAAATAATGATTGTTTTTCTGAATCTGGCTCCCCTGCACGGCCTTGATGGCTGGCTATCTTCAACTTCTCCTAGAAGTTATGCAAACATGACGCTCTGCTCCCTCCCTTCCCTGAGGACATCTGTGGACCTGCTCAGAACTTACCAACGTACCATCAAGGACAATGGCCCCTGTGGCAGTGCTTCACGGACTTACTTGCACACACACACATGCTCAAGATAAACATATGCACCCCTCACACCACCTTCACTGTTCCCGGCATGATGTTGTTTTGTCAACTTGTTGCTTCTTTGTTCTGAGGTTTTTTACAATCTCAAACTGTATCCTGCTAAGGATAAAGTGTGAAATATGATTTTTTTTCCTCTACTTTCCTAATGCGGCCTCTTTTCTCATCTAGCAAGGGCAGCGCCTGTGAGTGGGCAGCAATTCCTTGGTGACCCGTTCCCCCTTGTCTTGTGTCATGATGAATGTTTGGATGGGTTGTACTGGAATTTTAATTTCCCCTCGGGGATCAATAAAATATCTTTGAATTTGAATTGAATCATAGTTAGACAAATTAGAAAATAGGTATGATTCATAAGAATGAAATGCCTTACAGACATAAACCGTTACAGCACCATCTTGAGGTCTTTCACCAAAAACACATCTGATTCAGATTTTTCAAACTGGTGGAAAATTTTATTGAAACAATTTCCACAAGATCTAATTACACACAGTTTCACGTTTCAGTGCAAATAGGTTTTTTTTTTTACAGGCTATACTGCAGTGGACTGTGTTATAATGAAGGGATCTAACTTACCCACTACATCATCAGTCAGAAAACTCAGACCATCAATAGTGCGATAGTTGTGTTGTTTGTCCTCCTCCTTATAAATGGGGAAAGTTATTTCCATCTCCTTTGACCTAATAAGGAGAAAATAACCATAATCAGTACTAGTTGGTCCTCATGGAGCTTTGCATCGTGTTTTCTGATTAAACGTAAAAACTGGAAATGCCGTCACCTCTTTGTTGTGCTGTTGGCTCCCAGTTGCGTGTTGTAGCAGTGCAGGCCGTCTTCGCAGGCAGTCAATAGGTGTGTGTCGGGGGCGGCTGGTGGCAGGCAGATGTGCAAAGGCGTGGCGCCGACCTCCAACGTCAGCAGCTGACTGCAGGGAAGACAAGGGACTATAAGCTAAAAATCTGGACTGGTTTGGATCTTTTATGAGAAATTATTGTAGAAATGCCACCTATTTTGTCTTAAACGCGTCATGTACCATTATGATCTGTCTATTAAAGCATGAAGAAACAGTTCCTGTATTCATGCTCCTTGAACTGTTTTACAGTTTGTCACATTACAACTGCAAACTTCTACGTAGATCATTGTGATTTAAAATGAAATACAAACCCAAATGATTGCATGGAGGTGAAGGAGAAGACAAAATATGCATAGTTTTCAAAATGTTTCACAAATAAAAGCTGAAAGCCTGTTTTGTACTTTTTTTATTCAGTCCTCCTGAGTCTTTTCTTTGTAGGACCACGTTTTGTTGCAGTTCCAGCTGCAAGTCTTCTGTGGTTTGTCTCTACCAGCGTTTCCCATTATTCTTTACAAGAAAGCTCAAGCTTAGTCAGATCGGACAGGGAGAGGGTCTTCACAGACTTTCTATTACATTTATGTATCGACTTTGACTTGGCTATTCTAACACATGAATATGCTTTGACAGGATCCACTTCCAATCAACCCTGATCAGCCTCCCTGTCTCTGCTGAAGAAAAGCATCCCCACAGCATGAAACTGCCACTGCCATGTTTCAGTGTGGGAGGGATAAATATGGGGTGCTTGTTTCATACCACAGTGTTTTGCATATGGGTGAAAAAGTTCAGTTTTGGTCTCATCTGAACCGCGCACCTTCTTCCAACATGTGTGCTGTGTCCCCAAAAGGATTATGGCAAACAAAAACAGGACTTCTTTCAACAGTGACTTTCTTCTTGCCACTCTTCCATAAAAAGCCAGGATTAAAGAGTCCGTAAGAGTGCATATCTCTCCTCTGAGATGTGGATCTCTGCAGCTCCTCCAGAGTTACTGGCCTGTCAGTTTAGGTGCATGTCTAGACATGTCTTGGTAGGTCTGCAGTTGGTCCATCCTCTCTCCATGTCCATATGATGGATTGAACAGAGCTCTGTGAGATGTTCAAAGCTTGGGATGTTGTTGTAGAACCTAACCCTGTTTTAAACAGAGGCGACTGTGGCTCAGTAGGAAGAGTAGTCATCTTGCAATATGTGGATGAGCCTCTGGGCAAGGCACTTAACCTCAAGTTGCCTACCGATCTGCGTATCTGTGTGAGCGTTAGTAAGTGCGATTGGGTGAATGTGACTCTAGTGTAAAGCACTTTGAGTGGTCGGTATGACTGGAAAATCGACTATATAAGTTCAGTCCATTTACCATTTAAACCTCTCATCCACTATCTCCATGATGCTGTTTGTTCTCTAATCTTCTCTAACAGACTTCTGAGGCCTGAAACAGAACAGCTGCATTTCTACAGAGATCAAATTACACACCAATGGACTGGATTTTATTTAGCGGTATCAGACTAAAGGGGTTATAAACAAATGCAAGTCACATTTTTTACATTTTTCTTCATAAAAGCCTTTGGAAACCATGTACCGTTTTTTTCCCCAACGCAACTTTGTGTTGGTTTGTGACATAAATCCCAATAAAATGTGAGAAAGTAAAAAAAAAAAAAAAAAAAAAAAGAATTATAAAGATAATATGAAACTTGGAATAAAACATCAACATTCAGCCAAACTTACACAACTTTGAAGTTGTAATGGCTGTCCACTCCTCCGACATCCCACATGGCTATTTTGTTGTCATAGGAGCCCGCTGCAAAAAAAAACAGGTTGAAGTTGGTAAAAATCATGAAAAAAAAACAGCCCGAACGGAGTGAGGCCGGGAGTTGTTGACATCCGACGTTTTGGAAAACAAAACAAAAATCAATGTACCAAATGTAGGAAAGTAGGATCTGAACAGTTAGTGCTGAATCAACATTTTCACACTAAAGATGTGATAAATTGAGGGGACCACGTTAATAGACAAGAACTGTAGGACCTCTGGGCCCGCAGAGGTTCATAACGTTAAAGCAGCTCTGTAAGATAGGAAGGCCCAAAACTATTAAGACCGTTAAAAAAAAAAAAACATTAAAAGAATTTTAAAAATCGATATGAGGAGCGAATGCAGCCATTTTAAAACAGGTGTAGTATGAGTGCGCTTCCTGATCTTGGTCAGCACACGGGCAGCTGAAGGCTGGATATGTCTTTCTTAGGGAGACCAGAAAGCAAAGCATATAATCTTTATCATCTGCAATAATCTAAGCGGCTAGAAATGAAAGTAAGCATTAGAGTCTCAGTGTTGGCCCAATGGGGAGGTGGGCGGACTCTGGTGAATAAAGGCCACAAAGAAAGAATATGAGGAGAACTTAACAAGGCAGCAATGATTTAACATGTGCTGTTTGTCTTAGATAAAGACAAGGTTGATGCTCAGACTGTCCTGCATGTTTTACACAGACAGCTTGGACAATTATCTCCCTATTTACATGTTCTCTTCTGCTGATGTTAAACTTGGTTCTTTTCTTATATCTACTTCATTTCATTAAACAATTATAACACATGGCCAAAACCGTAGAGATCTGAGCTGTTTGAGGCGGATAAATATACAGTTTTGGTTTGAAATGAGACGGCGTCAGTAAAAACTCACTGAAGAGGAAGTTTCCCTGTCTGTGGTTGAAGCGGAGTACCGACAGCGGCTTTCGGCTGGCTCTGAACTCGCCGTACGCCACGTTGTCCCTGGGATGGATCAGTTTGATGGCTCCTCTCTTCCCGCCAGCGGCGAGAATGCTGCAGGCCTGAGATGGAGCGCTGCCCCTCCTGGACATCAACACGGTGGACCAAGCCAGGGAGAAAAACTCCTGTGATGAGGAGCAACATGCACACAACATGAAGATATCTCTGGTTAGTCGTTTACATGCTCTCATCACGGGTAATAATGTCATATTCATTGTGGGTTTTAAAGATTTATCTGAACCAGTGATCCAACCATACCTTTAATGATTTTTAAAAACAAGTTGGGGTTTATGGTGCATTTAATGTTTCAGATTAAATACATTTTAACAGATGGCCAAAGTAAATACAAAAAGAGGTTATATTTAAGAATTTCATTTTTAATGGAAAAAAGCTCAGTTCAATTGTACTAGCCGCACTTTGCTGCCAGACCTGTGGAGCACTTGTCTTACAACAGGAAGTAGGCCTGCCATGATTACTCCAGCAGGTAGGGATGTATTGATTATTGGTTTTATTTAAAGTTATCCTTTTTTAAATGAAATTAGCTTTAAAACTGCACGTGCCAAAGAAAATATTAAAAAAGGTTTTGAACCCAGCTTTTGTTAAAGATATTTTAGTCTTCACTGCATGCAGGAGGTAACATGAGAAATGTACCCACAGCTCCACTGACGGCTCATCAGCCAATGGAAATAAGCTAACTTCTAGCTAAATGTTTGCAAATATACATGTTTTGCCACTGGATTCAATCATAGTGAATTAACTTTAGCCTACAACGCTGCTTTTACATAATTTTAACACATTTGAATAAAACCTTGACATCGATAACCAGGAAGGTTTTGTACACAACAATCATGACATATTTTCCAACCAAGAGCTCATTGAAGACCCAGAAGGTCTGCTGAAGAAAACACCCAAACTCTTTTCTCCACACTGAACAACATATTGCATCCTCCTGAGACATCTGCTTCTCACTTGGTCTCCACTGCTCTTTTGATAGATTTACAGGCTTATTCATTGATAAAATTGAAAATGATCACCACCAACTACCATCTCCATGTTAACCTGTGTAAACTGCTCCTTGCCTGTTCAACCTGTAAGATCTTTGTTTTCTAGTTTCAGTCTTCCAACCATAAGTGAAATACCTTCCATTGTTCAGAAATCTAAGTCCACCTGTAAACTTGATCCTACAAACTCCGTTCCCCTTTTCTCTGTCCTACCATCACTAATATCACACATTTACTCAAACTCAACAAAAATAAAACTGAATTGCTTCTTGTTGGTACCAAATCTGGCAGTTTTTCTTTACTTCAAACTAAGATTCTGGGTGTTGTCCTTGATAAGACTCTCCTTCACTGCGCAGATAACTTCACGCGGTCTGCTTACTTCCACCTCCGTAATATAAACCGTCCCTAGCAATCACCCACCCCCAACAATACTGCTACCCCGGTAAATGCTCTTGTCACATCTCATCTTGATTACTGTAATTCTCTATTATATGGCTTACCCAACTAATATCTTCACAAGTTTCCACTGGTCCAGAATTCTGCTGCCAGTATCATCTCCAGAACTCCCTCCACGCAGCATCCTTCACTGGATCCCAGTCCATTTCCGTACCTAAAATTCAACTTTTAAAGCCCTCCCATTGTACCTTCCTGTATGCTAAGGTCTAGCTCTACCAAACCTCTACCCCTTGTTCCTGCCCAGTTCTCCAGCAATGGTCTGAGATCTTGCAGCCATTTTAGCCCTCGATTCTGGAAGGCACTTCCCGTGGACCTGCAGAAATTTTTTTATCACTAACCACTTTTAACACTCGTCTAAAAACCCACCTATTCACACTTGCCTACATCCTACCACCACTGCATTTCACCACATTTCATTTTCTGTTTTATCCAGTGAGTCTTTTTTATCTTGATTGTTTATTTTAAGAAGATGTTGCTTCTACGCGTTGCTCATTATGTAAGGTGACCTTGAGAGTCTTTAAAGGCGCCTATAAATGAATGTATTATTATTATTGGTGCTGCGTTGCTGCTTCAGGACTTGGACCACAGTTATTGAAACCATGAGTTCTGCTCTCTACCAGAAAATCCTAAAGAAGGTCTATCTTTTATTTCATGATCTTGAGGTCAATCACACCTGGGTTACAGTATGTAGTTGGACAACGATCCAAAGGAAGTTGAGCTCTGAATGGCTAAAAAGAGTTGGGCAAAAATGCCACCATAGTTATATAAAAGCAGACAACGCAACAGGGTTAGGAGGCCAGGTTGGTTTGGTAAGCCTTTCCCCTAATATATTAAATTATCATTTAAAAAGTCTTTGACTGGTAATAAAATTGATTTGATGACCTGAAACACTAAAGTGTGAAAATAAAGTAAAACCTGAAGAAATCTGAAAGGGAGCAAATACCTTTCCACAGCACTGTAAATTAAATGTACCTCTCCTGGAACTTTGTACTTCTTCATCACCATCCCTGTTTCACAGTCAATCACACAGACCGAGTCTCCTCCACATGTTGCCACCAAGCGGCTTCCTCCTGTCCAAGTAGGAAAAGAGAGTTCAATCCGCTCCCAAGGTAGTTAAAATGATGCAAACGTGTTTTATCTGCTCTCCTAAATATCAGGGGAAAGGAAGTTCTTATCGGTACCATTGGATTCTGAGAGCGGCTGAAAGGCGCAGGCCCACAGCTGGGTAGAGAAGTCCTCCGAGCTGTCCTGCTTACTGTGGCACTGCAGAACGTGCAGCGGCTTCAGGGATACCGGCTGCAGATGGGGGAGAGGGCATGACAGAAAAACAACAGGAGGGGAAACAGAAATTACAAAGAGACATAAAAACGGTAGAACTTAAACTTCTGCTTGTTAATCAAATAAAAATCAACTGGAAAACTGTTTCAAGTTAACTATCTTTTTATACAAAAATGTCCAATCGAATCAAAGACGCAGCCACAAAGCCCATGGCAACTCTGGGGGACCTGCAGAGATCCACAGCTCAGGTGGGAGAGTCTGCTGTGTAAATAAACCTATTGAATTAAAATGGGATTACATTTATAGGACATAAAAACAAACAAACAGAAAAGGGGACTCCAGGTTTTTGATCACTGAACGGCAGACGCATAATCAGAAGGTTTAGCTTTATTTGTTGTTTTTGGAGAATACAGCAGCAACATCAGCGAGAAGTATAAACGCCTACAGCACTTGTTCAGGCTTGTTAACAGGACAGGTATTAGCAGTGACCTTCACAGATGTGGCCTTTATGGAATAGTGGCAAGAAGAAAGCCATAAGAAGTCCAGTTTGGATGAAGGCGGCACAGCAAACACGAAGGAGGAAGTGATTTGGTGACCTGCGCCTCACCCTGAACACACCATTACCAGCGTGAAACAAGTCGGTGGCAGCATCAAGCTGTGGGGATAATTAAAAGCAAAGGTAAAAAGATGGATCTTTAAAGGGGATTTCACCATTTAATCATTCAAACTATTAGCCAACCTTTCAGTAATATGAAGATTAACCCAGGGTTTGAGAGCAACAGCAGAAAAGGTTCAGTCTCCTCGGGTCAAGATGAGTCCTACGAACATCTAAATTCAACAGGAGTTCGGACCTAAAGCTTCTTCTGAGAACATGGTTATTTGAAAAAAAGGAGGTGCCAGACTGTTTAAATATTAAAAACCAAAATTAAAAGGTACAGGCACCAGTGCACGGAGGATAATATGTGGGTGCTCAAGACGCAGCAGCGTTTTGGACCAGTTGCAAAAGATGTAGAAGACAGTTGTCCAACCCAGCATAAAGAGAGTTGCGGTAGTCCAGTCCAGATGTTAAAGCATGTATAACCCTTTCAAAGCCACTGTAAGATAAATAAGGTTTGATTTTGCTAATCAACCTCCGATGACAAAAGCTAGGATGGACCACAGCACTGATCACTTTATTAAATCTAAAACAGTCATCAAAAACTGGTTAGACATGACTCTGACCACCACATCCCCACTGTGGGACATGGTGGTGGCACCATCATGCTGTGGAGATGCTGATCTTCAGCAGGGACAGGGATGCTGGTCAGAGTTAAAAATGAATGCAGCTAAAACAGGAGAGGTTCATCTTCCAGGAGGAGGCAATCATTTAAGATACAGGAAAACCACAAAGTGGAGCATCTCTGTTTTTTATATTACCTGTGTTTTGCTGCAAGCTTTTATGACAGGCTGCACGTGTGCATTTCTATGCAGCTCTGCAGCCTTTGCATCCTTTCTGCTGGGGTTTTCTGTCCGTTCCTTCTCTTTGGCTTCTTGCACTTCAGTACTGCTTCTGGGCGTCTCTGTCCTTCTCTGTCCTTTGGTGGGGGTAGGGGGAACTCTGTTTGGTTTCAGGGGGCTCATCCGGATCTGGGTACCTGTCTGTGGTTTGAGGCGGAGGCTGGATTTGTGAGGACTGCTTTGGGCAGGTGATTTGGGGAGGTCGGCACGTAGCTTTTTGCGGGGTGTGAGGCTTATGGTGGCATCTGTCATTAGGTCAGTTTGTTTCCTCTTGGAAGGTGTAGATACATCCTGAGGCAAACAAACATGAACAGGTACAGACTTTAAAACACAGCATTAAGGAACCTATATTTGATGAGAAATGTGTGTCTTTTAAAAACTTTACAGTTTTCTCTTTATTCTCGGTGTGATCTTTGCCATCCTTTGGTTCTGTCAGAGAGCGCAGAAACTCCTTAGCCAGAATCTCCACCTAACAACGACAGCAATCCCAATGCCAATAAACAATGGAATGGAAAATGACCAATATAAATGTAGAATGTGTAAACCTTCCAGAACCTACCCTCCATCTGGTGAAATCAGCAACAGAACTGGGGCCAAATTTAACCTGTTGACGTGCAGCTCTCACAAAGTTCTTCTCCAAGGAGGACATTTTCTCAGCAGAGATGAGATCGGGGAGGCTGAAGCTCCTCTCCCAAACTGCAATCATCTAAAAAAAAAAAACAAAACAAAACACTTAGTGCAAATTATCCAAACTAGAGATGCAGACTGGCCTAATGAACACTAGAGCTCAAACAATTAATCGGAATAATCGTGAGTAACTGATTATTGAGATAGTCGTCAACTAATTTAGTATGCAAACAATCGTTAATTGGAGTATTCAGGCTCTAAGACATGGCATTTGCTGGAAGAACAACAATCTCAGAGCAGCAATGAAGGCAAAACTGTACAAAAGATATATACCTTTTGAAATTAAGATAAAAAAAACACCTATTGGCTGTCAATTCTACACGGTTCAGGTCGTTTTCCATTACGACTAAGAACCACCTCAAAGTCTGTGGGGTCGTCATAGCGTGATTTGCATGCGACAAATAGTCAGAAGTCGCTCTCGTTATGCCACCCTCCAGCCAATCAGGGACCGGCCGTCTTCTGACTGCCACATTTTTCAGCTCGACTCAGCTCGCTTAGAACCCCGCCGGAGTAGATACTAAAAAAGGAGCAGGTAAAAAGTACCAGTAGCTCATGGAAAACCCTAAAAATGGAGCTGAGCTGAGCAGATTAAAGTGGAAAAGCCGCTTAAGAGTTTGGAAACGGTTACAAACCCGCCTTCCAGATAACCACAGTGAAAAACATTATCCACAAATGAAGTAATGAACCTTCTCAGGATTGGCCGGCCTGCTGAAATTCAAGAGCTCTTCATTGACACATCCAGGAGGACACAAAAGCACTCAGAACAAATTCTTGTAGGCCAGAACCTGGATGACTTGTTATAACTGATGAAACCATGATTTCTGCTCTCTATTACAGAGGCCTGAGTGTCCAGCAAAATGTTTGCAAAGGTGTAGAAGTGCCACAGGTATTTGAACACATGTCAACTTACAGTGTAAAACACGCATGTATATATAACATATAGTGAATGATATGTTTGCTCAGGAGGAGGGATTACTGCACAGGCTAAATAAACTGCATCTGGCTGCATTGGACCTTAACTTGGTTCTGATGAATGTGAATCTTCACTGAACTGATTTTATTCATCGGTATATTGGATCTGTTGGGACTTCTATGGTGCCATTAGATGACATTTGATGTTAATAGTGCTGTGTAAATAAACCTATTGAATTAAAAATGGATTACATTTATAGGACATAAAAACAAACAAAAAGAAAAGGGGACTCCAGGTTTTTGATCACTGAACGGCAGACGCATATTCAGAAGGTTTAGCTTTATTTGTTGTTTTTGGAGAATACAGCAGCAACATCAGCGAGAAGTATAAACGCCTACAGCACTTGTTCAGGCTTGTGTGACCTCAGCAGAGCCCTGCACGGCATCCCGAAGCGCGACTATAACTGAGCCTTCAGTGGTGCACAACC